>NC_143019.1:131877159-132194659 GCF_055824585.1 Amblyomma mixtum
AAAAGACAGACATTATTAGAAAGTATAAAATCTTCGATTGTTTGGCCTCTAGAGTCACAGCGTTCGCTTCCCCAAAACGGAGAGTGAGCGTTAAAATCGCCAACTACCAGAAATGGCTCCGGCAGTTCATCGATCAGGGCTTCTAGATCTTGGCATGTTAATGTGATGTGTGCGGGAAGATATACGGAACATATTGTAATGGTTTTGTAGCTGATGACGCTAACCGCAACCGCCTCAAGTTTCGTTTTCAGTTTGATTTCTTGAGTCGGGACGCCGCTTTGGATGATGATTGCGACGCCTCCCGAGAGTCTATTTGCATGTTCGCGATCACGCCTAAAAGTTGTATAATGTTTTAAGATATTTGAATGTTGTGGACCAAGATTGGTCTCCTGGAGACATAGGGCTAGAGGCATCACTGACCCTAGAATATGAGTTATATCACTGTAGTTCCTCAACATTCCTCTACAGTTCCATTGTATTATGAAAGCCATCTTAGTTTTGTGTTTGTACTGATTGAAAAGCTAGATCAAGTTGTTTATGGCCCCGTGACTCGGGGCCTGTCTCTTTTTGACCGATCCAGGGAGCTCCGCCGACCATCCGACGTGGACGGTGAGGGGCTGCCCGGGGTCGTGTCCATCGCCTCTGCAGAGGCACTGGACGACCGTGCAGGAGGCACATTGATTTTTGAGTTAGACCTCGACCTGTGGGAAGAGGTCTTTGGGCCCGCCGACCCGGGGGTCTGCGTCCCCTCCTTTGGGGTAGGCGGAGTAGCGTGAGCTACTCCACCAGACGGCGCGGATGGCCCCGCCCCAGGCTCACTACGTGTGACCTGGACAGGTGCCGAAGCCTGGTGTGGTGCGCCGCGCCCACGCACCACATCGGCGAAGTTTGTTTTTGCAGTGAAGGAGAATTTGTTTGTTTGAGAGTATTGCTTTCTTGCTTCTTTGAAAGAAATGTTTTGCGTAGTCTTGAGAGTAATGATTTCTTTTTCTTTCTTCCAGGACGGACAAGCCCTGGAGTAGGCAGCATGGTCGCCTTCACAATTTGCACACCGTGGGTTAGCAACACATTCTTCAGATTGGTGTTCTTTTGACGAGCATTTTGCGCAAGTTTTGCGGCCGCGACAACTCTGCGAGCCGTGGCCAAATCTCTGGCAGTTGAAACATCTGCGTGGGTTGGGAATATACGGTCTTACATTGATTTTCAGCTAGCCTACTTCAATGGATTCGGGTAATGTGCTCATGTTGAATGTCAAGATCAGGTGTTTGGTGTCCACTTCTTTGCCATCCTTACGGATTTTGATCCGGTGGACATCTATAACTTCTTGGTCAGTAAGTCCTTCGAGCATTTCCTTTTCAGAAAGGTGGACAAAATCTATTTCAGAAATGACGCCTCGTACAGTATTCAGAGACCGATGTGGGGTCACAGAGACAGGGATGTCCCCAATGGATACAATTGTTGCAACTTTTGAGTGTTGTGTGCTGTCGCGCAGTTCAAGAAGTAAGTCGCCACTGGCCATTTTTGACACCTTGTAGCCAAGGCCTAAGGCATCTGTCAAGCGTTTTGAGACTTGGAATGGGGATATTATCCTTGCTTGCGTTTCTTCTGCTTTGCTATGGATGACGTGAAATTTTGGAAATGATACTTTTCTTTTTTGAAAAAAGTCGTCTGCTTCGGTCCGCCCTCTCTTGAGAGAGCGATCAAGTTTTGAAAGGGGGGGAGCCATAAAAAATTGAGGTTTTTCGGTCATGGTGCCAGCCACCCACCATGGAGCCCAACAGGGGGACGCGACAGGAACTTGAAAGCAAGTCCTGCCCACGCCAGCTGTACACCTTAACTATAACCTAATATGACTCAACTCAGGGTAGTTGGTCACACACGGTTAACCCTCGCCGCCAGGAAAAAGAGGAAAAAACGAAGAAGAGAGGAGGAGACAGGAGAGTTGTAAGAAAGAGATAGTAAAGTGAAAGATAGAGGGGAGGATAGGAAAAGGCGACTGCCGATTTCCTCCGGTCGGGTCAGGCCGGAGGTGCCGTCTACAGGAAGCTGGGGCCAAAGTGGTGTGTTGCCTCCGCCGAGGGGCCTTAAGGGTCCAAACGCTCGGCATCGGCTCAACCACCAGGATCCCCTTTTCCCCGGACACGGCGATGCCACGCACGGCTAAGCGCGGATGCTCGGGTCCGTGGTGACGCATTGTTCACCATCATCCCCCTGCGGGGATGTCCCTGCGGATGCTCGGGTTAACCCCGTGGTGTCGCCACTCACCAACGTCTGCATGCTGCAGACGCCTCCCTGCGGGGAGAATAATCTTTTAGATGGGCACTTGGTGACAATTGGATGGCAGAGATGTTTCGGAAGAGAACGGATTTTTAAGACATATGAGCATGTAAGGGCAATTCTTCGATCTTCAAGAGCGGCTTCATTAGTTTCAACGTAAAGGCTAACTACTGGTGATGTTCTGTATGCTCCAGATGATAGGCGCAGACCAAGGTTATGAATGGGGTCTAATCTTTTTAAGTAGGATGCTCTTGCCGAACCATATACTATGCACCCGTAGTCCAGCTTGGAGCGAACCAGAGAGCGATATATTTGTACAAGGCTTGCTCTATCGGACCCCCACCGCTTCCGTGAGAGAACTTTTAAGATATTGAGGGCTTGAGAAGCTTTCTTTTTAAGGTTGTTAATGTGTGGTAGAAATGTGAGTTTCTTGTCGAAAGTTAGGCCTAAAAATTTGTGTTCTTGTTTAATTGGTAGCACAGTGTGATTCAGGTATAGATTAGGATCGACCTGTAGGCCTCGTCGCAATGAAAAAAGAACAGCTACTGTTTTTTGAGGAGAAAATTTAAACCCATTTCTGTCTGCCCAAGCACCTAGTTTATTTAGTGTGATTTGTATTTGTCTCTCACAGGTTGATATGCTAGAGGACGTGCATGCTATTTGTAGGTCGTCTACATAAACTGAATACATTATGGACTTGGGTATTACTTTAGCTAAGGAATTCATTTTTACTATGAAGAGTGTCGTGCTTAGAATGCACCCCTGGGGTACGCCGTTCTCTTGGGTGAAAGTCATGGAGAGAGTTGCTCCTACGCGGACTCGGAATGTGCGGTTAGCCAGGAAGTCGTTCAAGCAGTTCAACATCCTGCCGCGGATACCTAGCTCTGCTAGGTCACGGAGGATGCCGAACTTCCACGTAGTATCGTAGGCCTTCTCCAAGTCGAAGAAGACCCCAATACAGTGCTGCTTGTGGATGAACGCCTCCCGGATGGTGTTTTCTAGACGGACAAGGTGATCTGTGGTCGAGCATGCTTTTTTAAACCCACATTGGTGTGTATCTAATAGTTGCCGAGATTCAAGTATGAAGGTCAATCTAATGTTTATTACACTTTCGAAAGATTTAGCAATGCAGCTGGTGAGGGCTATTGGTCTGTAACTGCTAGGACTTGTTGGTGGTTTTCCGGGTTTGAGAAAAGGTATTATGACTGCTTTTTTCCACTCGTCAGGTATATTTCCAGTTATCCAGATTTTATTAAAGAATTTTAACAGTGCCTCTACAGCAGCCTCGGAGGGATGTGCAAGCATAGCGTAATGCACGTTGTCTGGTCCTGGTGCTGTCTTTTTTCCAGAAGATAATACTTTATTTAATTCTTGTATTGTGAGAGGCTGGTTATAATCTTCATGTACACCTGCTCCAGATGAAAATTTTAGTTTTTCAGCTATTGATTTGTATTTCTGAAATGTGTTTGTGTAGTTGGATGAGCTTGAGATCTCAGCAAAATGCTCGCCCAGTATGTTGGCCTGTTCTTCTAAAGATGTTTGTGTCCCGGGTGCTGTCAAGAGAGGAAGTGTGAAAGGGGTATGGTCACCAGTAAATTTACGAACTTTTTCCCACATTTTCTTTGATGTTATTGAACTATTTATTGAGGAGACATATTTCTGCCAAGAGGTTTTCTCTGCACTTCTTCGCACATACCGCGCTCTGGCTTTTGCCTTCTTAAAGGTAAGTAAGTTCTCTGCAGTGGGATATCGACGCAGAGCGCTCCAGGCTTTGTTTTGTTGTTTTTTTCCTAATGTGCATTGTTTTGTCCACCACGCTTTATGTTTCTTTTGTGCAAGTCCTGTTGTTTGTGGTATAGCGAGTGTTGCAGCCGATATTATGCATTCAGTAAACTTCTCATTAATTTCATCTGTGCTAAGGTCGTCACAAAATTCCTTTTCCAGAGTGACACTTTTTGTAAAAAGTGACCAGTCGGCGAGCTGAATTTTCCAGCGCCGTGGCCTTGTGGGGATGATTGGAGTAGACGCTGAGAGCCTGATGATAGGTAAGTGATCGCTGCCCATGGGGTCATTTAAAACATCCCATTTAAAATCGTTAAAAAGTAATGGTGATGCGAAAGCTAAATCGAGAGAGCTCATTTTTGCTGTGCTTGGACAGCAATATGTGGCTTTTCCCGTATTTAAAAGACAGACATTATTCGAAAGTATAAAATCTTCGATTGTTTGGCCTCTAGAGTCACAGCGTTCGCTTCCCCAAAACAGAGAGTGAGCGTTAAAATCGCCAACTACCAGAAATGGCTCCGGCAGTTCATCGGTCAGGCTTTCTAGATCTTGGCATGTTAATGTGATGTGTGGGGGAAGATATACAGAACATATTGTAATGGTTTTGTAGCTGATGACGCTAACCGCAACCGCCTCAAGTTTTGTTTTCAGTTTGATTTCTTGAGCCGGGACGCCGCTTTGGATGATGATTGCGACGCCTCCCGAGAGTCTATTTGCATGTTCGCGATCACGCCTAAAAGTTGTATAATGTTTTAAGATATTTGAATGTTGTGGACCAAGATTGGTCTCCTGGAGACATAGGGCTAGAGGCATCACTGACCCTAGAATATGAGTTATATGACTGTAGTTCCTCAACATTCCTCTACAGTTCCATTGTATTATGAAAGCCATCTTAGTTTTGTGTTTGTACTGATTGAAAAGCTAGATCAAGTTGTTTATGGCCCCGTGACTCGGGGCCTGTCTTTTTTTGACCGATCCAGGGAGCTCCGCCGACCATCCGACGTGGACGGCGAGGGGCTGCCCGGGGTCGTGTCCATCGCCTCTGCGGAGGCACTGGACGACCGTGCAGGAGGCACATTGATTTTCGAATTTGACCTCGACCTGTGGGAAGAGGTCTTTGGGCCCGCCGACCCGGGGGTCTGCGTCCCCTCCTTTGGGGTAGGCGGAGTAGCGTGAGCTACTCCACCAGACGGCGCGGATGGCCCCGCCACAGGCTCACTACGTGTGGCCTGGACAGGAGCCGAAGCCTGGTGTGGTGCGCCGCGCCCACGCACCACATCGGCGAAGTTTGTTTTTGCAGTGAAGGAGAATTTGTTTGTTTGAGAGTATTGCCTTCTTGCTTCTTTGAAAGAAATGTTTTGCGTAGTCTTGAGAGTAATGATTTCTTTCTCTTTTTTCCAGGACGGACAAGCCCTGGAGTAGGCAGCATGGTCGCCATCACAGTTTGCACACCGTAGGTTAGCAACACATTCTTCGGATTGGTGGTCCTTCGAAGAGCATTTTGCGCAAGTTTTGCGGCCGCGACAACTCTGGGAGCCGTGGCCAAATCTCTGGCAGTTGAAACATCTGCGTGGGTTGGGAATATACGGTCTTACATTTATTTTCAGGTAGCCTACTTCAATGGATTCGGGTAATGTGCTCATGTTGAATGTCAAGATCAGGTGTTTGGTGTCCACTTCTTTGCCATCCTTCCGGATCTTGATCCGGTGGACATCTACAACTTCTTGGTCAGTAAGTCCTTCGAGCATTTCCTTTTCAGAAAGGTGGACAAAATCTATTTCAGAGATGACGTCTCGTACAGTATTCAGAGACCGATGAGGGGTCACAGAGACAGGGATGTCCCCAATGGATACAATTGTTGCAACTTTTGAGTGTTGTATGCTGTCGCGCAGTCCAAGAAGTAAGTCGCCACTGGCCATTTTTGACACCTTGTAGCCAAGGCCTAAGGCATCCGTCAAGCGTTTTGAGACTTGGAATGGGGATATTATCCTAGCTTGTTTTTCTTCTGCATTACTGTGAATGACATGAAATTTTGGAAAGGATACTTTTCTTTTCTGGAAAAAGTCATCTGCTTCGGTCCGCCCTCTCTTGAGAGAGCGATCAAGTTTTGATAGGGGGGGGAGCCATAAAAAAATGTAGTTTTTCGGTCATGGTGCCAGCCACCCACCATGGAGTCCAACAAGGGGACGCGACAGGTACTTGAAAGAAAGTCCTGCCCACGCCAGCTGTACACCTCAACTATAACCTAATATGACTCAACTCAGGGTAGTTGGTCACACACGGTTAACCCTCGCCGCCATAAAAAAGGAAAAAACAAAGAAGAGAGGAGGATACAGGAAAGTTGTAAGAAAGGAAATAGGAAAGTGAAAGGTAGAGGGGAGGACAGGAAAAGGCGACTGCCAATTTCCCCCGGTCGGGTCAGGCCGGAGGTGCCGTCTACAGGAAGCTGGGGCCAAAGTGGTGTGTTGCCTCCGCCGAGGGGCCTTAAAGGTCCAAACGCTCGGCATCGGCTCAACCACCAGGATCCCCTTTTCCCCGGACACGGCGATGCCACGCACGGCTAAGCGCGGATGCTCGGGTCTGTGGTGACGCATTGCTCACCATCATCCCCCTGCGGGGATGTCCCTGCGGATGCTCGGGTTAACCCCGTGGTGTCGCCACTAACCAACGTCTGCATGCTGCAGACGCCTCCCTGCGGGGAGGAAAGAGACTATCTTATAGCATAGTTCGAGACTTCAATGGCACAGCAGCAGAAAATGCTTGAGTACAAAGCAGGAGACGATATTCTAGCTTGGAAACCGTTTGTTTATGTCCTAGAAAAAGAAAGCCGTGGCCGTGTATGCGACTACTGCCTTTCATAGTAAGGTGCCAGCTAATTTTTTGACAGTGCGCACATTTGTCACATTGCGTTGTGTTGTACCCTCCTTCTCTGGATCTGCAGTTATTACTTGTTCTAAATAAACATATTCACCTACCTAGTACAAAGCAGGAGAGAGTATCTCGCAATCGCAATCTATTGCTCATAAACTGGAAAGAGACTATCTTATAGCATAGTTCGAGCCTTCAATGGCACAGCAGCAGAAAATGCTTGAGTACAAAGCAGGAGACGATATTCTAGCTTCGAAACCGTTTGTTTATGTCCTAGAAAAAGAAAGCCGTGGCCGTGTATGCGACTACTGCCTTTCATAGTAAGGTGCCAGCTAATTTTTTGTCAGTGCGCACATTTGTCACATTGCGTTGTGTTGTACCCTCCTTCTCTGGATCTGCAGTTATTACTTGTTCTAAATAAACATATTCACCTACCCCTTCAAAATTATCCCGGAGACCTTCACAATGGCACCCCAACCCCACCTTCCTTTCCTTACGCTGCAGGTCAGGTGGTCAATGGTATGTTTGACAGATACTGTGCCATTTCCCGTCTCAATAACCACAATTATTACTATTTGCTGGAACTACAGAGGGTTCAAGTAGGCCTCTAGGCTGAAGGCCAAAATAGTGTGATACCTTAACAAAACAATAGCGCCTGTCCTGTGTGTATCTCCTCTTGTGTGCGTTTTTCGTGTGCGCTTAAATTTCATTTCATTTATAGTGTGATACCTGGGCACTGTACAAGCAAGTACAAAGCAGGAGACAGTATCTCGCAATCGCAATCTATTGTTCATAAACTGGAAAGAGACTATCTTATAGCATAGTTCGAGCCTTCAATGGCACAGCAGCAGAAAATGCTTGAGTACAAAGCAGGTTATATGGTTATATGGGGTTTTTTGGCACATAAGCAACTATGGCTATCATGCGCCAAACACAAGGTTAGATGATGTTATGTTAAGTGTATAGAAGTTACATTATATTAAATTTAAAGCATTGGCTTTCTTTAGAAACTTACAAACAAGTGAAAACTCGACCAGTGTTTGCTCGCCTAAAAGTAATGCGGGATGAAATGGAATGTGTTCATTGTAAAATACCGTAAAAATTTTCTTTCGAAGTTCTTCGAGATGCGAACAAGAGATTAAAATGTGATTCACTGTGAGCTCCTCACCACACATTTCACACTCAGGTTTGTCTTTTTTTGTTAATAAGAAGTTATGGGTGATGTGTGTGTGGCCTATGCGTAAACGACATAAAATTACTTCGATAAAACGTTCTTTATGACGGCATGATTTCCATTCTTTCAAAATAGGCTTTACAGTATGCAGCTTGTTGTTTCTTTCATTTTCCCAAGAAGCTTGCCATTTGGCTCTTAGTTTGCTATGGACTAACTTCATGTAATCCCTCGGAGGCAAACCCACTTGTTTCACCTCCATGGCTCTGGCTTGTGCAGCACACATGTCGGCTCTCTCATTATCCCTAATTCCAACGTGACTGGGAACCCAGCAGAATTTTATAACATGTTTTCGTGTTGTGACCTTTACTATATTGTGTATGATGCTTCCA
Source organism: Amblyomma mixtum (assembly GCF_055824585.1). Lineage (NCBI taxonomy): Eukaryota > Metazoa > Arthropoda > Arachnida > Ixodida > Ixodidae > Amblyomma > Amblyomma mixtum. Next base: position 131,885,650 of record NC_143019.1, read on the forward strand.
ATCAGTGGCTCTGTGGCATTTTTGGAGTTTAATGCTGTAAGGACGCTCAGTGAATCTGTATAAATGATGCTCTTTTTGATGTTTTCATTTGTTATTTTCTGTACCGCAACACTAATAGCATAACACTCCGCGGTGAAAACTGTAGCAGATGAGGGCAGTCGTACTGCATTTTCATTTTTTCCTTGTATTACTGCGCTTCCTACATGAGCATGAGTTTTTGACCCGTCAGTATAAAATGCAGTGTAATTTCTGTATTTTTCTTGTAGTGCTAGATATTCTTGTATTATATGGTCGTGTGGCGTACAGGTTTTACTGAAGCATGTTAGTGTGACGTCACACACTGTGGGGAGAGTGTACCACGGTGGTAGCGCTTCGTGTCTTGGGGTAATATTTTTGATTTCATTTAGTATGTTCAGGGTTTGACATTTTTCTTCGAAGCGCAAGAGCAACGGCTTAATTGCATGGGGCTTGTTGTTGAAGAGCATTCGGGATGGGCATTTCGTGACAATTGGGTAACAGAGATGTTTGGGCTGTGAAAGGATTTTGAGGATGTATGTACAAGTTAGTGCAGTTCTTCGATCTTCTAAGGAAGGTTCATTCGTTTCCACATACAGACTTGCTGTTGGTGAAGTTCTGTAAGCACCTGAAGACAACCTTAAACCAAGATTGTGGATAGGATCCAGTCGTTTTATGTAGGATGGTCTTGCTGAGCCATATACGATGGACCCATAGTCTAACTTAGAGCGAACCAGAGAACGGTATATATGTAACAGGCATGCCCTATCAGACCCCCAGCGTTTTCTTGACAGTAGTTTCAGTACATTGAGGGCCTGGGAAGCTTTTTTCTTTAGGCTGTTTATATGTGGCAAGAAACTGAGCTTTTTATCGAAAGTTACCCCTAGAAATTTGTGCTCTTGTTTGACAGGTAATGGGGTCTGGTTTAGATATAGTGTGGGGTCGGCCTGTAGGCCTCGTCTCAAAGAGAATAGAACCGCTACTGTTTTCTGAGGAGAAAATCTAAATCCGTTTCTATCTGCCCAGGTGGCCAGTTTATTTAGTGTTATTTGTATCTGTCGCTCACAGGTAGGTATGCTGGAAGACGTGCATGCTATTTGGAGGTCATCTACGTAAACTGAGTACATTATGGATTTTGGGATTACTTTTCCTATGGAGTTCATTTTGATGATGAATAAGGTCGTGCTGAGGATGCACCCCTGGGGTACGCCAGTTTCTTGTATAAAAGTGTTGGAGAAGGTTGCGCCTAGGCGGACTCGGAACGTGCGGTTGGTTAGGAAGTCGTTCAAACAGCTCAGCATCCTGCCGCAGATACCTAGGTCCGCTAGGCCACGGAGGATACCGAACCTCCACGTGGTATCGTAAGCCTTCTCCAGGTCGAAGAAGACCCCGATACAGTGTTGCTTGTGGATGAACGCTTCGCGGACTGTGTTCTCAAAGCGAACAAGGTGATCAGTTGTGGAACATGCCTTTTTAAACCCGCATTGGTGTATATCTAAAAGTTGCCGGGACTGAAGTGTGAAGGTTAGTCTGATGTTTAGAATGCTTTCGAATGATTTTGCTATACAGCTAGTGAGTGCTATTGGCCTGTAACTGGTGGGACTAGTTGGTGGTTTGCCAGGTTTTAGAAAGGGTACTATGATTGCTTCTCTCCATGCTTGGGGGATTTCTCCACTCATCCATATTTTATTGAAAAATTTTAGGAGAGCCTCTATGGCAGTCTCAGAGAGGTGAGCAAGCATGGCATAATGTATATTGTCTGGGCCTGGTGCTGTCTTTTTACCGGATGTTAGTACTGAGTTTAGTTCCTGCATTGTAATAAGCTGATTGTAGTCTTCATGTATGCATGTTCTGAAGGGAAGTTTTTGTTTTTCTACTATTGTTTTGTGCTTTTGAAAGGAGTGTGTGTAGTTGGCTGAGCTTGATACTGTAGCAAAATGCTCACCCAATATGTTGGCCTGCTCTTCTAATGTTGTTTGTGTACCGGGTGTTGTTAGCATTGGAAATGTGAAAGGAGTAAAATTTCCACTGAATTTCCGCACCTGCTCCCACATTTTTTTGCATGTTATTGAGCTGTTTATCGAGGATATGTACTGTTGCCATGATGCCCTTTCTGCGTTGCGTCTGATGTATCGTGCTTTTGCTCTTGCTTTTTTAAAGTTTATGAGATTGTCATGTGTTGGATATCTCCGAAAAATGCCCCAGGCTTTGTTTTGTTTCTTTTTTGCATCTTTACATTCTTTTGTGTGCCAGTATTTGTGATTTTGTTTTACTATTCCAGAGGATTGAGGAATCGCTAAATGTGCGGCAGCTAAGATACAATTCGTGAATTTTTCATTTATCTCATTGATGTCAACATTTTCTAAACCTATTTTCTCTAATGTAGCTTGTGCTGTAAAAAGTTGCCAGTCAGCTAAATTTAGCTTCCAACACCGTGGTTTTGTGGGAATAACTGTTAGCGAGGATGAAAGACTTATTACGACAGGGAGATGATCACTTCCATATGGATTGTCTAAAACACTCCAGTTAAAATCGTTAAAAACAGACGGTGAACTAAAAGACAAATCTAAAACACTCATTTTCCCCGAGGTTGGGGAGCAGTATGTAGGCTTATTAGAGTTGAGTAAACAGACGTCATTGCATAAAATAAAATCCTCTACGAGATGGCCTCTAGCGTCAGTTATTTCACTTCCCCAAAAATGTGAATGTGCATTAAAATCTCCAACTATCAGGTATGGCTCTGGTAGCTGCTCTAAAAGATCCTCTAAGTCATGTAGTGTTAAATTAAAGTGCGGATCGATATATAGTGAGCACACTGTGATGGTTTTATGGGCAACCAGAGTGGCTGCGACAGCTTCAAGTCTTGTTTTTAGTTTAAGCTCTCGAGCCGGGACGCCGCTTTTCACTATGATGGCTACGCCTCCCGATAGTCGGCTCGCCTGTTCGCGATCGCGGCGGAAAACAGTGTAATTCTTTAGAAAGTTATTTTTTTGGGGACCTAAATTTGTTTCTTGTAGACATAAGGCGACAGGAGCATGTGCCCCTAGTATGTCTTTTATGTCACTGTAATTGTGTAAAAGTCCTCTACAATTCCATTGTATTACGAAAGCCATCTTATTTTTGTGTTTGTATCGGGTGAAAAACTAGATCAAGTTTTTGATGGCCCCGTGACTCGGGGCCTGTCTTTTTTTGATCGATCCAGAGAGCTCCGCCGACCGTCCGACGTGGACGGCGCAGGGCTGCCCGGGGTCGTGTCCATCGCCTCTGCGGAGGCGCTGGATGACCGTGCGGAAGGCACGTTCACGTTAGAGTTTGACCTCGACCTGTGGGAGAGGTCTTGAGGCCCGCCGACCCGGGGGTCTGCGCAGCCTGACTTGGAGTTGGCAGAGTAGCGTCAGCTACTCCACCAGACGGCGCGGATGGCCCCGCCCCAGGCTCACTACGTGTGACCGGGACAGGTGCCGAAGCCTGGTGTGGTGCGCCGCGCCCACGCACCACATCGGCGAAGTTTTGTTTTGTTGTGAAGGAGAATGAGTTGGTGAGTGCAAAACGCCTTCTCGCTTCTTTAAATGAAATGTTTTCCTTTGTCTTTATGGTGATTATCTCCTTTTCTTTTTTCCAGGACGGACACGCCCTGGAGTATGCTGCATGGTCACCTTCACAGTTTGCGCAGTGCGGGGCTGCGTCACATTGATCAGAATGATCCTTCGAGGCGCATTTCGCGCACGTTTTCCGGCCGCGGCAACTTTGTGAGCCGTGACCGAACCGTTGGCAGTTGAAACATCGGCGAGGGTTGGGAATGTATGGTCTTACGTTAACTTTCAGATAACCTACTTCGACTGTGTCGGGCAGTGTGCTGGTGTTGAAGGTCAGGATCATGTGTTTTGTGTCTATTTCCTTATTATCCTTCCGGATCTTGATTCTGTGAACATCTATCACGTCTTGGTCACTCAGACCTTCGAGCATCTCTTTTTCAGTGATGTGGACAAAGTCATTTTCGGATATAACGCCTCGGACGGTGTTCAGAGATCGGTGTGACGTCACGGAGACGGGAATATCCCCAACAGATACAATGTTTACGAGTTTTGAGTGTTGGACGTTGTCACGCAGTTCGAGCAGTAAGTCACCGCTAGCCATTTTAGATACCTTGTAGCCAATGCCCAAGGCTTCTGTCAAACACCTTGACACTAGGAAGGGGGACAGGATTCTAGCTTGTTTATCTTGTACTTCACTATGGATCACATGGTACTTAGGAAAACTGACTTTTCTTTCTTGAAAAAACTCTTCTGCTTCGTTCCGCCCTCTCTTGAGAGAGCGATCTAGTTTGGAAAAAGGGGGAGCCATAAAAATTCTAGTTTTTCGGTCATGGTGCCAGCCACCCACCATGGAGCCCAACAAGGGGACGGGACAGGAACTTGCGAGCAAGTCCTGCCCACGCCAGCTGTACACCTTAACTATAACCTAATATGACTCAACTCAGGGTAGTTGGTCACACACGGTTAACCCTCGCCGCCAGGAAAAAGGAAAAAACAAAGCAGAGAGGAGGATACAGGAAAGTTGTAAGAAAGGAAATAGGAAAGTGAAAGGTAGAGGGGAGGACAGGAAAAGGCGACTGCCGATTTCCCCCGGTCGGGTCAGGCCGGAGGTGCCGTCTACAGGAAGCTGGGGCCAAAGTGGTGTGTTGCCTCCGCCGAGGGGCCTTAAGGGTCCAAACGCTCGGCATCGGCTCAACCACCAGGATCCCCTTTTCCCCGGACACGGCGATGCCACGCACGGCTAAGCGCGGATGCTCGGGTCCGTGGTGACGCATTGTTCACCATCATCCCCCTGCGGGGATGTCCCTGCGGATGCTCGGGTTAACCCCGTGGTGTCGCCACTCACCAACGTCTGCATGCTGCAGACGCCTCCCTGCGGGGAGCCTTTCATAGTAAGGTGCCAGCTAATTTTTTGACAGTGCGCACATTTGTCACATTGCGTTGTGTTGTACCCTCCTTCTCTGGATCTGCAGTTATTACTTGTTCTAAATAAACATATTCACCTACCACTTCAAAATTATCCTGGAGACCTTCACAATGGCACCCCAACCCCACCTTCCTTTCCTTACGCTGCAGTTCATGTGGCCAATGGTATGTGTGACAGATACTGTGCCATTTCCCGTCTCAATAACCACAATTATTACTATTTGCTGGAACTACAGAGGGGTCAAGTAGGCCTCTAGGCTGAAGGCCAAAGTAGTGTGATACCTGGGCACTGTACAAGCAAGTACAAAGCAGGAGAGAGTATCTCGCAATCGCAAACTATTGTTCATAAACTGGAAAGAGACTATCTTATAGCATAGTTCGAGCCTTCAATGGCACAGCAGCAGAAAATGCTCGAGTACAAAGCAGGAGACGATATTCTAGCTTCGAAACCGTTTGTTTATGTCCTAGAAAAAGAAAGCCGTGGCCGTGTATGCGACTACTGCCTTTCATAGTAAGGTGCCAGCTAATTTTTTTGACAGTGCGCACATTTGTCACATTGCATTGTGTTGTACCCTCCTTCTCTGGATCTGCGTTTGTGTTTGTGTTGGGTTTATTGGCGCATAAGCAGCTAAGGCTATCATGCGCCAAGAACAACGTATGGAAAAAATATGCTTGAGCAGAGTTTGAAAACAAAGTGGATGAAAACGTTGGTGTAAAGGGCCTAAAAGTTATTTTACTAACTAGCTGATAAAAGACAAGAATTTTAAAAATGTCTGATAGAGCAACTTTTAAAGGTTGGGTTACCTCCGCAGACATCCTTGGCTCGGCAAGGATTTCGAGGCTCCCAACAACTCAGAAAAAGACCTCAGCCTCTTTCTCATGATTGAGAATGTGGCTGAGGTGTATAACTGTATGCAGTGAAGAACAGGGTGAGTAAATTAGAGCTGATGAAGAATACTGGCTTCCCTTAAAAAGCTAAAAACACAGGGTATACTGACAAGTGCATCTTCGCCTAAAAGCAATGCTGGATGAAAAGGAATGTGTTCTTTGTAAAAGGTAGTAAAATGTTTTTTCCTTAGTGATTCAAGTTCTGTACATGAGAATAATATGTGGTTTATTGTTAGATCATCTCCGCACTTTTCACAAACAGGTTTGTCTTCTTTTGTAAGTAGGAAGTTGTGTGTGAGATGTGTGTGTCCAATACGCAGGCGGCATAAAATAACTTCGATGAAACGTTCTTGGTGGGAGCATGACTTCCATTCTTCTATAAATGGTTTTACTAAGTGGAGCTTATTATTACCTTCAATATTCCATTCAGACTGCCATTTATCTCTGAGCTTAAACTGTACTAACTTCATGCCATCTTTGTAGGGAATGTTGACTTTCTTTATTTCTTTGTTGCGAGCTTTTCCAGCACATTCATCTGCTTTCTCATTGCCAGCGATTCCAATGTGGCTGGGAACCCAGCAAAATTTTATGTCTTGCCCCTGTATTGTGGCGCTCGTTATGTTATGTATGATATCCCCGATTAGTGGCATCACTGCATTGCTATGGTGAAGTGAGGTTAGTATGCTCAGAGAATCAGTGTAAATGATACTGTTCTGAATGTTCTCATTTATTATTTTTTCTACAGCCAGCAAGACTGCGTAACACTCGGCGGTGAAAATGGATGCACACTCAGGTAGTCGTACAATTTTTTCCCAATTATTCTGAACTACAGCACTTCCCACGTAGTGCGCCGATTTTGATCCATCGGTATAAAATGCTTCGTATTCTCCGTATTTTTCGTTGAGTGCTAAATATTCTTGAAATATCTGTTCATGTGGTGTATGTTTTTTCCGAAATTGTGTTAATGTGAAGTCGCACACAGATGGTAGGCAGTACCAAGGCGGGAGTGGATCAGGTTTGCGGGCAATATTAGGTAATATGTTCATTATGTCTAGTTCTTGGCATTTCTCTTCAAAGCGGAGAAGGAGTGGTCTGATTGCTAGAGGTTTGTTGGTAAATATTGTTCGAGATGGACACTTTGTAACGAGTGGGTAACAGATGTGTTTAGGCTGGGAACGGATCTTTAAAATGTATGAGCATGTGAGCATTGTTCGTCTGTCTGCAAGTGGTGGTTCATTTGTTTCTACGTAAAGGCTTTTTATGGGTGATGTCCTGTAAGCACCAGTTGAAAGACGCAAACCCATATTGTGCACAGGGTCCAGTCGCTTCAAGTACGACGGCCTTGCTGATCCATACACTATGCAGCCATAATCTAAAACGGAACGTACTACAGAGCGATAAATCTGTAGAAGGCATACCCGATCAGAACCCCAGTGTTTGCGTGAAAGGACTTTAAGTATGTTCAGTGATAGCGACGCTTTCTTCTTTAGTGCGTTTATGTGAGGCAGGAAATTAAGCTTTTTATCGAAGGTGATACCTAGAAATTTGTGTTCCTTTTTTAAAGGCAGTGTGGTTTGGTTTAGGTGTAATGTGGGCTCTGTGTGCAAGCCTCGTTTGAGTGAAAAAAGTAAGGCTACTGTTTTCTCTGGTGAGAACTGGAAACCATTCTTTTCTGCCCATGTTGCCAGTTTGTTGATTGTAAGTTGTACTTGTCTTTCACATGTAGATACATTGGAAGATGTGCACACTATCTGAAGATCGTCAACATAGACTGAATATGTTATGGACCTTGGTATTATTTTGTTAAGAGAATTCATTTTTACAATAAAAAGAGTTGTGCTTAAAATACACCCTTGAGGCACTCCATTTTCCTGAATAAAATCCCTCGAAAGGGTTGAGCCTAGACGGACCTTAAATGAACGGTTAGATAAAAAGTCTTTAATGGAGTTCAGTATTCTGCCACGGATGCCAAGCTCAGCTAAGTCCTGGAGAATCCCGAACCTCCAGGTAGTATCATATGCCTTTTCTAAATCAAAAAAGACGCTAAGACAGTGTTGCTTGTGTATAAAAGCTTCTCTGACAGTATTTTCAAGGCGGACAAGGTGGTCTGTAGTGCAGCATCCCTTTTTAAATCCACACTGATGGATATCAAGAAGTTCACCAGATTGAAGAACAAAGGCTAGTCTTATATTTAGGACACTTTCGAAGGATTTGGCAAGGCAACTGGTCAGGGCTATGGGTCTATAACTGCTAGGAGAAGTTGGGGGTTTACTAGGCTTAAGAAGCGGTACAATAATAGCTTTCTTCCAGGCTTCCGGTATTTTCCCAGACATGAATATTGTGTTAAAGAATCTTAAAAGTGCGTCCACGGCTGGCTCGGAAAGATGCGCAAGCATTTCATAGTGTATTTCGTCGGGTCCTGGAGCAGTTTTTTTGCCGGCAGAAAGTACTTTATTGATTTCTTGGAGGGTAATTAGACAATTGTATTTTTCATTTGTGCCTCCACTTGTTGGGAGCCTCTGTTTTTCAGCTGTGTTTTTGTATTTTAAAAAAGACTGTGTATAGTGAGATGAACTTGAAACTGCAGCGAAATGTTCCCCTAGTATGTCTGCCTGTTCCTCTATGCTTGTTTGTGTGCCGGGTGTTGTTAAAAAAGGAATTGTGAAGGGTGAAAAGTTTCCATTTAATTTGCGAACCTGCTCCCACATTTTTTTAGATGTCATCTGACTGTTAATGGATGAAACATAACTCTGCCATGATGCTTTCTCGGCACTCCGACGGACGTACCGAGCTTTAGCTCTTCCCTTCTTAAAATTAACGAGATTTTCATGTGTCGGATACCGGCGAAATTTACCCCAAACTCTGTTTTGTACTTTTTTTGCTTCCTTGCACTCTTTTGTCCACCATATTTTATGATTTTGTTGCACCACTCCCGACGACTGTGGAATAGCTGTGAGTGCGGCAGTTATGATACAATTAGTGAACTTTTCATTTATCCGGTCGATGGAGAGATTATCTAAAAGTATATTTTCTAAATTTGCCTTTGCTCTAAAAAGTGACCAGTCGGCGAGGTGAAGCTTCCAGCGCCGTGGCCTTGTCGGGATTATTTCTGGTGGGGATGTTAAAGTGATTAGTATAGGGAGGTGATCGCTGCCATATGGGTTGTCAATGACATCCCATTTAAAATCATTAAAAACAGAAGGTGAGCTAAAAGACAAATCTAAAAAGGTCATTTTCCCCGAGGCAGGGGAGCAGTAGGTGGCTTTTCCTGTATTTAAAAGACATACATTGTTTGTGAGGATAAAATCTTCGATTATTTGACCCCTAGAGTCACAGTGCTCGCTTCCCCAAAAGGGGGAGTGAGCGTTAAAGTCCCCAACTACTAGATACGGTTCTGGAAGTTCATTGATAAGTTCTTGTAAATCGGGGACTGTTAATGTAGAATGTGGAGGAATATATACAGAACAGAGAGAAATTGTTTTATGGCTGACGACACTGACCGCAACAGCTTCAAGCTTCGTTTTGAGTGCGATTTCTCGAGCAGGGACGCCGCTTTGCACGACAATCGCGACGCCTCCAGAGAGTCTATTTGCCTGTTCACGATCTCGTCTAAAAGTTTTATAATGCTTCAGGATGTTCATATGTTGCGGACCTAGATTGGTTTCCTGGAGACATAAGGCTACGGGTGACATTGACCCTAAAATGTTTTTTATGTCATCGTAATTTCTCAATATTCCTCTACAGTTCCACTGAACTAGAAAAGCCATGTTTATGTTTTGGGGTAGGAGCAACGAGAGGTTTACTTATGTTCTGGGGCCGTTATGGTAGCCCTGCCTTTTTTTCGCTCAAGAGAGCTGTTCCGCCGCTGTAGAGCAGGCGGGCTGGGAGTTTGGTCCATCACCTCGGAAGAGGTGCTGGACGACCGCGAAGAAGCCGCGGGTGTGTGGGTGTCAGGCCTCCCCCGACGGGGGGAAGTCCTGCGGGATGCTGACTTGTGGGCCGGCACTCCCTGGCTTGTAGTTGGCAGAGCAGCTTTCGCTGTCTCTGCCTGGGGCGTGGATGGCACTGCCACAGGCGCGGTGGAAGTGGCCGCGGCAGGTGCCGGAGCGCTGTGTGGTGCTACGCCCCCGCGCACCACATCAGCGAAGTTAGGTTTCGCTGTGAAGGAGAATGTGTTGGTAAGCGCAAAACGCCTCCTCGCTTCTTTGAATGAAATGTTTTCTTTGGTCTTAATGGTGATGATTTCTTTTTCCTTTTTCCAGGACGGACACGCCCTGGAGTATGCAGCGTGATCTCCTTCACAATTCGCGCAGCGTAGGGCTGCGTCGCATTCCTCAGAAGGGTGGTCCTTCGAAGCGCATTTCGCGCAGGTTTTGCGGCCGCGGCAACTCTGTGAGCCGTGGCCAAACTTCTGACAGTTAAAACAGCGGCGGGGATTGGGTATGTAGTGTCTGACGGTGATTTTCAGGTATCCAACATCGATTGTTTCGGGCAAACTGCTGGTGTTAAACGTGAGGACCATGTGTTTGGTGTCTATTTCTTTGTTGTCTTTGCGGATTTTGATTCTGTGCACGTCAATTACATTTTGATCAGAAAGTCCTTCAAGCATTTCGGTTTCTCTTAGATGGATGAAGTCAGCTTCTGAGATAACGCCTTTAACTGTGTTAAGAGATCGGTGGGGAGTCACGGAGACAGAGATGTCCCCTATGGAAGCAATGTTTGAGAGTTTCGAGCATTGGATGCTCTCACGGAGTTCGAGGAGTAGGTCGCCGCTGGACATTTTGGATACCTTGTAGCCAGGCCCTAAGGTATCTGTTAAACATTTGGTTACAAGAAATGGGGCTATTATTCGAGCTTGCTTTTGGTCACTGTTGCTATGTATTACATGAAACTTTGAGAATGTAGGTTTCTTTTTCGAAAAAAAGTCTGATGCTTCGTTCCGCACTCTTTTGAGAGAGCGATCTAGTTTTGAAAGGGGGGGAGCCATAAAAAATTTGGTTTTTCGGTCATGGTGGCAGCCACCCACCATGGAGTCCAACAAGGGGACGCGACAGGAACTTGAAGGCAAGTCCTGCCCACGCCAGCTGTACACCTTAACTATAACCTAATATGACTCAACTCAGGGTAGTTGGTCACACACGGTTAACCCTCGCCGCCAGGAAAAAGAGGAAAAAACCAAGAAGGGAGGAGGATACAGGAGAGTTGTAAGAAAGGAGATAGGAAAGTGAAAGATGGAGAGAACAGGAAAAGGCGACTGCCGATTTCCCCCGGTCGGGTCAGGCCGGAGGTGCCGTCTACAGGAAGCTGGGGCCAAAGTGGTGTGTTGCCTCCGCCGAGGGGCCTTAAAGGTCCAAACGCTCGGCATCGACTCAACCACCAGGATCCCCTTTTCCCCGGACACGGCGATGCCACGCACGGCTAAGCGCGGATGCTCGGGTCCGTGGTGACGCATTGTTCACCATCATCCCCCTGTGGGGATGTCCCTGCGGATGCTCGGGTTAACCCCGTGGTGTCGCCACTCACCAACGTCTGCATGCTGCAGACGCCTCCCTGCGGGGAACTCTCTGGATCTGCAGTTATTACTTGTTCTAAATAAACATATTCACCTACCTAGTACAAAGCAGGAGAGAGTATCTCGCAATCGCAATCTATTGTTCATAAACTGTTGTTGTTGTTGTTATATTGATTTTTATGGCGCAAAAGCAACTGAGGCTATGCTGCGCCAAACACAAGGTTAGAGTTTTTGTTAATGGTGAAGCTTTTTAAAAGTACTTAGAGTTTGTTTAAAACGTTGGCTTCCGTGAGAAACCTAAAAATACATGAAATGTCAACCAGTGCTCGATCACCTAAGAGTAGCATGGGGTGTAATGGGATGCTTTCCCTGTAAAATGTTGTGAAATATTTCTTTCTTAGTTCTTCTAGTTTTATGCATGAAATTAAAATGTGGTTCACTGTGAGTTCAGCACCACACATTTCACAGAGAGGTTTGTTTTGTTTGGCTAGGAGAAAGTTGTGCGTGAGGTGGGTGTGTCCAATGCGGAGCCGACATAAAATAACTTCGGTAAAACGTTCTTGATGCCTACATGATTGCCATTCCCCTAAAATTGGTTTCACAGAGTGTAATTTGTTGTTTACGTGATCTTTCCATGCGGCCTGCCACTTATTTCTGAGTTTACTGTTGATAAACTTTAAGCAATCCCTGTGCGGTATGCTCACTTGTTTTATTTGGCCATTCCGGGCTTGTGCAGCGCACACATCTGCTTTTTCATTACCTACGATTCCAACATGGCTAGGAACCCAGCAGAATTTAATGTTATGTTTTTGTTTTGTGATTTTAACAATGTTATGTATAATGTTACCTATTATGGGTTCAGCAGCATTTCTGGAGTGCAGTGCTTTGAGCATACTCAGGGAATCGGTGTAAATGATGCTATTTTTGATATTCTCTCTTACTATTTTTTCCACAGCTACAAAGATAGCATAACACTCAGCAGTAAAAACCGATGCGAATTCTGGTAGTCGCATTATCTGTTTGTTTTTTCCTTGGATTACTGCACTTCCAACGTGACTTTCTGTTTTTGAGCCATCGGTATAAAATTCAATGTAAGTGTCATACTTTTCTTGTAGTGTAAAGAATTCCTGTAATATGTACTCATTTGGCATTTGCTTTTTATCTAAATGTGTCACTGTGAGGTCACATACTGAAGGCAGGCTGTACCATGGTGATAAATATTCATTCCTTTGTGCAATATTCGGTAGGGCATCTAGTACTGTTAGCTCTTCACATTTATCTTCAAAGCGCAGCAGTAATGGTCTGATAGAATGTGGTTTGTTGATGAATAATCTTTTAGATGGGCACTTGGTGACAACTGGATGGCAGAGATGTTTCGGAAGAGAACGGATTTTTAAGACATATGAGCATGTAAGGGCAATTCTTCGATCCTCAAGAGCGGCTTCATTAGTTTCGACGTAAAGGCTGGCTACTGGTGATGTTCTGTATGCTCCAGATGATAGGCGCAGACCAAGATTATGAATGGGGTCTAATCTTTTTAAGTGCGATGCTCTTGCCGAACCATATACTATGCACCCGTAGTCCAGCTTGGAGCGCACCAGAGAGCGATATATTTGTAAAAGGCTTGCTCTATCGGACCCCCACCGCTTCCGTGAGAGAACTTTTAAGATATTGAGGGCTTGAGAAGCTTTCTTTTTAAGGTTGTTAATATGTGGTAGAAATGTGAGTTTCTTGTCGAAAGTTACGCCTAAAAATTTGTGTTCTAGTTTAATTGGTAGCGCAGTGTGATTCAAGTATAGATTGGGATCGACCTGTAGGCCTCGTCGCAATGAAAAAAGAACAGCTACTGTTTTTTGAGGAGAAAATTTAAACCCATTTATGTCTGCCCAAGCACCTAGTTTATTTAGTGTGATTTGTATTTGTCTCTCACAGGTTGATATGCTAGAGGACGTGCATGCTATTTGTAGGTCATCTACATAGACTGAATACATTATGGACTTGGGTATTACTTTAGCTAAGGAATTCATTTTTACTATGAAGAGTGTCGTGCTTAGAATGCACCCCTGGGGTACGCCGTTCTCTTGGGTGAAAGTCATGGAGAGAGTTGCTCCTAGGCGGACTCGGAATGTGCGGTTAGCCAGGAAGTCGTTCAAGCAGTTCAACATCCTGCCGCGGATACCTAGCTCTGCTAGGTCACGGAGGATGCCGAACTTCCACGTAGTATCGTAGGCCTTCTCCAAGTCGAAGAAGACCCCAATACAGTGCTGCTTGTGGATGAACGCCTCCCGGATGGTGTTTTCTAGGCGGACAAGATGATCTGTGGTGGAGCATGTTTTCTTAAACCCACATTGGTGTGTATCTAGTAGTTGCCGAGATTCAAGTACGAAGGTTAGTTTAATGTTTATTACACTTTCGAAAGATTTAGCAATGCAGCTGGTGAGGGCTATTGGTCTATAACTGCTAGGACTTGTTGGTGGTTTTCCGGGTTTGAGAAAAGGTATTATGACTGCTTTTTTCCACTCGTCAGGTATATTTCCAGTTATCCAGATTTTATTAAAGAATTTTAACAGTGCCTCTACAGCAGCCTCGGAGAGATGTGCAAGCATAGCGTAATGCACGTTGTCTGGTCCCGGTGGTCTTTTTTCCAGAAGATAATACTTTATTTAATTCTTGTAGTGTGAGAGGCTGGTTATAATCCTCGTCTACACCTGCTCCAGATGGAAATTTTTGTTTTTCAGCTATTGCTTTGTGTTTCTGAAATGTGTTTGTGTAGTTGGATGAGCTTGAGATCTCAGCAAAATGCTCGCCCAGTATGTTGGCCTGTTCTTCTAAAGATGTTTGTGTCCCGGGTGCTGTCAAGAGAGGAAGTGTGAAAGGGGTATGGTCACCTGTAAATTTACGAACTTTTTCCCACATTTTCTTTGATGTTATTGAACTATTTATTGAGGAGACGTATTTCTGCCAAGAGGTTTTCTCTGCATTTCTTCGCACATACCGCGCTCTGGCTTTTGCCTTCTTAAAGGTAAGTAAGTTCTCTGCAGTGGGATATCGACGCAGAGTGCTCCACGCTTTGTTTTGTTGTTTTTTTGCTAATGTGCATTCCCGTGTCCACCACACTTTGTGTTTCTTTTGTGCAAGTCCTGTTGTTTGTGGTATAGCGAGTGTTGCGGCCGATATTATGCATTCTGTAAACTTCTCATTAATTTCATCTGTGCTAAGGTCGTCACAAAATTCTTTTTCCAGAGTGGCACTTTTTGTAAAAAGTGACCAGTCGGCGAGCTGAATTTTCCAGCGCCGTGGCCTTGTGGGGATGATTGGAGTGGACGATGAGAGCCTGATGATGGTAGGTAAGTGATCGCTGCCCATGGGGTCATTTAAAACATCCCATTTAAAATCGTTAAAAAGTAATGGTGATGCGAAAGCTAAATCGAGAGAGCTCATTTTTGCTGAGCTTGGACAGCAATATGTGGCTTTTCCCGTATTTAAAAGACAGACATTATTAGAAAGTATAAAATCTTCGATTGTTTGGCCTCTAGAGTCACAGCGTTCGCTTCCCCAAAACGGAGAGTGAGCGTTAAAATTGCCAACTACCAGAAATGGCTCCGGCAGTTCATCGATCAGGGCTTCTAGATCTTGGCATGTTAATGTAATGTGTGGGGGAAGATATACGGAACATATTGTTATGGTTTTGTAGCTGATGACGCTAACCGCAACCGCCTCAAGTTTCGTTTTCAGTTTGATTTCTTGAGCCGGGACGCCGCTTTGGATGATTGCGACGCCTCCCGACAGTCTATTTGCATGTTCGCGATCACGCCTAAAAGTTTTATAATGTTTTAAGATATTTGAATGTTGTGGACCAAGATTGGTCTCCTGAAGACATAGGGCTAGAGGCATCACTGACCCTAGAATATGAGTTATATCACTGTAGTTCCTCAACATTCCTCTACAGTTCCACTGTATTATGAAAGCCATCTTAGTTTTGTGTTTGTACTGATTGAAAAGTTAGATCAAGTTGTTTATGGCCCCGTGACTCGGGGCCTGTCTTTTTTTGACCGATCCAGGGAGCTCCGCCGACCATCCGACGTGGACGGTGAGGGGCTGCCCGGGGTCGTGTCCATCGCCTCTGCAGAGGCACTGGACGACCGTGCAGGAGGCATTTTGATTTTTGAGTTAGACCTCGACCTGTGGGAAGAGGTCTTTGGGCCCGCCGACCCGGGGGTCTGCGTCCCCTCCTTTGGGGTAGGCGGAGTAGCGTGAGCTACTCCACCAGACGGCGCGGATGGCCCCGCCCCAGGCTCACTACGTGTGACCTGGACAGGTGCCGAAGCCTGGTGTGGTGCGCCGCGCCCACGCACCACATCGGCGAAGTTTGTTTTTGCAGTGAAGGAGAATTTGTTTGTTTGAGAGTATTGCCTTCTTGCTTCTTTGAAAGAAATGTTTTGCGTAGTCTTGAGAGTAATGATTTCTTTTTCTTTCTTCCAGGACGGACAAGCCCTGGAGTAGGCAGCATGGTCGCCTTCACAATTTGCACACCGTGGGTTAGCAACACATTCTTCGGATTGGTGGTCCTTCGAAGAGCATTTTGCGCAAGTTTTGCGGCCGCGACAACTCTGTGAGCCGTGGCCAAATCTCTGGCAGTTGAAACATCTGCGTGGGTTGGGAATATACGGTCTTACATTTATTTTCAGGTAGCCTACTTCAATGGATTCGGGTAATGTGCTCATGTTGAATGTCAAGATCAGGTGTTTGGTGTCCACTTCTTTGCCATCCTTCCGGATTTTGATCCGGTGGACATCTATAACTTCTTGGTCAGTAAGTCCTTCGAGCATTTCCTTTTCAGAAAGGTGGACAAAATCTATTTCAGAAATGACGCCTCGTACAGTATTCAGAGACCGATGTAGGGTCACAGAGACAGGGATGTCCCCAATGGATACAATTGTTGCAACTTTTGAGTGTTGTGTGCTGTCGCGCAGTTCAAGAAGTAAGTCGCCACTGGCCATTTTTGACACCTTGTAGCCAAGGCCTAAGGCATCTGTCAAGCGTTTTGAGACTTGGAATGGGGATATTATCCTTGCTTGCGTTTCTTCTGCTTTGCTATGGATGACGTGAAATTTTGGAAATGATACTTTTCTTTTTTGAAAAAAGTCGTCTGATTCGGTCCGCCCTCTCTTGAGAGAGCGATCAAGTTTTGAAAGGGGGGGAGCCATAAAAAATTGAGGTTTTTCGGTCATGGTGCCAGCCACCCACCATGGAGCCCAACAGGGGGACGCGACAGGAACTTGAAAGCAAGTCCTGCCCACGCCAGCTGTACACCTTAACTATAACCTAATATGACTCAACTCAGGGTAGTTGGTCACACACGGTTAACCCTCGCCGCCAGGAAAAAGAGGAAAAAACGAAGAAGAGAGGAGGAGACAGGAGAGTTGTGTTGTGTTGTGTTGGGTTTATTGGCGCATAAGCAGCTAAGGCTATCATGCGCCAAGAACAAGGTATGGAAAAGATATGCTTGAGCAGAGTTTGAAAACAAAGTGGATAAAAACGGTGGTGTAAAGGGCCTAAAAGTTATTTTTACTAACTAGCTGAAGAAAGACAAGAATTTTAAAAATGTCTGATAGCAGAAACTTTTGAACGTTGGGTTACCTCCGCAGACATCCTTGGCTCGGCAAGGATTTTGAGGCTCCCAACAACTCAGATAAAGACCTCAGCCTCCTTCTCGTGATTGAGAAAGTGGCTGAGGTGTATAATTGTATGTAGCGAAGCACAGGGTGAGTAGATTAGAGTTGATGAAGAATACTGGCTTCCCTTAAAAAGCTAAAAACACAGGGTATACTGACAAGTGCATCTTTGCCTAATATCAATGCTGGATGAAAAGGAATGTGTTCTTTGTAAAAGGTAGTAAAATGTTTTTTTCTTAGTGATTCGAGTTCTGTACATAAGAATAATATGTGGTTTATTGTTAGATCATCTCCGCACTTTTCACAAACAGGTTTGTCTTCTTTTGTAAGTAGGAAGTTGTGTGTGAGATGTGTGTGTCCAATACGGAGGCGGCATAAAATAACTTCGATGAAACGTTTTTGGTGGGAGCATGACTTCCATTCTTCTATAAATGGTTTTACTAAGTGGAGCTTATTATTTCGTTCAATATTCCGTTGCGACTGCCATTTATTTCTTAGCTTGCACTGTACCAACTTCATACAGTCATTGTAGGGGATGTTCACTTTCTTTATTTCTTTGTTCTGAGCTTTCGCAGCACATTCATCCGCCTTCTCATTGCCAGTGATTCCAATGTGGCTGGGAACCCAGCAAAATTTTATGTCTTGTCCCTGTATTGTGGCGCTCGTTATGTTGTGTATGATATTACCAATTAGTGGTGTCACTGCATTTCTATGGTGAAGTGAGGTTAGTATGCTCAGAGAATCAGTGTAAATGATACTGTTCTGAATGTTCTCATTAATTAATTTTTCTACAGCCACCAAGACTGCGTAACCCTCGGCGGTGAAAATGGATGTACACTCAGGTAGCCGTACTATTTTTTCCCAATTATTCTGAACTACAGCACTTCCCACGTAGTGCGCCGATTTTGATCCATCGGTATAAAATGCTTCGTATTCTCTGTATTTTTCCTTGAGTGCTAAATATTCTTGTAATATCTGTTCATGTGGTGTATGTTTTTTCCGAAATTGTGTTAATGTGAAGTCGCACACAGACGGTAGGCAGTACCAAGGCGGGAGTGGATCAGGTTTGCGGGCAATATTAGGTAATATGTTCATTATGTCTAGTTCTTGGCATTTCTCTTCAAAGCGGAGAAGAAGTGGTCTGATTGCTAGAGGTTTGTTGGTAAATAGTGTTCGAGATGGACACTTTGTAACGAGTGGGTAACAGATGTGTTTAGGCTGGGAACGGATCTTTAAAATGTATGAGCATGTGAGCATTGTTCGTCTGTCTGCAAGTGGTGGTTCATTGGTTTCTACGTAAAGGCTTTTTATGGGTGATGTCCTGTAAGCACCAGTTGAAAGACGCAAACCCATATTGTGCACAGGGTCCAGTCGCTTCAAGTACGACGGCCTTGCTGATCCATACACTATGCAGGCATAATCTAAAACGGAACGTACTACAGAGCGATAAATCTGTAGAAGGCATACCCGATCAGAACCCCAGTGTTTGCGTGAAAGGACTTTAAGTATGTTCAGTGATAGCAACGCTTTCTTCTTTAGTGCGTTTATGTGAGGCAGGAAAGTAAGCTTTTTATCGAAGGTGATGCCTACAAATTTGTGTTCTTTTTTTAAAGGCAGTTTGGTTTGGTTTAGGTGTAATGTGGGATCTGTGTGCAAGCCTCGTTTGAGTGAAAAAAGTAAGGCTACTGTTTTCTGTGGTGAGAACTGGAAACCATTCTTGTCTGCCCATGTTGCCAGTTTGTTGATTGTAAGTTGTACTTGTCTTTCACATGTAGATATATTGGAAGTTGTGCACGCTATCTGAAGATCGTCGACATAGACTGAATATGTTATGGACCTTGGTATAATTTTGTTAAGAGAATTCATTTTTACAATAAAAAGAGTTGTGCTTAAAATACACCCTTGAGGCACTCCATTTTCCTGAATAAAATCCCTTGAAAGGGTTGAGCCTAGACGGACATTAAATGAACGGTTAGATAAAAAGTCTTTAATGGAGTTCAGCATTCTGCCACGGATGCCAAGTTCAGCTGAGTCCTGGAGGATCCCGAACCTCCAGGTAGTATCATATGCTTTTTCTAAATCAAAAAAGACGCTAAGACAGTGTTGCTTGTGTATAAAAGCTTCTCTGACTGTATTTTCAAGGCGGACTAGGTGGTCTGTAGTGCAGCATCCCTTTTTAAATCCACACTGATGGATATCAAGAAGTTCACCAGATTGAAGAACAAAGGTTAGTCTTATATTTAGGACACTTTCGAAGGATTTGGCAAGGCAACTAGTCAGGGCTATGGGTCTATAACTGCTAGGAGAACTTGGGGGTTTACTAGGCTTAAGAAGCGGTACAATAATAGCTTTCTTCCAGACTTCCGGTATTTTCCCAGACATGAATATTGTGTTAAAGAATCTTAAAAGTGCGTTCACGGCTGGCTCGGAAAGATGCGCAAGCATTTCATAGTGTATTTCGTCGGGTCCTGGAGCAGTTTTTTTGCCGGCAGATAGTACTTTATTGATTTCTTGGAGGGTAATTAGACAATTGTATTTTTCATTTGTGCCTCCACTTGTTGGGAGCCTCTGTTTTCCCGCTGTGTTTTTGTATTTTAAAAAAGACTGTGTATAGTGAGATGAACTTGAGACTGCAGCGAAATGTTCCCCTAGTATGTCTGCCTGTTCCTCTATGCTTGTTTGTGTGCCGGGTGTTGTTAAAAAAGGAATTGTGAAGGGTGAAAAGTTTCCATTTAATTTGCGAACCTGCTCCCACATTTTTTTAGATGTCATCTGACTGTTAATGGATGAAACATAACTCTGCCATGATGCTTTCTCGGCACTCCGACGGACGTACCGAGCTTTAGCTCTTGCCTTCTTAAAATTAACGAGATTTTTATGTGTCGGATACCGGCGAAATTTACCCCAAGCTCTGTTTTGTACTTTTTTTGCTTCCTTGCACTCTTTTGTCCACCATATTTTATGATTTTGTTGCACCATTCCCGACGACTGTGGAATAGCTGTGAGTGCGGCAGTTATGATACAATTAGTGAACTTTTCATTTATCTGGTCGATGGAGAGATTATCTAAAAGTATATTTTCTAAATTTGCCTTTGCTCTAAAAAGTGACCAGTCGGCGAGGTGAAGCTTCCAGCGCCGTGGCTTTGTGGGGATTATTTCCGGTGGGGATGTTAAAGTGATTAGTATAGGGAGGTGATCGCTGCCATATGGGTTGTCAATGACGTCCCAGTTAAAATCGTTAAAAACAGAAGGTGAACTAAAAGACAAATCTAAAAAGGTCATTTTCCCTGAGGCAGGGGAGCAGTAGGTGGCTTTTCCTGTATTTAAAAGACATACATTGTTTGTGAGGATAAAATCTTCGATTATTTGACCCCTAGAGTCACAGTGCTCGCTTCCCCAAAAGGGGGAGTGAGCGTTAAAGTCCCCAACTACTAGATACGGTTCTGGAAGTTCATTGATAAGTTCTTGTAAATCGGCGACTGTTAATGTAGAATGTGGAGGAATATATACAGAACAGAGAGAAATTGTTTTATGGCTGACGACACTGACCGCAACAGCTTCAAGCTTCGTTTTGAGTGCGATTTCTCGAGCAGGGACGCCGCTTTGCACGACAATCGCGACGCCTCCAGAGAGTCTATTTGCCTGTTCACGATCTCGTCTAAAAGTTTTATAATGCTTCAGGATGTTCATATGTTGCGGACCTAGATTGGTTTCCTGGAGACATAAGGCTACGGGTGACATTGACCCTAAAATGTTTTTTATGTCATCGTAATTTCTCAATATTCCTCTACAGTTCCACTGAACTAGAAAAGCCATGTTTATGTTTTGGGGTAGGAGCAACGAGAGGTTTACTTATGTTCTGGGGCCGTTATGGTAGCCCTGCCTTTTTTTCGCTCAAGAGAGCTGTTCCGCCGCTGTAGAGCAGGCGGGCTGGGAGTTTGGTCCATCACCTCGGAAGAGGTGCTGGACGACCGCGAAGAAGCCGCGGGTGTGTGGGTGTCAGGCCTCCCCCGACGGGGGGAAGTCCTGCGGGATGCTGACTTGTGGGCCGGCACTCCCTGGCTTGTAGTTGGCAGAGCAGCTTTCGCTGTCTCTGCCTGGGGCGTGGATGGCACTGCCACAGGCGCGGTGGAAGTGGCCGCGGCAGGTGCCGGAGCGCTGTGTGGTGCTACGCCCCCGCGCACCACATCAGCGAAGTTAGGTTTCGCTGTGAAGGAGAATGTGTTGGTAAGCGCAAAACGCCTCCTCGCTTCTTTGAATGAAATGTTTTCTTTGGTCTTAATGGTGATGATTTCTTTTTCCTTTTTCCAGGACGGACACGCCCTGGAGTATGCAGCGTGATCTCCTTCACAATTCGCGCAGCGTAGGGCTGCGTCGCATTCCTCAGAAGGGTGGTCCTTCGAAGCGCATTTCGCGCAGGTTTTGCGGCCGCGGCAGCTCTGCGAGCCGTGGCCAAACTTCTGACAGTTAAAACAGCGGCGGGAATTGGGTATGTAGTGTCTGACGGTGATTTTCAGGTATCCAACATCGATTGTTTCGGGCAAACTGCTGGTGTTAAACGTGAGGACCATGTGTTTGGTGTCTATTTCTTTGTTGTCTTTGCGGATTTTGATTCTGTGCACGTCAATTACATTTTGATCAGAAAGTCCTTCAAGCATTTCGGTTTCTCTTAGATGGATGAAGTCAGCTTCTGAGATAACGCCTTTAACTGTGTTAAGAGATCGGTGGGGAGTCACGGAGACAGAGATGTCCCCTATGGAAGCAATGTTTGAGAGTTTCGAGCATTGGATGCTCTCACGGAGTTCGAGGAGTAGGTCGCCGCTGGACATTTTGGATACCTTGTAGCCAGGCCCTAAGGTATCTGTTAAACATTTGGTTACAAGAAATGGGGATATTATCCTTGCTTGCGTTTCTTCTGCTTTGCTATGGATGACGTGAAATTTTGGAAATGATACTTTTCTTTTTTGAAAAAAGTCGTCTGATTCGGTCCGCCCTCTCTTGAGAGAGCGATCAAGTTTGGAAAGGGGGGAGCCATAAAAAATTGATGTTTTTCGGTCATGGTGCCAGCCACCCACCACGGAGTCCAACAAGGGGACGCGACAGGAACTTGAAAGAAAGTCCTGCCCACGCCAGCTGTACACCTTAACTATAACCTAATATGACTCAACCCAGGGTAGTTGGTCACACACGGTTAACCCTCGCCACCAGGAAAAAGAGGAAAAAATGAAGAAGAGAGGAGGATACAGGAAAGTTGTAAGAAAGGAGATAGGACAGTGAAAGATGGAGAGGAGAACAGGAAAAGGTGACTGCCGATTTCCCCCGGTCGGGTCAGGCCGGAGGTGCCGTCTACAGGAAGCTGGGGCCAAAGTGGTGTGTTGCCTCCGCCGAGGGGCCTTAAAGGTCCAAACGCTCGGCATCGGCTCAACCACCAGGATTCCCTTTTCCCCGGACACGGCGATGCCACGCACGGCTAAGCGCGGATGCTCGGGTCCGTGGTGACGCATTGTTCACCATCATCCCCCTGCGGGAATGTCCCTGCGGATGCTCGGGTTAACCCCGTGGTGGCGCCACTCACCAACGTCTGCATGCTGCAGACGCCTCCCTGCGGGGGAGACAGGAGAGTTGTAAGAAAGAGATAGTAAAGTGAAATATAGAGGGGAGGATAGGAAAAGGCGACTGCCGATTTCCCCCGGTCGGGTCAGGCCGGAGGTGCCGTCTACAGGAAGCTGGGGCCAAAGTGGTGTGTTGCCTCCGCCGAGGGGCCTTAAGGGTCCAAACGCTCGGCATCGGCTCAACCACCAGGATCCCCTTTTCCCCGGACACGGCGGTGCCACGCACGGCTAAGCGCGGATGCTCGGGTCCGTGGTGATGCATTGTTCACCATCATCCCCCTGCGGGGATGTCCCTGCGGATGCTCAGGTTAACCCCGTGGTGTCGCCACTCACCAACGTCTGCATGCTGCAGACGCCTCCCTGCGGGGATGTTCATAAACTGGAAAGAGACTATCTTATAGCATAGTTCGAGCCTTCCATGGCACAGCAGCAGAAAATGCTTGAGTACAAAGCAGGAGACGATATTCTAGCTTCGAAACCGTTTGTTTATGTCCTAGAAAAAGAAAGCCGTGGCCGTGTATGCGACTACTGCCTTTCATAGTAAGGTGCCAGCTAATTTTTTGACAGTGCGCACATTTGTCACATTGCGTTGTGTTGTACCCTCCTTCTCTGGATCTGCAGTTATTACTTGTTCTAAATAAACATATTCACCTACCACTTCAAAATTATCCCGGAGAGCTTCACAATGGCACCCCAACCCCACCTTCCTTTCCTTACGCTGCAGTTCAGGTGGAAAATGGTATGTGTGACAGATACTGTGCCATTTCCCGTCTCAATAACCATAATTATTACTATTTGCTGGAACTACAGAGGGGCCAAGTAGGCCTCTAGGCTGCAGGCCAAAATAGTGATACCTGGGCACTGTACAAGCAAGTACAAAGCAGGAGAGAGTATCTCGCAATCGCAATCTATTGTTCATAAACTGGAAAGAGACTATCTTATAGCATAGTTCGAGCCTTCAATGGCACAGCAGCAGAAAATGCTTGAGTACAAAGCAGGAGACGATATTCTAGCTTCGAAACCGTTTGTTTATGTCGTCGAAAAAGAAAGCCGTGGCCGTGTATGCGACTACTGCCTTTCATAGTAAGGTGCCAGCTAATTTTTTGACAGTGCGCACATTTGTCACATTGCGTTGTGTTGTACCCTCCTTCTATGGATCTGCAGTTATTACTTGTTCTAAATAAACATATTCACCTACCTAGTACAAAGCAGGAGAGAGTATCTCGCAATCGCAATCTATTGTTCATAAACTGGAAAGAGACTATCTTATAGCATAGTTCGAGCCTTCAATGGCACAGCAGCAGAAAATGCTTGAGTACAAAGCAGGAGACGATATTCTAGCTTCGAAACCGTTTGTTTATGTCCTAGAAAAAGAAAGCCGTGGCCGTGTATGCGACTACTGCCTTTCATAGTAAGGTGCCAGCTAATTTTTTGACAGTGCGCACATTTGTCACATTGCGTTGTGTTGTACCCTCCTTCTCTGGATCTGCAGTTATTACTTGTTCTAAATAAACATATTCACCTACCACTTCAAAATTATCCCGGAGACCTTCACAATGGCACCCCAACCCCACCTTCCTTTCCTTACGCTGCAGTTCATGTGGCCAATGGTATGTGTGACAGATACTGTGCCATTTCCCGTCTCAATAACCACAATTATTACTATTTGCTGGAACTACAGAGGGGTCAAGTAGGCCTCTAGGCTGAAGGCCAAAATAGTGTGATACCTGGGCACTGTACAAGCAAGTACAAAGCAGGAGAGAGTATCTCGCAATCGCAATCTATTGTTCATAAACTGGAAAGAGACTATCTTATAGCATAGTTCGAGCCTTCAATGGCACAGCAGCAGAAAATGCTTGAGTACAAAGCAGGAGACGATATTCTAGCTTCGAAACCGTTTGTTTATGTCGTCGAAAAAGAAAGCCGTGGCCGTGTATGCGACTATTGCCTTTCATAGTAAGGTGCCAGCTAATTTTTTGACAGTGCGCACATTTGTCACATTGCGTTGTGTTGTACCCTCCTTCTCTGGATCTGCAGTTATTACTTGTTCTAAATAAACATATTCACCTACCTAGTACAAAGCAGGAGAGAGTATCTCGCAATCGCAATCTATTGTTCATAAACTGGAAAGAGACTATCTTATAGCATAGTTCGAGCCTTCAATGGCACAGCAGCAGAAAATGCTTGAGTACAAAGCAGGAGACGATATTCTAGCTTCGAAACCGTTTGTTTATGTCCTAGAAAAAGAAAGCCGTGGCCGTGTATGCGACTACTGCCTTTCATAGTAAGGTGCCAGCTAATTTTTTGACAGTGCGCACATTTGTCACATTGCGTTGTGTTGTACCCTCCTTCTCTGGATCTGCAGTTATTACTTGTTCTAAATAAACATATTCACCTACCACTTCAAAATTATCCCGGAGACCTTCACAATGGCACCCCAACCCCACCTTCCTTTCCTTACGCTGCAGTTCAGGTGGCCAATGGTATGTGTGACAGATACTGTGCCATTTCCCGTCTCAATAACCACAATTATTACTATTTGCTGGAACTACAGAGGGGTCAAGTAGGCCTCTAGGCTGAAGGCCAAAATAGTGTGATACCTGGGCACTGTACAAGCAAGTACAAAGCAGGAGAGAGTATCTCGCAATCGCAATCTATTGTTCATAAACTGGAAAGAGACTATCTTATAGCATAGTTCGAGCCTTCAATGGCACAGCAGCAGAAAATGCTTGAGTACAAAGCAGGAGACGATATTCTAGCTTCGAAACCGTTTGTTTATGTCGTCGAAAAAGAAAGCCGTGGCCGTGTATGCGACTATTGCCTTTCATAGTAAGGTGCCAGCTAATTTTTTGACAGTGCGCACATTTGTCACATTGCGTTGTGTTGTACCCTCCTTCTCTGGATCTGCAGTTATTACTTGTTCTAAATAAACATATTCACCTACCTAGTACAAAGCAGGAGAGAGTATCTCGCAATCGCAATCTATTGTTCATAAACTGGAAAGAGACTATCTTATAGCATAGTTCGAGCCTTCAATGGCACAGCAGCAGAAAATGCTTGAGTACAAAGCAGGAGACGATATTCTAGCTTCGAAACCGTTTGTTTATGTCCTAGAAAAAGAAAGCCGGGGCCGTGTATGCGACTACTGCCTTTCATAGTAAGGTGCCAGCTAATTTTTTGACAGTGCGCACATTTGTCACATTGCATTGTGTTGTACCCTCCTTCTCTGGATCTGCAGTTATTACTTGTTCTAAATAAACATATTCACCTACCTAGTACAAAGCAGGAGAGAGTATCTCGCAATCGCAATCTATTGTTCATAAACTGGAAAGAGACTATCTTATAGCATAGTTCGAGCCTTCAATGGCACAGCAGCAGAAAATGCTTGAGTACAAAGCAGGAGTGATATTCTAGCTTCGAAACCGTTTGTTTATGTCGTCGAAAAAGAAAGCCGTGGCCGTGTATGCGACTACTGCCTTTCATAGTAAGGTGCCAGCTAATTTTTTGACAGTGCGCACATTTGTCACATTGCGTTGTGTTGTACCCTCCTTCTCTGGATCTGCAGTTATTACTTGTTCTAATTAAACATATTCACCTACCTAGTACAAAGCAGGTGAGAGTATCTCGCAATCGCAATCTATTGTTCATAAACTGGAAAGAGACTATCTTATAGCATAGTTCGAGCCTTCAATGGCACAGCAGCAGAAAATGCTTGAGTACAAAGCAGGAGACGATATTCTAGCTTCGAAACCGTTTGTTTATGTCCTAGAAAAAGAAAGCCGTGGCCGTGTATGCGACTACTGCCTTTCATAGTAAGGTGCCAGCTAATTTTTTGACAGTGCGCACATTTGTCACATTGCGTGTGTTTGTGTGTTTTGTTTTGTTTTATGGCGCATAAGCGACTAAGGCTATCATGCGCCAAGCTCAGGGTACAAAATTGTTTTATATAGGATGTTGTACAAAAGTCTAAATGAACGGCGGTGTAAAGGGCCTAAAAAGTTAATTCCTGCAACCTAGTAAAAATATGAGAAAATTGTAGAAGTGACTGATGGTAAAAGCTTTAAATAGGGTCGGTAACCTCAGCAGCCATCCTTGGCTGGACAAGGATCTCGAGGTTCCCACCCGATGGAATAGGGACCTCAGCCATCTTCTCAGGAATGAGACAGTGGCTGAGGTGTTTCAAAAACAAGTAAGGCAAGATGAGGTATGTCAATAAATTGTAAAGCACGGGGTTAAATGCATGTTTCTAGAATTTATGTGTTAGAGTTGTTGTAACCTATAGTTTGTTTAGAATGTTTGCTTCTTGTAAAAAGTTAAATGTGCAAGACAAGTCGACAAGTGCATTCTCTCCCAAAACCAGTGATGGATGAAAAGGGATTTGTTCATTGTAAAACCGTGTGAAATGTTTCTTCCTCAGTGTTTCGAGCTTTCGACATGAGTATAGCAAATGGTTCACGGTGAGGTCGTCTCCGCATGCATCACATATAGGTTTGTCTTGTTTTGTTAGTATGAAGTTGTGTGTGAGGTGTGTGTGTCCTATGCGAAGACGGCATAAAATGACTTCCTTAATGCGTTCCTGGTGAGTACATGTTTTCCATTCGCCCAACACAGGCTTAACCAAGTGGAGTTTATTATTTATTGTATTATTCCATGTTGCCTGCCATTTATCCCTTAGTTTAAAATGTACTAATTTCATGTAATCCTTAAACGGTAAATCTACTTTCTCGATTTGTTTGTTCCGGGCTTGAGCTGCGCATACGTCTGCTCTTTCATTTCCTTTTATACCGACGTGGCTAGGGACCCAACAGAATTTGACGTTTAGTCCGTGGGCAGTGGCTGTTATTATGTTATATATGATGTCGCCAAGTAGTGGCGTGACTGCATTTCTGATGTGAAGCGCTGTGAGTACACTGAGCGAATCTGTGAAAATAACGCTGTTGCTTATGTTCTCATTTACTATTTTCTCTACCGCAACCCAGATGGCATAACATTCAACAGTGAAGATGGATGCATACTGCGGAAGTCTTATTATTTTTTCCCATCTTCCTTGTACTACGGCACTTCCAACACAATCGGCTGTTTTTGAACCGTCAGTATAAAAAGTTTCAAAGCCACTGTACCTTTCCTCGAGTGCGAGGAATTCTTGGATGATGTGTTGTGAGGGAGTTTGTGTTTTTCGGAACTGTGTAAGCGTGAGATCGCAGTCGGTGTGAAAATTATTCCATGGGGCAAGTGGGTCCCGTCTTTGAGCCATGTTAGGTAATGTGTCAGCTATGCCAAGATTCTGGCATATCTCTTCGAACCTTAAAATCAGAGGCCTGGTAGCTTGTGGTTTGTTCCTGAATATTATTCTAGAAGGGCACTTTGTTACGATGGAATAACAGATGTGTTTTGGCAAGGATCTCACTTTGAAAACATATGTACATGTAAGGGCGTTTCTTCTGACTTCTAGTGGGGGTTCATTTGTCTCGACGTAGAGACTGGTTATGGGCGATGTTCTGTAAGCGCCGCATGAAAGGCGAAGGCCTGAGTTATGCGTAGGGTCTAGTTTCTTCAGATAGGATGGCCGTGCTGATCCGTACACTACGCATCCGTAGTCTAAGATGGAACGTGTCAAGGAGCGATAGATGTGTAGGAGGCATGCTCTATCAGACCCCCAGTGTTTTCGAGACAGTACTTTCATTATGTTAAGTGATTTAGTGGCTTTCTTTTTTAGGTTATTTATGTGGGGTAGGAATGTAAGTTTTCTGTCAAATGTTACGCCCAAAAATTTATGCTCCTTTTTAATAGCAGCACTGTTTCATTTAAGTGGAGTGTGGGGTCGGTCTGTAAGCCTCTCTTCAGTGAAAAAAGAACGGCGACTGTTTTTTGAGGGGAAAACTTGAAACCATTTTTTTCAGCCCAAATTGCCAGTTTGTTTAACGTCAGCTGTATTTGTCGTTCACATGTTGAGAGGTTCGTGGAGGTGTACGCTATTTGGAGATCATCAACGTATGTAGAATACATAATAGACTTTGGCATTATTTTCGCAAGAGAATTCATTTTCACAATAAAGAGAGTTGTACTCAGAATACACCCCTGGGGCACTCCATTTTCTTGACTAAAATTTTTCGAGAGTGTTGAGCCAAGGCGGACTTGGAATGAACGGTCAGAGAGGAAATCCTTTATGCAGTTTAGCATCCTGCCGCAGATGCCTAGATCTGCAAGGTCACGAAGAATACCGAACCTCCATGTGGTGTCGTAAGCTTTTTCCATGTCGAAAAAAACTGCCAGGCAGTGTTGTCTGCGAATAAACGCCTCTCGTACTGTATTTTCAAGGCGGACTAGATGATCGGCCGTTGAGCACGCTTTCCTAAAACCGCATTGGTGTATATCAAGCAGTGTACGGGATTCAAGGACGAACATTAACCGGATATTAAGAACACTTTCAAAAGTTTTGGCAAGACAACTTGTGAGCGCTATGGGTCTATAACTACCGGGGGAACTTGGTGGCTTTCCGGGTTTAAGGAAAGGTACAATTACTGCTTTCTTCCATTCCTCAGGTAGCTTCCCGGAGACCCATATTTTATTAAAAAACTTTAAAAGTGCTTCTACGGCAGGTTCTGAAAGATGGGCTAACATCTCATAATGGACTTTATCAGGCCCGGGTGCTGTTTGCTTTCCGGTGCAGAGTACTCTATTGATTTCTTCAAACGCTATTAAACTGTTGTATGTCTCATTCAACCTGCTATTCGTGGGAAGTCTGTTTTTCAGCAGTGTTTTTGTATTTTAGAAATGAGTCGGTATAGTGGAGGGAACTAGAAACTTGAGAGAAGTGCTCTCCCAAAATGTCTGCCTGTTCTTTGATGTTTGTTTGTCTGTCGGGGTCTGTCAGAAAAGGGATTGTGAAAGCGGAGAAGCACCCATTTAATCTACGCACTTGTTCCCACATTTTTTTCGACATAATTGAGCTCTTTATTGATGACACTAACTTTTGCCATGATTCTTTTTCAGCTATGCGGCGTATATACCGGGCATTAGCTTTCGCTTTTTTAAAATTTATAAAGTTTTCCTGCGTTGGGTATCGTCGGAAAATCCCCCAGGCTTTATTTTGTTTCTGTTTTGCTTCTCTACATGTTTGTGTGTACCAGGGTTTATGGCCTGGTCGTACCGTTCCCGAAGTCTGAGGAATGGCTAATTGTGCTGCAGCAATAATACATGAGGTAAATATTTCGTTGAGTTCATCTATACTAGAATACTCTGTGGATATTTTATCGAGGCTGGCCTCAGCTCGGAAAAGTTCCCAGTCGGCTAAATGAAGCTTCCAGCGGCGTGGTTTTGTCAGGGTTACTGATGGTGGTGATGACATGTTAATGATAACTGGTAGGTGGTCGCTTCCATACGGATTGTCTAAAACATCCCAGTTAAAATCATTAAAAATAGAAGGCGAACTAAAAGACAGGTCTAAACAGCTCATTTTTCTAGTGCTGGGACTGCAATACGTTTGTTTCCCTGTATTTAGTAAGCAGACATTGTTGCATAGAATAAAATCTTCTAAAATACGGCCTCTAGTATCTGTTTGTTCGCTGCCCCAATAAGAGGAATGCGCATTAAAATCACCGACTACCAGATACGGCTCTGGTAGCTGTTGTAAAAGTGTTTCTAAGTCATGCAGTGTTACTGATAGTTGCGGCTGTAGATATACCGAGCATATGGTGATGGTTTTAAAATGGAGGACGGTGACTGCAACAGCTTCATACTTGGTTTTTATCTTGATTTCACGGGTTGCAACTCCACTCTGCACAATAATAGCAACACCTCCTGAGAGCCTATCAGCTTGCTCTCGGTCGCACCGAAAGACTTGATACTTCTTTAGGATATTCTGGTGTTTGGGACCTAAGTTTGTCTCCTGTAGGCATAAAGCCATAGGGGAAAATGTGTTTAGAAGTTCTTTTATATCAGAATAGTTATTTAATGCTCCACGACAGTTCCAATGTATAAGGAACGCCATGTTGGATGATTTTTGGGAGTGTCGTAAGGAAGTTACAGTAGAGGATTTGGGGGTGCCATTACTGGGCTCTTGTCTTTTCTTTTTCGCTCAAGCGAGCTGCGCCGCCGCTGAAGCGGGGGCGAGTTTGGCGTTGTGTCCATCGCCTCGCTAGAGGCTCTGGAGGTCCGCGGAGAACCCACGGGTGTGCGGTTTGTAGGCCTCTCCCGACTGGGGGAAGCCTTGCGGGCTGCCAACCCGGAGGCCGGCGGGCCCTTCTTCGAAAGTGGCAGAGCAGCTTTCACTGCATCTGCCCGGGGCGCGGATGGCCCTGCCCCAGGCTCACTGCGTGTGGCCTGGACAGGTGCCGAAGCCTGGTGTGATGCCCCGCCCCGTCGCACCACATTGGCGAAATTTGTTCTTGCTGTGAAGAGGAATGTGCCTTGTGTTTGACTGAATCGTTGACGTGCTTCTTTGAAAGTTATGTTTTCTTTTGTTTTGATGGTTATTATTTCCTTTTCTTTTTTCCAGGTCGGACACGACCTCGAGTACGCGGGGTGATCCCCTTCACAGTTAGGGCACTGCGGTGCTGCATTGCAATTTTCAGACTCATGATCGTGTGATGAACATTTAGCACAAGTTTGGCGGCCACGACAACTCTGGGATCCATGGCCAAATCTCTGGCACTTGAAACACCGGCGAGGATTTGGGATGTATGGTCTGACTGCTATTTTCATATAACCTACCTCTATGGTTTCGGGGAGTTGGCTGGACGCAAAAGAGAGAACTAAGTGCTTTGTTGGAATTTCTTTGTCATCTTTTCGGATTTTTATGCGCTGGACATTTGTGACATTCTGGTCTTTGAGACCTTCCAGCATTTCTTCTTCAGTCAGGGTGAGAAAGTCTTGTTCTGAGATGACACCTTTGACAGCGTTGAGGGATCTGTGGGCACTGACGGAAACAGGTATTTCTCCAAAGGTTGCTATGTTTGAGAGCTTGGAAAACTGTGTTTTGTCTTTGATTTGCAGTAGTAGGTCCCCACTGGCTAGCTTCGACACCTTGTAGCCAAGGCCCAGTGATTCTGTCAGAGACTTGGAAACTATGAAAGGAGAGATGATTCTTGCTTGCTTTTCTGTTACCTCACTATGTACAACATGGTATCTGGGGAAGACTTCTTTTTTTTTGCAGGAACTGCGCAGTGACATCGGTCCGCCCTCGTTTCTGAGGGCGATCATTTGTTTGAGGAAAGGAATCCATAAAAGAAAATTGTTATTCAGCTGTGGTGGCAGCCACCCACCATCGAGCCCAACACGGGGACGGGACAGGAACTTGCACGCAAGTCCTGCCCACGCCAGCTGTACACCTCAACTATAACCTAATATGACTCAACTCAGGGTAGTTGGTCACACACGGTTAACCCTCGCCGCCAGGAAAAAGAGGAAAAAACGAAGAAAACAGGAGGAGACAGGAGAGTTGTAA
Organism: Amblyomma mixtum; assembly: GCF_055824585.1. Taxonomy (NCBI): domain Eukaryota; kingdom Metazoa; phylum Arthropoda; class Arachnida; order Ixodida; family Ixodidae; genus Amblyomma; species Amblyomma mixtum. The sequence goes on from NC_143019.1 coordinate 131,917,758, forward strand.
GAAAGAGATAGGAAAGTGAAAGATAGAGGGGAGGAAAGGAAAAGGCGACTGCCGATTTCCCCCGGTCGGGTCAGGCCGGAGGTGCCGTCTACAAGAAGCTGGGGCCAAAGTGGTGTGTTGCCTCCGCCGAGGGGCCTTAAAGGTCCAAACGCTCGGCATCGGCTCAACCACCAGGATCCCCTTTTCCCCGGACACGGCGATGCCACGCACGGCTAAGCGCGGATGCTCGGGTCCGTGGTGATGCATTGTTCCCCATCATCCCCCTGCGGGGATGTCCCTGCGGATGCTCGGGTTAACCCCGTGGTGTCGCCACTCACCAACGTCTGCATGCTGCAGACGCCTCCCTGCGGGGATGTCACATTGCGTTGTGTTGTACCCTCCTTCTCTGGATCTGCAGTTATTACTTGTTCTAAATAAACATATTCACCTACCACTTCAAAATTATCCCGGAGACCTTCAAAATGGCACCCCAACCCCACCTTCCTTTCCTTACGCTGCAGTTCAGGTGGCCAATGGTATGTGTGACAGATACTGTGCCATTTCCCGTCTCAATAACCACAATTATTACTATTTGCTGGAACTACAGAGGGGTCAAGTAGGCCTCTAGGCTGCAGGCCAAAATAGTGTGATACCTGGGCACTGTACAAGCAAGTACAAAGCAGGAGAGAGTATCTCGCAATCGCAATCTATTGTTCATAAACTGGAAAGAGACTATCTTATAGCATAGTTCGAGCCTTCAATGGCACAGCAGCAGAAAATGCTTGAGTACAAAGCAGGAGACGATATTCTAGCTTCGAAACCGTTTGTTTATGTCGTCGAAAAAGAAAGCCGTGGCCGTGTATGCGACTATTGCCTTTCATAGTAAGGTGCCAGCTAATTTTTTGACAGTGCGCACATTTGTCACATTGCGTTGTGTTGTACCCTCCTTCTCTGGATCTGCAGTTATTACTTGTTCTAAATAAACATATTCACCTACCTAGTACAAAGCAGGAGAGAGTATCTCGCAATCGCAATCTATTGTTCATAAACTGGAAAGAGACTATCTTATAGCATAGTTCGAGCCTTCAATGGCACAGCAGCAGAAAATGCTTGAGTACAAAGCAGGAGACGATATTCTAGCTTCGAAACCGTTTGTTTATGTCCTAGAAAAAGAAAGCCGTGGCCGTGTATGCGACTACTGCCTTTCATAGTAAGGTGCCAGCTAATTTTTTGACAGTGCGCACATTTGTCACATTGCGTTCTGTTGTACCCTCCTTCTCTGGATCTGCAGTTATTACTTGTTCTAAATAAACATATTCACCTACCACTTCAAAATTATCCCGGAGACCTTCACAATGGCACCCCAACCCCACCTTCCTTTCCTTACGCTGCAGTTCAGGTGGCCAATGGTATGTGTGACAGATACTGTGCCATTTCCCGTCTCAATAACCACAATTATTACTATTTGCTGGAACTACAGAGGGGTCAAGTAGGCCTCTAGGCTGCAGGCAAAAATAGTGTGATACCTGGGCACTGTACAAGCAAGTACAAAGCAGGAGAGAGTATCTCGCAATCGCAATCTATTGTTCATAAACTGGAAAGAGACTATCTTATAGCATAGTTCGAGCCTTCAATGGCACAGCAGCAGAAAATGCTTGAGTACAAAGCAGGAGACGATAATCTAGCTTCGAAACCGTTTGTTTATGTCCTAGAAAAAGAAAGCCATGGCCGTGTATGCGACTACTGCCTTTCATAGTAAGGTGCCAGCTAATTTTTTGACAGTGCGCACATTTGTCACATTGCGTTGTGTTGTACCCTCCTTCTCTGGATCTGCAGTTATTACTTGTTCTAAATAAACATATTCACCTACCTAGTACAAAGCAGGTGAGAGTATCTCGCAATCGCAATCTATTGTTCATAAACTGGAGACTATCTTATAGCATAGTTCGAGCCTTCAATGGCACAGCAGCAGAAAATGCTTGAGTACAAAGCAGGAGACGATATTCTAGCTTCTTCTCTGGATCTGCAGTTATTACTTGTTCTAAATAAACATATTCACCTACCACTTCAAAATTATCCCGGAGACCTTCACAATGGCACCCCAACCCCACCTTCCTTTCGTTACGCTGCAGTTCATGTGGCCAATGGTATGTGTGACAGATACTGTGCCATTTCCCGTCTCAATAACCACAATTATTACTATTTGCTGGAACTACAGAGGGGTCAAGTAGGCCTCTAGGCTGAAGGCCAAAATAGTGTGATACCTGGGCACTGTACAAGCAAGTACAAAGCAGGAGAGAGTATCTCGCAATCGCAAACTATTGTTCATAAACTGGAAAGAGACTATCTTATAGCATAGTTCGAGCCTTCAATGGCACAGCAGCAGAAAATGCTTGAGTACAAAGCAGGAGACGATATTCTAGCTTCGAAACCGTTTGTTTATGTCCTAGAAAAAGAAAGCCGTGGCCGTGTATGCGACTACTGCCTTTCATAGTAAGGTGCCAGCTAATTTTTTGACAGTGCGCACATTTGTCACATTGCGTTGTGTTGTACCCTCCTTCTCTGGATCTGCAGTTATTACTTGTTCTAAATAAACATATTCACCTACCTAGTACAAAGCAGGAGAGAGTATCTCGCAATCGCAATCTATTGTTCATAAACTGGAAAGAGACTATCTTATAGCATAGTTCGAGCCTTCAATGGCACAGCAGCAGAAAATGCTTGAGTACAAAGCAGGAGACGATATTCTAGCTTCGAAACCGTTTGTTTATGTCCTAGAAAAAGAAAGCCGTGGCCGTGTATGCGACTACTGCCTTTCATAGTAAGGTGCCAGCTAATTTTTTGACAGTGCGCACATTTGTCACATTGCATTGTGTTGTACCCTCGTTCTCTGGATCTGCAGTTATTACTTGTTCTAAATAAACATATTCACCTACCTAGTACAAAGCAGGAGAGAGTATGTCGCAATCGCAATCTATTGTTCATAAACTGGAAAGAGACTATCTTATAGCATAGTTCGAGCCTTCAATGGCACAGCAGCAGAAAATGCTTGAGTACAAAGCAGGAGACGATATTCTAGCTTCGAAACCGTTTGTTTATGTCGTCGAAAAAGAAAGCCGTGGCCGTGTATGCGACTACTGCCTTTCATAGTAAGGTGCCAGCTAATTTTTTGACAGTGTGCACATTTGTCACATTGCGTTGTGTTGTACCCTCCTTCTCTGGATCTGCAGTTATTACTTGTTCTAAATAAACATATTCACCTACCTAGTACAAAGCAGGTGAGAGTATCTCGCAATCGCAATCTATTGTTCATAAACTGGAAAGAGACTATCTTATAGCATAGTTCGAGCCTTCAATGGCACAGCAGCAGAAAATGCTTGAGTACAAAGCAGGAGACGATATTCTAGCTTCGAAACCGTTTGTTTATGTCCTAGAAAAAGAAAGCCGTGGCCGTGTATGCGACTACTGCCTTTCATAGTAAGGTGCCAGCTAATGTTTTGACAGTGCGCACATTTGTCACATTGCGTTGTGTTGTACCCTCCTTCTCTGGATCTGCAGTTATTACTTGTTCTAAATAAACATATTCACCTACCACTTCAAAATTATCCCGGAGACCTTCACAATGGCACCCCAACCCCACCTTCCTTTCCTTACGCTGCAGTTCATGTGGCCAATGGAATGTGTGACAGATACTGTGCCATTTCCCGTCTCAATAACCACAATTATTACTATTTGCTGGAACTACAGAGGGGTCAAGTAGGCCTCTAGGCTGAAGGCCAAAATAGTGTGATACCTGGGCACTGTACAAGCAAGTACAAAGCAGGAGAGAGTATCTCGCAATCGCAAACTATTGTTCATAAACTGGAAAGAGACTATCTTATAGCATAGTTCGAGCCTTCAATGGCACAGCAGCAGAAAATGCTTGAGTACAAAGCAGGAGACGATATTCTAGCTTCGATTCCGTTTGTTTATGTCCTAGAAAAAGAAAGCCGTGGCCGTGTATGCGACTACTGCCTTTCATAGTAAGGTGCCAGCTAATTTTTTGACAGTGCGCACATTTGTCACATTGCATTGTGTTGTACCCTCCTTCTCTGGATCTGCAGTTATTACTTGTTCTAAATAAACATATTCACCTACCTAGTACAAAGCAGGAGAGAGTATCTCGCAATCGCAATCTATTGTTCATAAACTGGAAAGAGACTATCTTATAGCATAGTTCGAGCCTTCAATGGCACAGCAGCAGAAAATGCTTGAGTACAAAGCAGGAGACGATATTCTAGCTTCGAAACCGTTTGTTTATGTCCTAGAAAAAGAAAGCCGTGGCCGTGTATGCGACTACTGCCTTTCATAGTAAGGTGCCAGCTAATTTTTTGACAGTGCGCACATTTGTCACATTGCGTTGTGTTGTACCCTCCTTCTCTGGATCTGCAGTTATTACTTGTTCTAAATAAACATATTCACCTACCACTTCAAAATTATCCCGGAGACCTTCACAATGGCACCCCAACCCCACCTTCCTTTCCTTACGCTGCAGTTCAGGTGGCCAATGGTATGTGTCACAGATACTGTGCCATTTCCCGTCTCAATAACCACAATTATTACTATTTGCTAGAACTACAGAGGGGTCAAGTAGGCCTCTAGGCTGCAGGCAAAAATAGTGTGATACCTGGGCACTGTACAAGCAAGTACAAAGCAGGAGAGAGTATCTCGCAATCGCAATCTATTGTTCATAAACTGGAAAGAGACTATCTTATAGCATAGTTCGAGCCTTCAATGGCACAGCAGCAGAAAATGCTTGAGTACAAAGCAGGAGACGATATTCTAGCTTCGAAACCGTTTGTTTATGTCGTCGAAAAAGAAAGCCGTGGCCGTGTGTGCGACTACTGCCTTTCATAGTAAGGTGCCAGCTAATTTTTTGACAGTGCGCACATTTGTCACATTGCGTTGTGTTGTACCCTCCTTCTCTGGATCTGCAGTTATTACTTGTTCTAAATAAACATATTCACCTACCTAGTACAAAGCAGGAGAGAGTATCTCGCAATCGCAATCTATTGTTCATAAACTGGAAAGAGACTATCTTATAGCATAGTTCGAGCCTTCAATGGCACAGCAGCAGAAAATGCTTGAGTACAAAGCAGGAGACGATATTCTAGCTTCGAAACCGTTTGTTTATGTCCTAGAAAAAGAAAGCCGTGGCCGTGTATGCGACTACTGCCTTTCATAGTAAGGTGCCAGCTAATTTTTTGACAGTGCGCACATTTGTCACATTGCCTTGTGTTGTACCCTCCTTCTCTGGATCTGCAGTTATTACTTGTTCTAAATAAACATATTCACCTACCACTTCACAATTATCCCGGAGACCTTCACAATGGCACCCCAACCCCACCTTCCTTTCCTTACGCTGCAGTTCATGTGGCCAATGGTATGTGTGACAGATACTGTGCCATTTCCCGTCTCAATAACCACAATTATTACTATTTGCTGGAACTACAGAGGGGTCAAGTAGGCCTCTAGGCTGAAGGCCAAAATAGTGTGATACCTGGGCACTGTACAAGCAAGTACAAAGCAGGAGAGAGTATCTCGCAATCGCAAACTATTGTTCATAAACTGGAAAGAGACTATCTTATAGCATAGTTCGAGCCTTCAATGGCACAGCAGCAGAAAATGCTTGAGTACAAAGCAGGAGACGATATTCTAGCTTCGAAACCGTTTGTTTATGTCCTAGAAAAAGAAAGCCGTGGCCGTGTATGCGACTACTGCCTTTCATAGTAAGGTGCCAGCTAATTTTTTGACAGTGCGCACATTTGTCACAATGCATTGTGTTGTACCCTCCTTCTCTGGATCTGCAGTTATTACTTGTTCTAAATAAACATATTCACCTACCTAGTACAAAGCAGGAGAGAGTATCTCGCAATCGCAATCTATTGTTCATAAACTGGAAAGAGACTATCTTATAGCATAGTTCGAGCCTTCAATGGCACAGCAGCAGAAAATGCTTGAGTACAAAGCAGGAGACAATATTCTAGCTTCGAAACCGTTTGTTTATGTCCTAGAAAAAGAAAGCCGTGGCCGTGTATGCGACGACTGCCTTTCATAGTAAGGTGCCAGCTAATTTTTTGACAGTGCGCACATTTGTCACATTGCGTTGTGTTGTACCCTCCTTCTCTGGATCTGCAGTTATTACTTGTTCTAAATAAACATATTCACCTACCACTTCAAAATTATCCCGGAGACCTTCACAATGGCACCCCAACCCCACCTTCCTTTCCTTACGCTGCAGTTCAGGTGGCCAATGGTATGTGTGACAGATACTGTTCCATTTCCCGTCTCAATAACCACAATTATTACTATTTGCTGGAACTACAGAGGGGTCAAGTAGGCCTCTAGGCTGCAGGCAAAAATAGTGTGATACCTGGGCACTGTACAAGCAAGTACAAAGCAGGAGAGTATCTCGCAATCGCAATCTATTGTTCATAAACTGGAAAGAGACTATCTTATAGCATAGTTCGAGCCTTCAATGGCACAGCAGCAGAAAATGCTTGAGTACAAAGCAGAAGACGATATTCTAGCTTCGAAACCGTTTGTTTATGTCGTCGAAAAAGAAAGCCGTGGCCGTGTATGCGACTACTGCCTTTCATAGTAAGGTGCCAGCTAATTTTTTGACAGTGCGCACATTTGTCACATTGCGTTGTGTTGTACCCTCCTTCTCTGGATCTGCAGTTATTACTTCTTCTAAATAAACATATTCACCTACCTAGTACAAAGCAGGAGAGAGTATCTCGCAATCGCAATCTATTGTTCATAAACTGGAAAGAGACTATCTTATAGCATAGTTCGAGCCTTCAATGGCACAGCAGCAGAAAATGCTTGAGTACAAAGCAGGAGACGATATTCTAGCTTCGAAACCGTTTGTTTATGTCCTAGAAAAAGAAAGCCGTGGCCGTGTATGCGACTACTGCCTTTCATAGTAAGGTGCCAGCTAATTTTTTGACAGTGCGCACATTTGTCACATTGCGTTGTGTTGTACCCTCCTTCTCTGGATCTGCAGTTATTACTTGTTCTAAATAAACATATTCACCTACCACTTCAAAATTATCCCGGAGACCTTCACAATGGCACCCCAACCCCACCTTCCTTTCCTTACGCTGCAGTTCAGGTGGCCAATGGTATGTGTGACAGATACTGTGCCATTTCCCGTCTCAATAACCACAATTATTACTATTTGCTGGAACTACAGAGGGGTCAAGTAGGCCTCTAGGCTGCAGGCCAAAATAGTGTGATACCTGGGCACTGTACAAGCAAGTACAAAGCAGGAGAGAGTATCTCGCAATCGCAATCTATTGTTCATAAACTGGAAAGAGACTATCTTATAGCATAGTTCGAGCCTTCAATGGCACAGCAGCAGAAAATGCTTGAGTACAAAGCAGGAGACGATATTCTAGCTTCGAAACCGTTTGTTTATGTCGTCGAAAAAGAAAGCCGTGGTTGTGTATGCGACTATTGCCTTTCATAGTAAGGTGCCAGCTAATTTTTTGACAGTGCGCACATTTGTCACATTGCGTTGTGTTGTACCCTCCTTCTCTGGATCTGCAGTTATTACTTGTTCTAAATAAACATATTCACCTACCTAGTACAAAGCAGGAGAGAGTATCTCGCAATCGCAATCTATTGTTCATAAAATGGAAAGAGACTATCTTATAGCATAGTTCGAGCCTTCAATGGCACAGCAGCAGAAAATGCTTGAGTACAAAGCAGGAGACGATATTCTAGCTTCGAAACCGTTTGTTTATGTCCTAGAAAAAGAAAGCCGTGGCCGTGTATGCGACTACTGCCTTTCATAGTAAGGTGCCAGCTAATTTTTTGACAGTGCGCACATTTGTCACATTGCATTGTGTTGTACCCTCGTTCTCTGGATCTGCAGTTATTACTTGTTCTAAATAAACATATTCACCTACCTAGTACAAAGCAGGAGAGAGTATGTCGCAATCGCAATCTATTGTTCATAAACTGGAAAGAGACTATCTTATAGCATAGTTCGAGCCTTCAATGGCACAGCAGCAGAAAATGCTTGAGTACAAAGCAGGAGACGATATTCTAGCTTCGAAACCGTTTGTTTATGTCGTCGAAAAAGAAAGCCGTGGCCGTGTATGCGACTACTGCCTTTCATAGTAAGGTGCCAGCTAATTTTTTGACAGTGTGCACATTTGTCACATTGCGTTGTGTTGTACCCTCCTTCTCTGGATCTGCAGTTATCACTTGTTCTAAATAAACATATTCACCTACCTAGTACAAAGCAGGTGAGAGTATCTCGCAATCGCAATCTATTGTTCATAAACTGGAAAGAGACTATCTTATAGCATAGTTCGAGCCTTCAATGGCACAGCAGCAGAAAATGCTTGAGTACAAAGCAGGAGACGATATTCTAGCTTCGAAACCGTTTGTTTATGTCCTAGAAAAAGAAAGCCGTGGCCGTGTATGCGACTACTGCCTTTCATAGTAAGGTGCCAGCTAATGTTTTGACAGTGCGCACATTTGTCACATTGCGTTGTGTTGTACCCTCCTTCTCTGGATCTGCAGTTATTACTTGTTCTAAATAAACATATTCACCTACCACTTCAAAATTATCCCGGAGACCTTCACAATGGCACCCCTACCCCACCTTCCTTTCCTTACGCTGCAGTTCATGTGGCCAATGGTATGTGTGACAGATACTGTGCCATTTCCCGTCTCAATAACCACAATTATTACTATTTGCTGGAACTACAGAGGGGTCAAGTAGGCCTCTAGGCTGAAGGCCAAAATAGTGTGATACCTGGGCACTGTACAAGCAAGTACAAAGCAGGAGAGAGTATCTCGCAATCGCAAACTATTGTTCATAAACTGGAAAGAGACTATCTTATAGCATAGTTCGAGCCTTCAATGGCACAGCAGCAGAAAATGCTTGAGTACAAAGCAGGAGACGATATTCTAGCTTCGAAACCGTTTGTTTATGTCCTAGAAAAAGAAAGCCGTGGCCGTGTATGCGACTACTGCCTTTCATAGTAAGGTGCCAGCTAATTTTTTGACAGTGCGCACATTTGTCACATTGCATTGTGTTGTACCCTCCTTCTCTGGATCTGCAGTTATTACTTGTTCTAAATAAACATATTCACCTACCTAGTACAAAGCAGGAGAGAGTATCTCGCAATCGCAATCTATTGTTCATAAACTGGAAAGAGACTATCTTATAGCATAGTTCGAGCCTTCAATGGCACAGCAGCAGAAAATGCTTGAGTACAAAGCAGGAGACGATATTCTAGCTTCGAAACCGTTTGTTTATGTCCTAGAAAAAGAAAGCCGTGGCCGTGTATGCGACTACTGCCTTTCATAGTAAGGTGCCAGCTAATTTTTTGACAGTGCGCACATTTGTCACATTGCGTTGTGTTGTACCCTCCTTCTCTGGATCTGCAGTTATTACTTGTTCTAAATAAACATATTCACCTACCACTTCAAAATTATCCCGGAGACCTTCACAATGGCACCCCAACCCCACCTTCCTTTCCTTACGCTGCAGTTCAGGTGGCCAATGGTATGTGTCACAGATACTGTGCCATTTCCCGTCTCAATAACCACAATTATTACTATTTGCTAGAACTACAGAGGGGTCAAGTAGGCCTCTAGGCTGAAGGCAAAAATAGTGTGATACCTGGGCACTGTACAAGCAAGTACAAAGCAGGAGAGAGTATCTCGCAATCGCAATCTATTGTTCATAAACTGGAAAGAGACTCTTATAGCATAGTTCGAGCCTTCAATGGCACAGCAGCAGAAAATGCTTGAGTACAAAGCAGGAGACGATATTCTAGCTTCGAAACCGTTTGTTTATGTCGTCGAAAAAGAAAGCCGTGGCCGTGTGTGCGACTACTGCCTTTCATAGTAAGGTGCCAGCTAATTTTTTGACAGTGCGCACATTTGTCACATTGCGTTGTGTTGTACCCTCCTTCTCTGGATCTGCAGTTATTACTTGTTCTAAATAAACATATTCACCTACCTAGTACAAAGCAGGAGAGAGTATCTCGCAATCGCAATCTATTGTTCATAAACTGGAAAGAGACTATCTTATAGCATAGTTCGAGCCTTCAATGGCACAGCAGCAGAAAATGCTTGAGTACAAAGCAGGAGACGATATTCTAGCTTCGAAACCGTTTGTTTATGTCCTAGAAAAAGAAAGCCGTGGCCGTGTATGCGACTACTGCCTTTCATAGTAAGGTGCCAGCTAATTTTTTGACAGTGCGCACATTTGTCACATTGCCTTGTGTTGTACCCTCCTTCTCTGGATCTGCAGTTATTACTTGTTCTAAATAAACATATTCACCTACCACTTCACAATTATCCCGGAGACCTTCACAATGGCACCCCAACCCCACCTTCCTTTCCTTACGCTGCAGTTCATGTGGCCAATGGTATGTGTGACAGATACTGTGCCATTTCCCGTCTCAATAACCACAATTATTACTATTTGCTGGAACTACAGAGGGGTCAAGTAGGCCTCTAGGCTGAAGGCCAAAATAGTGTGATACCTGGGCACTGTACAAGCAAGTACAAAGCAGGAGAGAGTATCTCGCAATCGCAAACTATTGTTCATAAACTGGAAAGAGACTATCTTATAGCATAGTTCGAGCCTTCAATGGCACAGCAGCAGAAAATGCTTGAGTACAAAGCAGGAGACGATATTCTAGCTTCGAAACCGTTTGTTTATGTCCTAGAAAAAGAAAGCCGTGGCCGTGTATGCGACTACTGCCTTTCATAGTAAGGTGCCAGCTAATTTTTTGACAGTGCGCACATTTGTCACAATGCATTGTGTTGTACCCTCCTTCTCTGGATCTGCAGTTATTACTTGTTCTAAATAAACATATTCACCTACCTAGTACAAAGCAGGAGAGAGTATCTCGCAATCGCAATCTATTGTTCATAAACTGGAAAGAGACTATCTTATAGCATAGTTCGAGCCTTCAATGGCACAGCAGCAGAAAATGCTTGAGTACAAAGCAGGAGACAATATTCTAGCTTCGAAACCGTTTGTTTATGTCCTAGAAAAAGAAAGCCGTGGCCGTGTATGCGACGACTGCCTTTCATAGTAAGGTGCCAGCTAATTTTTTGACAGTGCGCACATTTGTCACATTGCGTTGTGTTGTACCCTCCTTCTCTGGATCTGCAGTTATTACTTGTTCTAAATAAACATATTCACCTACCACTTCAAAATTATCCCGGAGACCTTCACAATGGCACCCCAACCCCACCTTCCTTTCCTTACGCTGCAGTTCAGGTGGCCAATGGTATGTGTGACAGATACTGTGCCATTTCCCGTCTCAATAACCACAATTATTACTATTTGCTGGAACTACAGAGGGGTCAAGTAGGCCTCTAGGCTGCAGGCAAAAATAGTGTGATACCTGGGCACTGTACAAGCAAGTACAAAGCAGGAGAGTATCTCGCAATCGCAATCTATTGTTCATAAACTGGAAAGAGACTATCTTATAGCATAGTTCGAGCCTTCAATGGCACAGCAGCAGAAAATGCTTGAGTACAAAGCAGAAGACGATATTCTAGCTTCGAAACCGTTTGTTTATGTCGTCGAAAAAGAAAGCCGTGGCCGTGTATGCGACTACTGCCTTTCATAGTAAGGTGCCAGCTAATTTTTTGACAGTGCGCACATTTGTCACATTGCGTTGTGTTGTACCCTCCTTCTCTGGATCTGCAGTTATTACTTGTTCTAAATAAACATATTCACCTACCTAGTACAAAGCAGGAGAGAGTATCTCGCAATCGCAATCTATTGTTCATAAACTGGAAAGAGACTATCTTATAGCATAGTTCGAGCCTTCAATGGCACAGCAGCAGAAAATGCTTGAGTACAAAGCAGGAGACGATATTCTAGCTTCGAAACCGTTTGTTTATGTCCTAGAAAAAGAAAGCCGTGGCCGTGTATGCGACTACTGCCTTTCATAGTAAGGTGCCAGCTAATTTTTTGACAGTGCGCACATTTGTCACATTGCGTTGTGTTGTACCCTCCTCTGGATCTGCAGTTATTACTTGTTCTAAATAAACATATTCACCTACCACTTCAAAATTATCCCGGAGACCTTCACAATGGCACCCCAACCCCACCTTCCTTTCCTTACGCTGCAGTTCAGGTGGCCAATGGTATGTGTGACAGATACTGTGCCATTTCCCGTCTCAATAACCACAATTATTACTATTTGCTGGAACTACAGAGGGGTCAAGTAGGCCTCTAGGCTGCAGGCCAAAATAGTGTGATACCTGGGCACTGTACAAGCAAGTACAAAGCAGGAGAGAGTATCTCGCAATCGCAATCTATTGTTCATAAACTGGAAAGAGACTATCTTATAGCATAGTTCGAGCCTTCAATGGCACAGCAGCAGAAAATGCTTGAGTACAAAGCAGGAGACGATATTCTAGCTTCGAAACCATTTGTTTATGTCGTCGAAAAAGAAAGCCGTGGCCGTGTATGCGACTATTGCCTTTCATAGTAAGGTGCCAGCTAATTTTTTGACAGTGCGCACATTTGTCACATTGCGTTGTGTTGTACCCTCCTTCTCTGGATCTGCAGTTATTACTTGTTCCAAATAAACATATTCACCTACCTAGTACAAAGCAGGAGAGAGTATCTCGCAATCGCAAACTATTGTTCATAAACTGGAAAGAGACTATCTTATAGCATAGTTCGAGCCTTCAATGGCACAGCAGCAGAAAATGCTTGAGTACAAAGCAGGAGACGATATTCTAGCTTCGAAACCGTTTGTTTATGTCCTAGAAAAAGAAAGCCGTGGCCGTGTATGCGACTACTGCCTTTCATAGTAAGGTGCCAGCTAATTTTTTGACAGTGCGCACATTTGTCACATTGCGTTGTGTTGTACCCTCCTTCTCTGGATCTGCAGTTATTACTTGTTCTAAATAAACATATTCACCTACCTAGTACAAAGCAGGAGAGAGTATCTCGCAATCGCAATCTATTGTTCATAAACTGGAAAGAGACTATCTTATAGCATAGTTCGAGCCTTCAATGGCACAGCAGCAGAAAATGCTTGAGTACAAAGCAGGAGACGATATTCTAGCTTCGAAACCGTTTGTTTATGTCCTAGAAAAAGAAAGCCGTGGCCGTGTATGCGACTACTGCCTTTCATAGTAAGGTGCCAGCTAATTTTTTGACAGTGCGCACATTTGTCACATTGCATTGTGTTGTACCCTCGTTCTCTGGATCTGCAGTTATTACTTGTTCTAAATAAACATATTCACCTACCTAGTACAAAGCAGGAGAGAGTATGTCGCAATCGCAATCTATTGTTCATAAACTGGAAAGAGACTATCTTATAGCATAGTTCGAGCCTTCAATGGCACAGCAGCAGAAAATGCTTGAGTACAAAGCAGGAGACGATATTCTAGCTTCGAAACCGTTTGTTTATGTCGTCGAAAAAGAAAGCCGTGGCCGTGTATGCGACTACTGCCTTTCATAGTAAGGTGCCAGCTAATTTTTTGACAGTGTGCACATTTGTCACATTGCGTTGTGTTGTACCCTCCTTCTCTGGATCTGCAGTTATTACTTGTTCTAAATAAACATATTCACCTACCTAGTACAAAGCAGGTGAGAGTATCTCGCAATCGCAATCTATTGTTCATAAACTGGAAAGAGACTATCTTATAGCATAGTTCGAGCCTTCAATGGCACAGCAGCAGAAAATGCTTGAGTACAAAGCAGGAGACGATATTCTAGCTTCGAAACCGTTTGTTTATGTCCTAGAAAAAGAAAGCCGTGGCCGTGTATGCGACTACTGCCTTTCATAGTAAGGTGCCAGCTAATGTTTTGACAGTGCGCACATTTGTCACATTGCGTTGTGTTGTACCCTCCTTCTCTGGATCTGCAGTTATTACTTGTTCTAAATAAACATATTCACCTACCACTTCAAAATTATCCCGGAGACCTTCACAATGGCACCCCAACCCCACCTTCCTTTCCTTACGCTGCAGTTCATGTGGCCAATGGTATGTGTGACAGATACTGTGCCATTTCCCGTCTCAATAACCACAATTATTACTATTTGCTGGAACTACAGAGGGGTCAAGTAGGCCTCTAGGCTGAAGGCCAAAATAGTGTGATACCTGGGCACTGTACAAGCAAGTACAAAGCAGGAGAGAGTATCTCGCAATCGCAAACTATTGTTCATAAACTGGAAAGAGACTATCTTATAGCATAGTTCGAGCCTTCAATGGCACAGCAGCAGAAAATGCTTGAGTACAAAGCAGGAGACGATATTCTAGCTTCGAAACCGTTTGTTTATGTCCTAGAAAAAGAAAGCCGTGGCCGTGTATGCGACTACTGCCTTTCATAGTAAGGTGCCAGCTAATTTTCTGACAGTGCGCACATTTGTCACATTGCATTGTGTTGTACCCTCCTTCTCTGGATCTGCAGTTATTACTTGTTCTAAATAAACATATTCACCTACCTAGTACAAAGCAGGAGAGAGTATCTCGCAATCGCAATCTATTGTTCATAAACTGGAAAGAGACTATCTTATAGCATAGTTCGAGCCTTCAATGGCACAGCAGCAGAAAATGCTTGAGTACAAAGCAGGAGACGATATTCTAGCTTCGAAACCGTTTGTTTATGTCCTAGAAAAAGAAAGCCGTGGCCGTGTATGCGACTACTGCCTTTCATAGTAAGGTGCCAGCTAATTTTTTGACTGCGCACATTTGTCACATTGCGTTGTGTTGTACCCTCCTTCTCTGGATCTGCAGTTATTACTTGTTCTAAATAAACATATTCACCTACCACTTCAAAATTATCCCGGAGACCTTCACAATGGCACCCCAACCCCACCTTCCTTTCCTTACGCTGCAGTTCAGGTGGCCAATGGTATGTGTCACAGATACTGTGCCATTTCCCGTCTCAATAACCACAATTATTACTATTTGCTAGAACTACAGAGGGGTCAAGTAGGCCTCTAGGCTGCAGGCAAAAATAGTGTGATACCTGGGCACTGTACAAGCAAGTACAAAGCAGGAGAGAGTATCTCGCAATCGCAATCTATTGTTCATAAACTGGAAAGAGACTATCTTATAGCATAGTTCGAGCCTTCAATGGCACAGCAGCAGAAAATGCTTGAGTACAAAGCAGGAGACGATATTCTAGCTTCGAAACCGTTTGTTTATGTCGTCGAAAAAGAAAGTCGTGGCCGTGTGTGCGACTACTGCCTTTCATAGTAAGGTGCCAGCTAATTTTTTGACAGTGCGCACATTTGTCACATTGCGTTGTGTTGTACCCTCCTTCTCTGGATCTGCAGTTATTACTTGTTCTAAATAAACATATTCACCTACCTAGTACAAAGCAGGAGAGAGTATCTCGCAATCGCAATCTATTGTTCATAAACTGGAAAGAGACTATCTTATAGCATAGTTCGAGCCTTCAATGGCACAGCAGCAGAAAATGCTTGAGTACAAAGCAGGAGACGATATTCTAGCTTCGAAACCGTTTGTTTATGTCCTAGAAAAAGAAAGCCGTGGCCGTGTATGCGACTACTGCCTTTCATAGTAAGGTGCCAGCTAATTTTTTGACAGTGCGCACATTTGTCACATTGCCTTGTGTTGTACCCTCCTTCTCTGGATCTGCAGTTATTACTTGTTCTAAATAAACATATTCACCTACCACTTCACAATTATCCCGGAGACCTTCACAATGGCACCCCAACCCCACCTTCCTTTCCTTACGCTGCAGTTCATGTGGCCAATGGTATGTGTGACAGATACTGTGCCATTTCCCGTCTCAATAACCACAATTATTACTATTTGCTGGAACTACAGAGGGGTCAAGTAGGCCTCTAGGCTGAAGGCCAAAATAGTGTGATACCTGGGCACTGTACAAGCAAGTACAAAGCAGGAGAGAGTATCTCGCAATCGCAAACTATTGTTCATAAACTGGAAAGAGACTATCTTATAGCATAGTTCGAGCCTTCAATGGCACAGCAGCAGAAAATGCTTGAGTACAAAGCAGGAGACGATATTCTAGCTTCGAAACCGTTTGTTTATGTCCTAGAAAAAGAAAGCCGTGGCCGTGTATGCGACTACTGCCTTTCATAGTAAGGTGCCAGCTAATTTTTTGACAGTGCACACATTTGTCACATTGCATTGTGTTGTACCCTCCTTCTCTGGATCTGCAGTTATTACTTGTTCTAAATAAACATATTCACCTACCTAGTACAAAGCAGGAGAGAGTATCTCGCAATCGCAATCTATTGTTCATAAACTGGAAAGAGACTATCTTATAGCATAGTTCGAGCCTTCAATGGCACAGCAGCAGAAAATGCTTGAGTACAAAGCAGGAGACAATATTCTAGCTTCGAAACCGTTTGTTTATGTCCTAGAAAAAGAAAGCCGTGGCCGTGTATGCGACGACTGCCTTTCATAGTAAGGTGCCAGCTAATTTTTTGACAGTGCGCACATTTGTCACATTGCGTTGTGTTGTACCCTCCTTCTCTGGATCTGCAGTTATTACTTGTTCTAAATAAACATATTCACCTACCACTTCAAAATTATCCCGGAGACCTTCACAATGGCACCCCAACCCCACCTTCCTTTCCTTACGCTGCAGTTCAGGTGGCCAATGGTATGTGTGACAGATACTGTGCCATTTCCCGTCTCAATAACCACAATTATTACTATTTGCTGGAACTACAGAGGGGTCAAGTAGGCCTCTAGGCTGCAGGCAAAAATAGTGTGATACCTGGGCACTGTACAAGCAAGTACAAAGCAGGAGAGTATCTCGCAATCGCAATCTATTGTTCATAAACTGGAAAGAGACTATCTTATAGCATAGTTCGAGCCTTCAATGGCACAGCAGCAGAAAATGCTTGAGTACAAAGCAGAAGACGATATTCTAGCTTCGAAACCGTTTGTTTATGTCGTCGAAAAAGAAAGCCGTGGCCGTGTATGCGACTACTGCCTTTCATAGTAAGGTGCCAGCTAATTTTTTGACAGTGCGCACATTTGTCACATTGCGTTGTGTTGTACCCTCCTTCTCTGGATCTGCAGTTATTACTTGTTCTAAATAAACATATTCACCTACCTAGTACAAAGCAGGAGAGAGTATCTCGCAATCGCAATCTATTGTTCATAAACTGGAAAGAGACTATCTTATAGCATAGTTCGAGCCTTCAATGGCACAGCAGCAGAAAATGCTTGAGTACAAAGCAGGAGACGATATTCTAGCTTCGAAACCGTTTGTTTATGTCCTAGAAAAAGAAAGCCGTGGCCGTGTATGCGACTACTGCCTTTCATAGTAAGGTGCCAGCTAATTTTTTGACAGTGCGCACATTTGTCACATTGTGTTGTGTTGTACCCTCCTTCTCTGGATCTGCAGTTATTACTTGTTCTAAATAAACATATTCACCTACCACTTAAAAATTATCCCGGAGACCTTCACAATGGCACCCCAACCCCACCTTCCTTTCCTTACGCTGCAGTTCAGGTGGCCAATGGTATGTGTGACAGATACTGTGCCATTTCCCGTCTCAATAACCACAATTATTACTATTTGCTGGAACTACAGAGGGGTCAAGTAGGCCTCTAGGCTGCAGGCCAAAATAGTGTGATACCTGGGCACTGTACAAGCAAGTACAAAGCAGGAGAGAGTATCTCGCAATCGCAATCTATTGTTCATAAACTGGAAAGAGACTATCTTATAGCATAGTTCGAGCCTTCAATGGCACAGCAGCAGAAAATGCTTGAGTACAAAGCAGGAGACGATATTCTAGCTTCGAAACCGTTTGTTTATGTCGTCGAAAAAGAAAGCCGTGGCCGTGTATGCGACTATTGCCTTTCATAGTAAGGTGCCAGCTGATTTTTTGACAGTGCGCACATTTGTCACATTGCGTTGTGTTGTACCCTCCTTCTCTGGATCTGCAGTTATTACTTGTTCTAAATAAACATATTCACCTACCTAGTACAAAGCAGGAGAGAGTATCTCGCAATCGCAATCTATTGTTCATAAACTGGAAAGAGACTATCTTATAGCATAGTTCGAGCCTTCAATGGCACAGCAGCAGAAAATGCTTGAGTACAAAGCAGGAGACGATATTCTAGCTTCGAAACCGTTTGTTTATGTCCTAGAAAAAGAAAGCCGTGGCCGTGTATGCAACTACTGCCTTTCATAGTAAGGTGCCAGCTAATTTTTTGACAGTGCGCACATTTGTCACATTGCATTGTGTTGTACCCTCGTTCTCTGGATCTGCAGTTATTACTTGTTCTAAATAAACATATTCACCTACCTAGTACAAAGCAGGAGAGAGTATCTCGCAATCGCAATCTATTGTTCATAAACTGGAAAGAGACTATCTTATAGCATAGTTCGAGCCTTCAATGGCACAGCAGCAGAAAATGCTTGAGTACAAAGCAGGAGACGATATTCTAGCTTCGAAACCGTTTGTTTATGTCGTCGAAAAAGAAAGCCGTGGCCGTGTATGCGACTACTGCCTTTCATAGTAAGGTGCCAGCTAATTTTTTGACAGTGCGCACATTTGTCACATTGCGTTGTGTTGTACCCTCCTTCTCTGGATCTGCAGTTATTACTTGTTCTAAATAAACATATTCACCTACCTAGTACAAAGCAGGTGAGAGTATCTCGCAATCGCAATCTATTGTTCATAAACTGGAAAGAGACTATCTTATAGCATAGTTCGAGCCTTCAATGGCACAGCAGCAGAAAATGCTTGAGTACAAAGCAGGAGACGATATTCTAGCTTCGAAACCGTTTGTTTATGTCCTAGAAAAAGAAAGCCGTGGCCGTGTATGCGACTACTGCCTGTCATAGTAAGGTGCCAGCTAATTTTTTGACAGTGCGCACATTTGTCACATTGCGTTGTGTTGTACCCTCCTTCTCTGGATCTGCAGTTATTACTTGTTCTAAATAAACATATTCACCTACCACTTCAAAATTATCCCGGAGACCTTCACAATGGCACCCCAACCCCACCTTCCTTTCCTTACGCTGCAGTTCATGTGGCCAATGGTATGTGTGACAGATACTGTGCCATTTCCCGTCTCAATAACCACAATTATTACTATTTGCTGGAACTACAGAGGGGTCAAGTAGGCCTCTAGGCTGAAGGCCAAAATAGTGTGATACCTGGGCACTGTACAAGCAAGTACAAAGCAGGAGAGAGTATCTCGCAATCGCAAACTATTGTTCATAAACTGGAAAGAGACTATCTTATAGCATAGTTCGAGCCTTCAATGGCACAGCAGCAGAAAATGCTTGAGTACAAAGCAGGAGACGATATTCTAGCTTCGAAACCGTTTGTTTATGTCCTAGAAAAAGAAAGCCGTGGCCGTGTATGCGACTACTGCCTTTCATAGTAAGGTGCCAGCTAATTTTTTGACAGTGCGCACATTTGTCACATTGCATTGTGTTGTACCCTCCTTCTCTGGATCTGCAGTTATTACTTGTTCTAAATAAACATATTCACCTACCTAGTACAAAGCAGGAGAGAGTATCTCGCAATCGCAATCTATTGTTCATAAACTGGAAAGAGACTATCTTATAGCATAGTTCGAGCCTTCAATGGCACAGCAGCAGAAAATGCTTGAGTACAAAGCAAGAGACGATATTCTAGCTTCGAAACCGTTTGTTTATGTCCTAGAAAAAGAAAGCCGTGGCCGTGTATGCGACTACTGCCTTTCATAGTAAGGTGCCAGCTAATTTTTTGACAGTGCGCACATTTGTCACATTGCGTTGTGTTGTACCCTCCTTCTCTGGATCTGCAGTTATTACTTGTTCTAAATAAACATATTCACCTACCACTTCAAAATTATCCCGGAGACCTTCACAATGGCACCCCAACCCCACCTTCCTTTCCTTACGCTGCAGTTCAGGTGGCCAATGGTATGTGTCACAGATACTGTGCCATTTCCCGTCTCAATAACCACAATTATTACTATTTGCTAGAACTACAGAGGGGTCAAGTAGGCCTCTAGGCTGCAGGCAAAAATAATGTGATACCTGGGCACTGTACAAGCAAGTACAAAGCAGGAGAGAGTATCTCGCAATCGCAATCTATTGTTCATAAACTGGAAAGAGACTATCTTATAGCATAGTTCGAGCCTTCAATGGCACAGCAGCAGAAAATGCTTGAGTACAAAGCAGGAGACGATATTCTAGCTTCGAAACCGTTTGTTTATGTCGTCGAAAAAGAAAGCCGTGGCCGTGTGTGCGACTACTGCCTTTCATAGTAAGGTGCCAGCTAATTTTTTGACAGTGCGCACATTTGTCACATTGCGTTGTGTTGTACCCTCCTTCTCTGGATCTGCAGTTATTACTTGTTCTAAATAAACATATTCACCTACCTAGTACAAAGCAGGAGAGAGTATCTCGCAATCGCAATCTATTGTTCATAAACTGGAAAGAGACTATCTTATAGCATAGTTCGAGCCTTCAATGGCACAGCAGCAGAAAATGCTTGAGTACAAAGCAGGAGACGATATTCTAGCTTCGAAACCGTTTGTTTATGTCCTAGAAAAAGAAAGCCGTGGCCGTGTATGCGACTACTGCCTTTCATAGTAAGGTGCCAGCTAATTTTTTGACAGTGCGCACATTTGTCACATTGCATTGTGTTGTACCCTCCTTCTCTGGATCTGCAGTTATTACTTGTTCTAAATAAACATATTCACCTACCTAGTACAAAGCAGGAGAGAGTATCTCGCAATCGCAATCTATTGTTCATAAACTGGAAAGAGACTATCTTATAGCATAGTTCGAGCCTTCAATGGCACAGCAGCAGAAAATGCTTGAGTACAAAGCAAGAGACGATATTCTAGCTTCGAAACCGTTTGTTTATGTCCTAGAAAAAGAAAGCCGTGGCCGTGTATGCGACTACTGCCTTTCATAGTAAGGTGCCAGCTAATTTTTTGACAGTGCGCACATTTGTCACATTGCGTTGTGTTGTACCCTCCTTCTCTGGATCTGCAGTTATTACTTGTTCTAAACATATTCACCTACCACTTCAAAATTATCCCGGAGACCTTCACAATGGCACCCCAACCCCACCTTCCTTTCCTTACGCTGCAGTTCAGGTGGCCAATGGTATGTGTCACAGATACTGTGCCATTTCCCGTCTCAATAACCACAATTATTACTATTTGCTAGAACTACAGAGGGGTCAAGTAGGCCTCTAGGCTGCAGGCAAAAATAATGTGATACCTGGGCACTGTACAAGCAAGTACATAGCAGGAGAGAGTATCTCGCAATCGCAATCTATTGTTCATAAACTGGAAAGAGACTATCTTATAGCATAGTTCGAGCCTTCAATGGCACAGCAGCAGAAAATGCTTGAGTACAAAGCAGGAGACGATATTCTAGCTTCGAAACCGTTTGTTTATGTCGTCGAAAAAGAAAGCCGTGGCCGTGTGTGCGACTACTGCCTTTCATAGTAAGGTGCCAGCTAATTTTTTGACAGTGCGCACATTTGTCACATTGCGTTGTGTTGTACCCTCCTTCTCTGGATCTGCAGTTATTACTTGTTCTAAATAAACATATTCACCTACCTAGTACAAAGCAGGAGAGAGTATCTCGCAATCGCAATCTATTGTTCATAAACTGGAAAGAGACTATCTTATAGCATAGTTCGAGCCTTCAATGGCACAGCAGCAGAAAATGCTTGAGTACAAAGCAGGAGACGATATTCTAGCTTCGAAACCGTTTGTTTATGTCCTAGAAAAAGAAAGCCGTGGCCGTGTATGCGACTACTGCCTTTCATAGTAAGGTGCCAGCTAATTTTTTGACAGTGCGCACATTTGTCACATTGCGTTGTGTTGTACCCTCCTTCTCTGGATCTGCAGTTATTACTTGTTCTAAATAAACATATTCACCTACCACTTCAAAATTATCCCGGAGACCTTCACAATGGCACCCCAACCCCACCTTCCTTTCCTTACGCTGCAGTTCAGGTGGCCAATGGTATGTGTGACAGATACTGTGCCATTTCCCGTCTCAATAACCACAATTATTACTATTTGCTGGAACTACAGAGGGGTCAAGTAGGCCTCTAGGCTGCAGGCCAAAATTGAGTGATACCTGGGCACTGTACAAGCAAGTACAAAGCAGGAGAGAGTATCTCGCAATCGCAATCTATTGTTCATAAACTGGAAAGAGACTATCTTATAGCATAGTTCGAGCCTTCAATGGCACAGCAGCAGAAAATGCTTGAGTACAAAGCAGGAGACGATATTCTAGCTTCGAAACCGTTTGTTTATGTCCTAGAAAAAGAAAGCCGTGGCCGTGTATGCGACTACTGCCTTTCATAGTAAGGTGCCAGCTAATTTTTTGACAGTGCGCACATTTGTCACATTGCGTTGTGTTGTACCCTCCTTCTCTGGATCTGCAGTTATTACTTGTTCTAAATAAACATATTCACCTACCTAGTACAAAGCAGGTGAGAGTATCTCGCAATCGCAATCTATTGTTCATAAACTGGAAAGAGACTATCTTATAGCATAGTTCGAGCCCTCAATGGCACATCAGCAGAAAATGCTTGAGTACAAAGCAGGAGACGATATTCTAGCTTCTCTGGATCTGCAGTTATTACTTGTTCTAAATAAACATATTCACCTACCACTTCAAAATTATCCCGGAGACCTTCACAATGGCACCCCAACCCCTCCTTCCTTTCCTTACGCTGCAGTTCATGTGGCCAATGGTATGTGTGACAGATACTGTGCCATTTCCCGTCTCAATAACCACAATTATTACTATTTGCTGGAACTACAGAGGGGTCAAGTAGGCCTCTAGGCTGAAGGCCAAAATAGTGTGATACCTGGGCACTGTACAAGCAAGGACAAAGCAGGAGAGAGTATCTCGCAATCGCAAACTATTGTTCCTAAACTAGAAAGAGACTATCTTATAGCATAGTTCGAGCCTTCAATGGCACAGCAGCAGAAAATGCTTGAGTACAAAGCAGGAGACGATATTCTAGCTTCGAAACCGTTTGTTTATGTCCTAGAAAAAGAAAGCCGTGGCCGTGTATGCGACTACGGCCTTTCATAGTAAGGTGCCAGCTAATTTTTTGACAGTGCGCACATTTGTCACATTGCATTGTGTTGTACCCTCCTTCTCTGGATCTGCAGTTATTACTTGTTCTAAATAAACATATTCACCTACCTAGTACAAAGCAGGAGAGAGTATCTCGCAATCGCAATCTATTGTTCATAAACTGGAAAGAGACTATCTTATAGCATAGTTCGAGCCTTCAATGGCACAGCAGCAGAAAATGCTTGAGTACAAAGCAGGAGACAATATTCTAGCTTCGAAACCGTTTGTTTATGTCCTAGAAAAAGAAAGCCGTGGCCGTGTATGCGACTACTGCCTTTCATAGTAAGGTGCCAGCTAATTTTTTGACAGTGCGCACATTTGTCACATTGCGTTGTGTTGTACCCTCCTTCTCTGGATCTGCAGTTATTACTTGTTCTAAATAAACATATTCACCTACCACTTCAAAATTATCCCGGAGACCTTCACAATGGCACCCCAACCCCACCTTCCTTTCCTTACGCTGCAGTTCAGGTGGCCAATGGTATGTGTGACAGATACTGCGCCATTTCCCGTCTCAATAACCACAATTATTACTATTTGCTGGAACTACAGAGGGGTCAAGTAGGCCTCTAGGCTGCAGGCAAAAATAGTGTGATACCTGGGCACTGTACAAGCAAGTACAAAGCAGGAGAGAGTATCTCGCAATCGCAATCTATTGTTCATAAACTGGAAAGAGACTATCTTATAGCATAGTTCGAGCCTTCAATGGCACAGCAGCAGAAAATGCTTGAGTACAAAGCAGGAGACGATATTCTAGCTTCGAAACCGTTTGTTTATGTCCTAGAAAAAGAAAGCCGTGGCCGTGTATGCGACTACTGCCTTTCATAGTAAGGTGCCAGCTAATTTTTTGACAGTGCGCACATTTGTCACATTGTGTTGTACCCTCCTTCTCTGGATCTGCAGTTATTACTTGTTCTAAATAAACATATTCACCTACCACTTCAAAATTATCCCGGAGACCTTCACAATGGCACCCCAACCCCACCTTCCTTTCCTTACGCTGCAGTTCAGGTGGCCAATGGTATGTGTGACAGATACTGTGCCATTTCCCGTCTCAATAACCACAATTATTACTATTTGCTGGAACTACAGAGGGGTCAAGTAGGCCTCTAGGCTGCAGGCCAAAATAGTGTGATACCTGGGCACTGTACAAGCAAGTACAAAGCAGGAGAGAGTATCTCGCAATCGCAATCTATTGTTCATAAACTGGAAAGAGACTATCTTATAGCATAGTTCGAGCCTTCAATGGCACAGCAGCAGAAAATGCTTGAGTACAAAGCAGGAGACGATATTCTAGCTTCGAAACCGTTTGTTTATGTCCTAGAAAAAGAAAGCCGTGGCCGTGTATGTGACTACTGCCTTTCATAGTAAGGTGCCAGCTAATTTTTTGACAGTGCGCACATTTGTCACATTGCGTTGTGTTGTACCCTCCTTCTCTGGATCTGCAGTTATTACTTGTTCTAAATAAACATATTCACCTACCACTTCAAAATTCTCCTGGAGACCTTCACAATGGCACCCCAACCCCACCTTCCTTTCCTTACGCTGCAGTTCATGTGGCCAATGGTATGTGTGACAGATACTGTGCCATTTCCCGTCTCAATAACCACAATTATTACTATTTGCTGGAACTACAGAGGGGTCAAGTAGGCCTCTAAGCTGAAGGCCAAAATAGTGTGATACCTGGGCACTGTACAAGCAAGTACAAAGCAGGAGAGAGTATCTCGCAATTGCAAACTATTGTTCATAAACTGGAAAGAGACTATCTTATAGCATAGTTCGAGCCTTCAATGGCACAGCAGCAGAAAATGCTTGAGTACAAAGCAGGAGACGATATTCTAGCTTCGAAACCGTTTGTTTATGTCCTAGAAAAAGAAAGCCGTGGCCGTGTATGCGACTACTGCCTTTCATAGTAAGGTGCCAGCTAATTTTTTGACAGTGCGCACATTTGTCACATTGCGTTGTGTTGTACACTCCTTCTCTGGATCTGCAGTTATTACTTGTTCTAAATAAACATATTCACCTACCACTTCAAAATTATCCCGGAGACCTTCACAATGGCACCCCAACCCCACCTTCCTTTCCTTACGCTGCAGTTCAGGTGGCCAATGGTATGTGCGACAGATACTGTGCCATTTCCCGTCTCAATAACCACAATTATTACTATTTGCTGGAACTACAGAGGGGTCAAGTAGGCCTCTAGGCTGCAGGCCAAAATAGTGTGATACCTGGGCACTGTACAAGCAAGTACAAAGCAGGAGAGAGTATCTCGCAATCGCAATCTATTGTTCATAAACTGGAAAGAGACTATCTTATAGCATAGTTCGAGCCTTCAATGGCACAGCAGCAGAAAATGCTTGAGTACAAAGCAGGAGACGATATTCTAGCTTCGAAACCGTTTGTTTATGTCGTCGAAAAAGAAAGCCGTGGCCGTGTATGCGACTATTGCCTTTCATAGTAAGGTGCCAGCTAATTTTTTGACAGTGCGCACATTTGTCACATTGCGCTGTGTTGTACCCTCCTTCTCTGGATCTGCAGTTATTACTTGTTCTAAATAAACATATTCACCTACCTAGTACAAAGCAGGAGAGAGTATCTCGCAATCGCAATCTATTGTTCATAAACTCGAAAGAGACTATCTTATAGCATAGTTCGAGCCTTCAATGGCACAGCAGCAGAAAATGCTTGAGTACAAAGCAGGAGACGATATTCTAGCTTCGAAACCGTTTGTTTATGTCCTAGAAAAAGAAAGCCGTGGCCGTGTATGTGACTACTGCCTTTCATAGTAAGGTGCCAGCTAATTTTTTGACAGTGCGCACATTTGTCACATTGCGTTGTGTTGTACCCTCCTTCTCTGGATCTGCAGTTATTACTTGTTCTAAATAAACATATTCACCTACCACTTCAAAATTCTTCTGGAGACCTTCACAATGGCACCCCAACCCCACCTTCAGTTCCTTACGCTGCAGTTCATGTGGCCAATGGTATGTGTGACAGATACTGTGCCATTTCCCGTCTCAATAACCACAATTATTACTATTTGCTGGAACTACAGAGGGGTCAAGTAGGCCTCTAAGCTGAAGGCCAAAATAGTGTAATACGTGGGCACTGTACAAGCAAGTACAAAGCAGGAGAGAGTATCTCGCAATTGCAAACTATTGTTCATAAACTGGAAAGAGACTATCTTATAGCATAGTTCGAGCCTTCAATGGCACAGCAGCAGAAAATGCTTGAGTACAAAGCAGGAGACGATATTCTAGCTTCGAAACCGTTTGTTTATGTCCTAGAAAAAGAAAGCCGTGGCCGTGTATGCGACTACTGCCTTTCATAGTAAGGTGCCAGCTAATTTTTTGACAGTGCGCACATTTGTCACATTGCGTTGTGTTGTACACTCCTTCTCTGGATCTGCAGTTATTACTTGTTCTAAATAAACATATTCACCTACCACTTCAAAATTATCCCGGAGACCTTCACAATGGCACCCCAACCCCACCTTCCTTTCCTTATGCTGCAGTTCAGGTGGCCAATGGTATGTGTGACAGATACTGTGCCATTTCCCGTCTCAATAACCACAATTATTTCTATTTGCTGGAACTACAGAGGGGTCAAGTAGGCCTCTAGGCTGAAGGCCAAAATAGTGTGATACCTGGGCACTGTACAAGCAAGTGTGACAGTTAGCAAGTGCACTTGCTTTGTAAATTTGCGGCAGGTTCTGGAGGTACATCTTTTGGTTTTTTTTTGTAGTCTACAAAGGCAAACAGGCCAGCAGTTTTGCCAAATCCCCACTCCACGGCCTGCCTCACACTACTCATAGACTTGCAGTGGATACGAAGGGTCTCCATAAATGCAGTAGGTATGTCCCTGTACAAGCCTTTGCTTGTCCCAAAGTTGCCTGAAAAAATAAAAATAAATTGCATATTATGACTCACCTGCACTTTTTAGGCGAGTTTGGCTGACTTCTTTTTGCTGCAATCGGTTGTTCACCTACCAGCATCAATACCAGCATCATGTTTACTGCCGGGATATGACCCATCCAACTGGCAAATTATTCCATTGGGGCACATTATAGCTTGGTACTTCAGGGCATGAAATCGCTTGTGGCCACTGAAGTAGTTTTTGTTCCCTTGACGGTCGGCATATTGCCCGTGCCGTGCTGTCGATGAAAGCCCAGCAGTTTGTCAATGGGGTACCTTTGGCGTGAATGGCCTGAACAGACAAACAAGTGTATTCAAAATTTGTACACAAGGAACTCTGATCCTAATTATACTTCCTAATTATACTGTATTTGCGGGTTACCTGCTAGAATTTCTCTAGCGTGTCGAGGTTGAGCCAGCTGTGGTTATTCAGGTCGTCCAGCAAGTGGAAGAAGCTTTCATCGATGTGCCGGAGGACTTCATTAGTCAAGGAGGACACTGTCTAGCTGTGCCGCCCGAACAGCTCCTCAAGATCGCACAGCAGGTTCGGATAAGCCAACCGGCGAAGCGTTATACAAAGAGCCTCGTCGCGTGGGACTGACACCTTCTGCGGAGTCACCACGTGTTCCGGTATGCGTAAGGCCATCATCTTTTCGAAGCGAAAGTATGTCTGAAACACCCCACTGTCCATCACACCAATGTTGAGAAGTCTGCGCACAGAAAGCGGCTCACGGCGTGTCGCACCAAAAACCTCCAGGCACAGCATGTCGTCAATGTTGGACCATTTGAGTTGCGACAGAAGTAGGGGGTCCTGCAGTATGCTTCTCGGCACAGTGAAAGCAGATGTAAGCTGAGGTATAGTGCTCTAGAAGATTGCTGAGGATACTAGTTCACTGTACTGAGGCTGGGGCAACTCAGAAACGCGTGAAAGAACAGCTTGCTTGGTGGCGCCGTAGTCGCAAGCATTTTTTTTTCTAACACAAAGGTCTCGCTATTGCATCCAAAACGCCAATATTAAAAAATTATACAAGACACAAAAGAGGATGACATTTATTTGGCATTTATAGCAAAATAAAAGTAAGCGCGAGTCATATCCCTTTATGCTAACTCCGCTAGGTGAAGCAGCAGAGCACGCCGCTTGAGAGGGCGAGGAATCGCTCGGCTAGAACTCTTTCCTCGTTCAACGCGCCGCTGGCGCTTCGCTGAAGGCTTCCAGGGGAGCGCAACCGAAACCCGCTCAACTAACAGTCTCTATTAACAAAACAATGCAACTCGTGCAAAGTTGCCCTCGAGACAGATTACAATACAAAAGAAATATTGCATCTACAGCGCACTAACACAAGAAAGAGGCTAAGAAACAACACAATTTGTTCACTGGGCACTGCGACAATCCGACGACCAGAGGATCACGACGGTGCCGTCCTGCAGATTGGTGCACGCTGCCTCGTTGGTCCGTGGCTGGGTGAGTGGTGTTGTCCCGGGAGTCGAGCATTGATGCAAAGCTCCAAATTCAGTTGCTAACTGGCTTTTTACGTGAACATTGAATGAATATGTCTCTGATGCAGATCTATGTGACGATGAAGAGACTGAAATTGAGCCTTTAGCAGTGGTGAGCAGAAAATTCACTTTGACGCTTTCTGTATTGCAATGTTCTTTAAAGAATATTTCAGGTGAATGATGGTGAGGAGGTTCCAGTGGCTTCTAGCAATGAAGCTGAAATTGAAACTGGTGATGATGAATGCCAACCACCGTCAAAGAAAAGCAGAATGGTTAAATGGTGCCGAAAAAAATTCTAGCCAGACAACATCGACCGCGTCTACCAGCCATGTGGTGCTTCCACTCATGTGGATCCACTCAAGTACCTCGAACACTATTTTACCAACTCTGTTTTTAAAGAACTGACAAAGTACACTAATGCCTATTATCTGCAAAAGATGGGTATCGAACTTTCTTGCACTCTTGAAGAAATCAAGACTTTTTTGGGAATGCTAGACTACACGGGAGTGCTGAAGTTTCCACGAATTCGGATGAACTGGAGCAGTGGTACTCGCATCACTGTGATTGCAGACTTGATGTCTGTGAACAGATTTCTTAAGATCAGGGCTGCTTTGTACATAACTGACCAGAACGAGCCCGAAGATCCATCATCGGCAGAGAAATTTTGGAAAGTTAGGCCACTGCTTGATAGAATTAGGAAGCTCTGCCTTGAACTTGAGGTATTTGAGGCAGAACAGCATTGAAGAGCAGATGGCGCCATTATCAGGATGGCACGGCAAAGAAGGCAAGTATAGAGGTTGAGTGCCCTCAAGCGATTGTTGAATACATCCGGTATGTGGGTGGAGTCGATAAGTTGGACATCATAATTTGCCGCTTTATCCCATCCGCACTAAAACGAATGTCCAGTACGGATGATATCGCATATGCTTTCCTTTCCCTTGCAAACTCGTGGCTCGAACATTTAGGAGATGCTGCAGCCCAAGGCCTCCCAAAGAAAAAGACAAAGGATATGCTAGAATTACAAGCAGACGTCACACTCATCCTTGTTCACTTTAACAAGACAGTGGGAAAAAGAAAGAGGCAAATCCAACTGTGAGAGCAATCAAAATGTAGCAAGGATACAACACACCGCCGAGCCTCTTCCAACCAATTCGGTACAGCTTGACGGAAGAGAACACTGGCGCGACGATGCAGGAGAGCGGGCTGCACATCACACTCGTGTGCACTGCAGAAAGTGCGATGTCTTTTTGTGCTTGTCCGCAACTAACGATTGATTCCTTGAATTTCACTCAAAATAGACACTTTCCTGTGACATGAATGTCTGAACATCAATATAACGTGTTATACTTTGTTCATTTTCACTTTTATGTTTAATAAAGGTTTCTTTGGCTTCTGACCCTAGGTGTCGTTGAGTCACAAAGTGCACAAATGTGCACCGACCTAATTTTTTAATTTTGCAATTGTTTGAGCAGATGATAATAATTTTATGATATATCAATGTAAAACTATACACAAAAAACGTTCCAAATTTTTCTCGACGTCAGAACAGAATGTCTGACTGAAAGGGCTACTATGAGATCACCACCATTTGTACATCTGCTCGCAAACTCCTCAATGCAGCGTAAAAGACATTCAGAAGTTTCCTTTTCAACAAGTTAACGTATCATCTCTCTCGACACGACATGGCGAAGCACTCAGTAATCAGTTTTCAAAATCGCTACAAATGGGAGCTGACGAGAACTTCCGAACGATGCTCGTAACTTTGGTTTGGTTTGTGGAATTTAATGTCCCAAAGCGACTCAGGCTGTAAGGAACACCGTAGTGAAGGGCTCTGGAAATTTCAACCACCTGGGGTTCTTTAACGTGCACTGATATCGCACAGCACTCAGGCGTGTAGACTTCCACCTCCTTCAAAATTCGACCACCGAGGCTGGGATCGAACACGCATCTTTCGGGTCAGCAGCCAAGCGCCATAACCACTGAGCCACCGCAACAGGTTGCTCGTAACTTTAAGCTGCAGCTTCTCTGAAAACTATTCTGTTGCATACACCACAAATTTACGGCAGTATCTGCGTACTTATTTATTCTGCGTAATAGCTGGCTGCCCCAAAAGTTTCAAACGCATACTGCAAGGAAGGGGAAGAACAGCCGGAAAATGGCAAGTCTTGTTCTCGGCAAAACAGCTGTGGGCACGCCGAAAGCGCAGAAAAATACATGCCACATGGGCAGAGAGGCGCACGCAAAAACAATGCAAGCAACCCGCACACTGCAAGCACCGGAGGCTGCCGCCCTGCACGAGGGCAACGTGACCATGGAACACTGCTGTGAATGCATTCATTCCCTCAGTCAGCGGAGAAAAGGGAATGAGGGGAAGCGCAGCACCCAGCCGAATAAAAACAAAGCGCAAAGGAATTTATTGAAGTTTCAAATAGGGCATTACCTTGTGCCCTAGTGAAGGGTAACATTATCCATTATGTGAGGGTATAAGCTTGCGTCACAGGTGTAGCAACTGGCCGGTGGCAGCGCCGGGCCGAACCAAACCAGGCAAGCAGTCGGGGCAAATGGCCGGCATTTATTCAACGATCCACGGTATGTTAGATAGCGCAGAACGGCACAAGAGACAGAGAAAGGCCCACATAGAAGTTTTGTGCACCACGTCTCAAAGCTATGAGCAGCGCATGGGTGTTGAAAATGATGCCTGGAAGGCACACAGTGGTTAACCCCACCCATACGGTGAAGTCAGAGTGGGGGACGACGGTGACGACAAAGCAATCGGTTCTGGAAACACGTGGCACTCCCTTCATTGCCTCAAGGAAAGTCGTGGCGCTCTCAATGAAGTTCGGAGACCCATACTCAGTCGACTTCATAACATTTTGCCGTCTACTCTTCACCATATTGCATCACACATAAAAAATATATCCGCGGATCTGGAATCATGACTCTGTCGCATCCAGTGACCATTTGCTCAATATGCTCATCACATGGCATGAATCCTCAAATCGGACATCAAATTGAATCGTTCCTCTGCTACATGGCGGGAAGAATCACCGACTTGATCGCCAACGTTTTGCAACACTGATGATGGATGAAACTCACATCAAGCCTTACTTCGACTATAAAGGAGGCAATATTAGAGGTGCTGCTCCGAACAGCTCACGTGTAGCAACCAGCACACTTGTCTTTATGGTGCAGAGCCTCTTGTGCAAGTTTAAAGAAGGCGCTCACATCGCCCTTATCCAAAAAACCGAATCAGAGTATCTGCACCAGTTCCTGAGAAAAGTATAAGTGGACTGGAAGAAATTGGCCACAGGGTAGTGTATGTCCCAAGTGACAACAATGCCATCAACACAAAGGCCACAATGCCATCAACACAATGTCTCACTTCTCTCACCTCCTTCTAAACAAATTGTTTATTCGCATCCATCGGACCCTGCACGACCTCTCTATTATGTGTACAGGGTCTATTACAAAAAAAAGTGTATACGCAATAATTGGCTTCACCAAAAAAACAACCAACATTGCATCTACTTTCCCAAGTTCAAAAAAGACCTCACTGGAGGTCAGCGAATGCTCTCTGCATCATTTGCTACCATGAGGAATCTCTACAACTCGGAGTTCGAGAGGCTGTTAAGCTATGGCTACAGACTGTCAAGAATAGCTGTTTGTCCATCGAATATCGAACGACAAAATGCCAAGTTGGCTTTACAGATCTTCAATGAATACCTTCCGCAGGCCCTGCGAGCTCTTAGGATCAAGCACAACCTCTTATTTATTGAGTGGACTGCCGCTTTCATTGAGTTGGTGGTGAAAGGGCGGAATATTGTGAACGTGAAGACCCCCTAGAAGGGAAAAGGGCTTAGAGACAAGTTCCAGGAACCAGTGCTTCCTCCGGATAATGACATCAAAACTGACTTCCTGCACAATCTTTTGGCCTGGTTGGAGGAGTGGAAAGGCAAAAATTTCGACATTGGCACGCTAAGAAGAGAGACCCACGCCACTATCGACCACACAGCATATGCTTTTGTGGAGGTTACCAAGTACTGCTTCGAAGAGCTCAAGCTATCGCAAGTCGTTCTAGGAAAGATGCAAATCGACAGTCTGGAGGAGCGCTTCGGAAAGTACACGATGCTAGCTGGATTTCAGTATCATGTGTCGATGAGGCAAGTGCACGAATGCGAAAAGAAGCTAAGGCTGCAAAGAACTTTGCCAGCCATCGTAAGGAGGAGCGAGGGGATGAGCTTCACTTGCGACCAGACTGTCTGTGCCCCAGCCTAAATGCAGTCGTGACCGAAGATGCACTGTCGGGACTAAAAGACATCGTCCCGGTGCTGGTCTATGTGGCAGGCTATGCAACACTTTAAAAGCTGAACTGCACAAAATGCAGGGATGCGCTCACCAAAAAAAGCACAACATCATTATCCGACACGGATGTACAATACGGCCTTGTGAAGAAACTTGACAGGGGCAAGCTTGGTTACCCAGGCACATTTCCTGTCAACGCTGTCGCACACAACTATGCAGTTGTCAAGCAATTATCAAAAATAAGGACATAATCAACATACCGAACGAGCGTCATGTAGTCACGGACTTCACGCTTGAACTACTCGCCGGTGACGATTTTTCAGTTTGACATTGCAAGGGTGGCCACAAGTGCAAACTTGTGTTCAAACACCTGTTATGGTGTCGCACCAACATTTTGCTAAAGAACTGCTGTTGCAAGATGAATGACTGAATATTGGATGCCAACGCCAAGGCAAAAAAAGAAAAAAGCTGAAACTCTGCAGAATAAGGTAGCAATTCCTTTGTAAACAGCAACATGAGTGTTTTATGAGCTGGATCCCTCATTTTATGACGCGAGTGGCCATTCTTCACTTGTCAGTTGCGTTTTTTGTCAGTCGCGTTTGTCAGTTGCTGCAAAAAAAGCTAACACATGAAAAGAGACAATCTTATCACGGTCCTTCAGGTATGGTATACGTTATTGGATTGTTAATTAAAATTGCTATTGAAATTTTGCCTTTCAATGTTTTGGACTCTTTCAGGAAAAAGTGGAGCAAAATGATGCAAGAGCCCTTTGCATTCAAGAGCAGCTGGCTTTTTTGGGCTCATCAAAGCACCGCTGGCAGGAAGAAACTGTATGCCAATGTGTAACACTCTGGCATGCCAAATATTTATCATGTTACCAGCTGCTGAGAGAGTCTGGCGTGCTGAAATTACCGTGCAGGTCAACTTTGAAGAGGTACAGTCTTTGTCAAAAGTAGCCAGTCTGCATGTTTTTCTTCTCAGTCGTATATTAAAGCTATTATGCCAGCCCTCAAGCTCTAAATCTCTGTATGGTGAGAACAACCCCTCTCCTCACCTTCAAAGAACTTTTTGATTTTTAGGGAAGCCGTGAGGGCTCTGTTATACAAATGAGAAGCAAACCATGCAGCCTGGTTACTTTTGAAAAAGACGGTACATTGGTGCTTGCACTGGAGAGGTAGTCTCTTCACTGACAAAGCAGCGGCTCCATGTTGAAGCAAAGCTGCACTCCAAACAGGTAAAATACTCTGTTGCACATCAAGAAATTATATTTTTTTACATTAATCTCTGCAGGCACAATGTGGTCCCCTTAATGCATGAGATGTTTTACCGACAAGTTTCCCTGAACTTCAAGACGCTGACACTTTTTTTCACGGTGCAAACCTAAAAAAGGGCAACTACTACAGCAAGCGGGCCACGTCTGCAATGTCAATGAAGCTGTGCATGCTCATGGCTCCGAAATCACAGGAAAAGGTGCTAGTGCTTTTTTTTTCTTTGCTCATTAAAATGTTGTTCATCTGCACTTGTGACCTTTTAAAGCGTTTATCATTAAAATGCTGTTGATCTTGTTTTGTTGCAAATTCCTAACCTCATTAAACGTTTGAAGAGGTCGTGTTAATCACTTCGGCGGCAGCCTTTGCATGTTACTTGGGTTCTTACTGTACTTGTTTGTAGGTTATATTATGGGCTCTGGGAACTGCGTTTATTGCTTTTTAGGCACTGTCAGCGTGCTGCTATGCTAGCCTCAACTCCTTCATTGTGCCTTTCCACTGCTTTTTTTTTTTTCATTTGTACTGCGCAGTGAAGATGGGACGCGTGTGCTTCCATAAAAAAACTCAAGGATATGCAGTAAGCATTTTGTCGGCAATGTGAAGACCAGTGAAGAAGGTCATCCTTCAAATTATCCAAGCATCTTCCCGTCAGTTCGCAAGAAGAAACTAACTCCTGGCTCAAGCAGATGAGGACCAGGAGAGCAAGCTGCCGGGCTAGTTGGTGATGCATTTTTCGAAAGAAGTTAGCGCAAAAAATGAACAAGGGACAGAACGAAATTACACATGAAGCGCTTGTGAATGTCTTATGTGTCCTTTCTTTCTGTCCCTTGTCTGTTTTTTGCGCTAACTTTCGAAAAATCAAGCAGATGATTTGAAAGGTACATGCAAGTTCCTCTAAACCGTTAAAGACAGGCTGTGGATGGCTATTGTGATTTTTATTGTTGCATGCTGTTTGTAGGCGAATGGAAAGAGGGAAGAGAAGAAAGCTGCAGGAAAATATCAGGATCCTGCCCCACACCTGGATTCACCTGTCGCTGACATTGATTACTCAACAGAACAAGCTAATGAAATTGCATCTTTGGAATATAGCCTAATTGATGAAAGATTTTTCTTTTGCTGGAGTGATGAATTGTACGTATTGGAGTTTCACTTATATGAAAATGTGGTGTTATGTGATGTTGATTGACATTTCTGCAATGCAGGCATCTACAATGACAGAAGATCAACTGGAGTGCTTTACTGGAGAGCTTATCTTCCTCCCAGTGACTTCTAATTGCATTGAAAGCTGCTTTGTACCCCACAAGACATCATGTATAGTGGAGCAAGTAACTGTGTTTGATATCGACTTTTGTGAGAAGGCCCACTGCAAAGCGGACCTACTTCGGTGGGTTTAAAGCACTGTATAATGATGAATCTGCACTGCAGTCATTAACAGCAGTGTCTTTTCAAACTTTTGCCCTTCTGCTTAGTGTTCTTCCTGCCTCAACACAGCGAGTGAATGAACTTTCCCTTGAAGACCAGCTCCTTTTGTTTTTCATCAGGTTAAACCATGGCTTTCCATTTTACTTTTTAGCAACATTATTTTCCACTCACAGCATGACAGCTTCTCAAATTTTCAAATCAATTCTTGCCAACCTCAACTCGGCTACAAAGAGCTGGATATTCTGGCCGTCGCGGTTAACTGTACAACAAAGAATGCCAGCTAGCTTTCGTGAGCACTACTCCATGTGTAGAGGTATTATTGACTGCCCAGAACTCGAAACAGAAATGCCACCAACCATTCAGAAAAACAACCTGTGGTTTTCTAATCTAATTGGATTAGCTCCTAATGGGTTGATAACATTCATTTCTGAGGGTTTTGGAGGCAGGACCACAGATGCAGTAATCACCACTGAGGGCAGTTATTCTCTCTTCTGGAACCCGGTGACGTTATATTGGCCGACAAGGGCTTGGTGCACAGCAAGCAACGTTGGTGATGCCGCCTTTTGCAACAAGTCCTCAGTTCACCGAGTCAGAAGTGGATGCTACTTGTGAAACAGCATCGGTACGTATCCATGTGGAGTGAGTGGTAGGACTAAAGATATTTCAAATTTTAACAAACAGAATTCTATATGAATTGGCTTTTTAAGTTGACATCCTCCACATGGTTGTCATTAGTAATGTTAATGTTAAGCCTGGAATCAGATAATTTGGCAATTTTCAAGCTGTAGGCCTAACCGTGTTTACCTCGTAGCAATGAAACCTGGCGGAGCACTTCTCTGGCTTTTAGTCAATTATTTCATTTTCTTCTGCTTGCATAGTTTTTCTTGGAACAAAAAAAAAGACTCGTGATGCAGCCAGCTTCGTTAGCAGTAATTACAGATGAAAATTTCTGCAACCCAGCGTTGATGTGCTTTGACCTCTTGTGGGAGGGTCTTGCAAGATCTTTCGAGGCCAAAGCGTCTTTCAATATGGCCGCTACCATGGCTAGCCGCAAGAAAAAGATGCTGGTGCCAGCGGAAACAGCGGCCATGTGTTTTACACACTCCAAATGGACATTGCGCTTTTGCTTGAAGTTCAGGCAACCCGGAGCAGTGGGATTTGATAGCCCTGCGGCTGAAGGAAACGCTGGGCATCAATTGCAGCTCACGCGGGGTGCACGAACGCCTCGATTTGCTGGTGTCGCGATATGCGGCAAACGACTGCAAGAAGCTGCAAAAGTAAGTTTGTTTTGTTGCCTGCATTGTCGCGGAAAAGGTAACTCCCTGAAATGCTTCCTTATAGGTTCTGCACTGAGGAACAGTACACAGAAAGGGACCAGCTGTTGCAGGACATAACCGGCTTGGTGCAGGGCATGGCATAAAAAATATGCGCCCTGAATGGATGCAAAGAAAGTTTGAACAGCCCGGCTACGTGCCCTGCGCCAAATGGTGCCGCAGCAGAGCGCAGAGACGCTAACTCTGCGAGAGATGATTATGCTGCACACTTTGCTCCGACAGAGCCAAGTGGTGACAGTGCTGGTGCGGACTTTGGAGATCAGTGTAAGTACGCCGTACTTGCGACGTACGCTCGTTATGCAACACATAAGTGTTTTAGTGCAAAAGCACTCCTACGCTCACCAAAAGAGACCACAAATCATGTCCTCTTTGGATTTGTGCCCTTTAACAGCGATGCCAACACCACCGACAAAGTTTGTCACTTCTGCATCTGACGCCAGGAATCTTACCTTTGGATCTGGTGTGGTTGACTAGCAACAGCGAAAAAAAAAATATCCACGTATGGAAGCGGAACCCGCGACGACGCGAACCGAGCAGCTTTGCAAGACGTTGCACAGAAGCACTAGGCTATCGCCGCAGTTTTTTAATCGAATGCCTTTATTTCACTAAACAAATACACCCTGGTCGAATCATACAGGTGATGTGGTTTACAGACAACTCATCACACTAAAACAATTTAAATTTGTCACTTTCTCCAGCATATTCATCCAGTCAGATACACAACTCTCTGGTGGCCTTTCTGTATTGCATCATTCTTGCATCAAGTTGTCAACTGGTTCATCTACTTGCAAGATGTGGAGGATCAGTTTCTACGCACTGTTTGGCAGGTACGCTTGGCAAGAGGTTCGCTGATGTTTGTTGCACCGACTGTTTCTTGTATCACTGGTGGAACATATGGTTATTTCCGTGAAATTGTCCAAACATCCAGTTTCTTACGTACCTGATTCTTAATGGAAAATAGTGTTACAAAAAAAAACAGCTTTGCAGAGATCTCATTGAAGTTGCTTTGCCTATGTGTTGGTCATTGCACTCTTTTGGACCTGGGCAAAATCTGTTGACTATGATAAAGTCGAAGACGCGCCCATGCTTTTTGCACTATAATCAGTTTAGCCACGTTTAAACCCTGGCACTTTTTTTCCATTCTGATTACAGTTGCATAACCTCTTTCCAGGCACTAGTATGACGCTCATTACCGAGCAACTGTTCACTTCAATGCTGTCGGCGGCTGCCATTACGTCGGACCAGGGTTCAAGCATGCCACGCAGCACACCTGATGAAGACCAGCCTGTGCATCCAATATCGCAAGATAGCACCCCCCCAGCGCAGTCGAGAGGGGACGAATCGAGCAGTGGAGAAGCTCGAAGGTAGGTTTGCAAATCCAATACTCACGGGTTGTATTAAGCGCCTCAATACCTAGCCCTTGTACTTGTGCAGTACGGTACACGTGAACAGTATCATAAAAAGTAGTTTTCAGGAATATAATTAAATATCAGCCCTGCACTACTTGCTGCTGCCTTTACAATTTTAATCGTGGCAACGAAAAAAAACAGGAGGAATCGTTTTATCAGGCTCCTTGGTTTGGTATCTTGTTTGTGCATACAGCACACAAACAGAATAGGGACAAGAGCACAGAACACAGATTAGACGCAACGTTGGCTAATGAGTACAACCATAAGTATAAATAATCACCAAACAAGATTATCAGTACTCCTAGTGTAAAGCTGTGTCACTAGCTGGGGATGTGCCATTCTGTTGGCATGTCTTCTGAAAAGTGAAAACAGTGCACCAAGAACAACTTAAAGCGGTTCAACGTACAAAAGTGGCAAGTTTATTGTTCTCAAAGTACCGACTTAAACAAAGGATGAAGGACAGCATCAGCCTACTGACCAAAAGTTTCAAGAATGGGACAGACAAAAGCCCTCTAGTTGACGTTGCGTAGCTGACTCAGGCGTATCTCTATATCCCTTAGGGTTTGCAATTGCAGAGGTTTGCATTGTGTTAGTGAAATCTGGTGCATTTTATTCTTCGACGTGCGACACATGC
Source organism: Amblyomma mixtum (assembly GCF_055824585.1). Classification (NCBI taxonomy): domain Eukaryota; kingdom Metazoa; phylum Arthropoda; class Arachnida; order Ixodida; family Ixodidae; genus Amblyomma; species Amblyomma mixtum. Next base: position 131,956,645 of record NC_143019.1, read on the forward strand.
CCTGTGGGTCATACTTGCCATGCCTGAACGCTGGGCTTGTGGACTACAATTTCAACACCACCAATTCACTTAGTCATCCCGGGCTGTTATTGCAGAGATTGCGGCTTGGCGTTGCTCTTTATAGGCTTTTCGACGCTTGTAAAGGAGCAGAATGAGCCGGAATGTGTATTGGAAGAGGGAGTATGTGTATTAGCTTGGCTTAAACTGTCATGTCAAAAAAGGACACTTTTTTGTAATAACAAGTAATAAATTAGATGTACATGATTACTTGAGGATTAGATAAGCCTTTTGTTGCTGTTTTTTCCTGATATGTTGTGCTGCTGTTGTTTCCTTTTCCCAGTGATCATTTTTACATGCATTTACTACAATGAAGACTAGTTAGCACTGTGTCCCACGTTTTCTGTCCCCTCATATCCTTTTTTGCAGTGCACATCAAACATCAGGTAAGCCATGATTAGAAATGGCACAGCTATCTTTTACTCTACCTAAATAATGGCATGCTTTGCTTATGTTGGGAATCTTGTTGCCATTTTGCAGGGAAACGGAAACAGGAACAAGCCGATTATGAGTTCATGCTGAAGAGGATGAGGCATGAAATGATAATGAAAGAAAAGACCTCTCAGGTTGAATTAGGCCGGCTCGCTCTGGAGGAAAGCCAGCTGGCTTGGGGGAAGGAGCGAACGCTCATGGAACTCCGTGAGAGAGAGGAAGAGCGACCGGCACGCGCAAGGGAAAGAGCGCAAGGGAAAGACGAGCGCAAAGCTCATGCACAGGAGAGGCAGGCATTCACAGCTCTAATTGAGGGACTGCTGTCAAAAATAAATCATTAGCTGTCATGGAAAATGATTTCCTTATTTATTTATTCAGTGTAACATATAGGCTCCCAAGGTGGAGCACTGCGTAAAGGGGAACACGTACAGTGAAAGTACAAAAAGTAGAAGTTACAAGAAAATACACGGTAATAAGGAAAAAATACAAACACATGATAAACAAGATAATAAGGAACTAAATACAGACGCATGATAAATACAAGACAAATCAAGGAAAAGAAACCCATTTCAGACAAACACGATAAAAACATGAAGAAAAAATTGTGCGCAAACAGTTCATTACACACGCTGTGGCATTAGGTATTCCCGTAGGCTGGGTGGTGCCAGGTTAAAGTATGCAGACACTTGACTACAGTACATAGCAGTGTGGCAGTTGGCAAAAATTGTTGCCACTTTATACATGTTTTCTATTTGCTGCCACAAAAGTTTCTGATTTTTTTTAAAGTCGAGAAAGGTGAATTCTTCCACAACTTTTCCAAAACCCCCCTCAACGGCCTGGCGGACTTTGCTCATCCCGCAGTTGAAAGCATCTTGGATTGGAGTCCGACGACAGCCACCATAAGGCTTCCTTAGCAGAGGCCGGAGTGTATAGGCTGGGCCACCGTAAATCACCAAGCGTTCATTTGCAACGACTCTTTTCAGCTTTGAGTGCAAGCCGCTCTCTCGGAATATTCCTGCATGAAGTACAGCCACAAAAACACCAACTTTTAAGCAATGAAATAACTACCCCCTTTTTATATCAACAGGTGTGTTGTATTCAAAGCAAGAATATACATAAAAAAGCATCTCACACTGCAACACTACGCTTTCTGTCAAAAGGCATGGACATTTGAACTCTGTAATTTCTGGATTAAGATAAACAGTGAAAACATTTGTACAGCCATTGTCGAAAGTTTAGCGCCCAAGCGTAACACAGCCCCAGTGTTCCAAGCCTTCTGAAAGTAAGGTTTCTTGTCTTACCCCCTACAATGGGTAGGACTTCAACGATTGCTACAGGAGCCCCACTGCACCGTGTCCTGTCTGCTAGCTTCTCCCTTAGTTACACATGGTTTATGCTTCAGAGAGTTGCAAGTTGAAGCTTTGCAGCAATATTGACTCGCTTGCGTCATGGTAACTTCCAGGGTAGTGCCCGTCAAGTTGGCAAACAATGCTGCTTGGGCACATGAGAGATTGATGTTTGACCATATGCATCCTTTTATGGCCTGAAAAATACAACTTTTGATTTCTTTTAGGCCGGCATATTGGACGAGCCGTCCCATCGACGAAAGCCCAACAGTTTGACAGCGGAGCACCTTTGCTTTGAACAGCCTGTGAGAAAAAAAATGGCACGAGTTGAGGTCTACGACTACTGTAATCAAAACTGTAATAGAATTTAAAGCCTATCTGCTGTAAGAGTAACAAAATATTTCCATAGAGAATCTGATGAGCAATTCATGTAGTGGTGCAGTGGAGTACCCTCGGCGGGCAAACACTGGCAGGGTTCTCCATTTCGAATGTGTGGACGCTAACGTGTCGGAAAACCCACAACACCACAAAGAAAACTAGAGCATACGAGTGCCTGCTTGTATTGCAATCAGACCAGACCTAAGTGCTGCTGGAAAGCTGTCGGTCAGTGAATCAGCCTGAATGAACTAATGGGCACACTGCAAACATTTAGTCGTGAAAGACTTGTTCATCAAAAAGATGACTCGTTTGTTTTAGAGTAATGGACAACATATGCCTATTACTGTTCACACTAGACAAGTGAGGGAGTTCCAAAACAAATATACCAAATGCAGATGGCTGCTATTGCAATACACGAAAGTAATAGCTATGACTGTAATGTTGCTACTGATACAGATTTCCATTTCACGGGGAAGTCTAATACAGCCTGAACTTCTTGTAAACCAATATGGGCCTAATAAACATTGCCGTCTCAATACAAACATCTACTACAGACTGTTATTGGCCTACGAAGGAAATAGAAATTTATCAGGCTAATACTGGCTCCTAAAAGGTTATTAGCAGGCATACACAGTAAACACAAAAATGTAGCACACGAATAAAAGCTTATTTTGGAACTTTGGATACGGTCACATGTAAGGCACGTATCCAAGAGGGGGCCTGAAGGAACCCCCCCCCCCCCCCTCCTCCTCCTCCACCTAGAAGAAATTACCTTGGGCCCCTCCAGAAAAAAATTCCTGGCTATGTGCCTGTTGCATGTTGAAAGTTCACTTACCCTTGCAAAGCTCCGCAGCAAAGAAGGCGAAAGCCACAGTCACTGAGCAGATGGTCGAAGTTGTGCAACATGTGACTGAGCATTATGTTTGCTGCACTTGACATTACCGAAGAGTGCCGGCCAAAAACCTCTTCCGAGATCGCACCACCTGTTGGGGTACGCCAACCTGCGCAACGTCAGGCACAATGCTTCTTCCCCTGGTACAATTACACCTTGGGCAGTTGTGAGCGTTTGCGGCACCAGCAGGGCATTGCACATTTCATCGAAGTCGGTCTTCTCAAATAGAAACATCTGCTTGAATACCGTTGGGTCACACTTGTTTGCGTCAAACAGCCCGTGCCGCGAACGGTACCCAAAATATTCTTGACGCATTCCATGGCCCATCTCTTCTGATATCAAACTGCTCCCTAAGAGCTGTCGCTTCACATTGCGCATTATTAAAGCGTCAATGTCATCCCACCGCTGCGTGGAAATCACCAACGGATTCGAATGAATGCTTCTCGGCATTTCGACAGCTGCTGTGGTAGTTGCGGAGCACATGAGAATCACAACCACGAGTAAACAAAACAGCGAGAACGGCTGGAGGAGGACTGGCGAGATTGGCTTGGCTTGGCTGATGTCAAGAACTTTTCAAGCATCAGTTCTCATTTCTTGTGCCAGATGGCGTGGAGGAGCACAGCGTAGAATTTTAGGATGCATTTGGTACGTCCACTCGGAAGGACGTTAACGTACGGCTAACTAAAAGCGTCGTGGACGCGCCATTCGTACCAAACGCAACGTAGTGAGCGTTGCGTACGTAAGCCCGTTACGTACGGCCAACTAAATGTGTCTAATATTAAAGTGCCCCAGCACATATTAAGGAAAACAAAAATCATGACAAACTAGTTTGTTTTTCAAAAAGAAAGCTATTTTTTCCGTCCCAGCAATCGTTCCAGTTCATGCACAGCAAAAGCCAATCCGTTCTTTCATGTTTCTTTCCTTACTTCAGTGTCAATGTGTTTTATGATCAAAGCATTATTTCTCTATTCTCATTTTCTTCTCTTTTCCAAAGTAGAATGGTTATGTTATGTTTTTGTTGTTCCAATGAGCAAACCTGCTGTACTGTTGCATGTGTTGTGACACCCGTGTGGTGCTAAGGGCCTAGAAAGAGGATTTATGTCTTCCTTTTTTCGCCGCGGCACCGTGGCAATGCTACATTGTATTATCAAAAGCTGCAATGAGCTCAAACTGTAGCTGGAAAGTCTGGAAGACAGGCAGTAAACACAACACAGGATTGCAATTGATTTCAACTGTTTTGTTACACTGACAGACTGTTACAGTACAGAATGTGGTACACACATGCGATTGTCTAAAATGACTGCAGTGTAGCCACTGCAAATAGTATAAATAAAATGTACTGCAGCTACATGTAATAACTGCTCAGCCTTATGGCCAGTGAAAACGCTGCTTGCTGGGGAATATCACATTTTTCTGCTTTCGGATATTGGCTTCAAAAAATGTTGAAAATAAAACTGACGCAGCTTTGGGACTGCTGAAGACCAGAATCTATTGTCCCTCAAAACAGGAATTGTGAGGGAGTCCAGACTTGAATATGCATTGAAGTAGCACTTTTCGAGGCCAAGACCATACAAGCTAACTTCTGTGGCACAAACAGGAAGAACATTTCACAAAATAATAGGCATTTTGCACGACATTATGACCAAAGTTGTCGTATGGCTGCCAACTCAAACAATTTTATTAACAATGCCACACAACAGTTTGCCAAGAGTCAGTACGTTGACACTACCGTTATTGTAGACTGCACTGAAGTGTACATGCAGTGGCCCAAGAAACTTTATCCCAGAGGGCAGAAATACAGCTCTTGCACGGGTCCCCCGGCCGCAAAACTAATTAGCAAATACCGCCCAGAAACTCGAGTCAAAATAATATGGATCCCCGAACATTCAGGCCTCCCAGGAAACGAAAAGGTCAACAACATAGCCCGAGAACTAACTATCCGGGCAGGACCAGACGCGTTCCCAAACCACGGGGCCAGTTCAGCCAGGGACCATCTACTCACTTTTAGGGAAATCACGACTTTCTATCAAAGAAGCAGATTGGAATATCCCCTGCCCAACCCCACGCTCCCGCAAGAGCAAGCAACCACTCTCAGGCAGCTCCAAACGCACACATTCCCGTGCCCCGCTATACTAGCCAAAATTCATCCCCATATATACTCTGCAGAATGTAAAATCTGGGGAGAGTACGCTAACCTTAACCACGTCATGTGAGCCTGCAGTGAAAACCCTTCAAGCGGAATAACCACAAAGGAGCAGTGGGAGACCGCGCTGCGCAGCTCGGACCTGTGGCAGCAAAACTTGCTGACAGAGAGAGCTGACCAGGTCGCCGAGATCCAAGAGATCAAGGCCACCAGGCGACAGTATAGCCCGCCTGCGCCAGAAAAGAGCCTTCCTCTTCAAGGACTCTACAAATAAAGTTTATTCTCTCTCTCTCTTGCAAGGGCTGCAACGCAGCCAATTCCTTAACGCAGTTGCACCAAGTGGATTCATAATGTTTGTATCTGGCACATATGGTGGACGAGCGTCAGATAAGTTCATTGTTGAAGACACTGGATTTATTGACAGCTTATCTGAAGGCCACATAATCATGGCTAACGGAGGATTTAGTCTGAGCAATTCCATGAAGGAAAAGGAAGTGAAGCTCAACATGTCGTCTTTCTCAAAACGCAGGCTTTAGTTTACTGAAGGAGATGCAACAGCATCAAGACGGATCTCGCACTTGAGAATTCACGTTGAACGTGCAATTATTCGTACTGAAGCCGCTCACAGGCATGCCCGTGCTCTTCTATACCGGGCGTCTCCCCCTGATGACCATGAAGGGTGCCGCGACCTAATAGGTTTAGCAGTGCATGCTGACAATCTCGCGCCATACAGTACAGCCAGAAAGGAGTACCCGACACCACACAAATCCCTCAATAAGTTAGCAGGAGACTACAAACCAACACATACCTAACGCCAGCTAAGTTAACACCAGTGGCAGCCTACACTATACCCTCCGTAGTGCCCCCACTGTGGAGAGGTAGCTAACCTCAACACCACATGGTGTGGGCATGCCAATTTAATCCCTTAGTTGACCCTATCCCAAACCCCTCAGATGAGCAGTGGGAAGCTATTCTGCTCAGCGATGATCTTGACCTTCAGCACTGGCTGGTGGGTTCTATCATATATGTTGAGCACTCACATTTAGCTACAGAAACCAAATTTCAGTGCTCAGGAACACAAACCATACCAAGACCAGCTTCTGAGGACTTTCCAAGACAGCGTGCAACTTTTACATGGGTCTTGGCCTTGATGGCTTTAGGAAATTTGTGACAATGGCTGGTCTTGGTAAGGTTTGTGGAAACACAAGGTTTGTGGCAACCAAGTCCTGCTAACACTCATGCGACTGCAATTAGGACTACTGTATTTTGACCTGGTCCTGAGATTTAGCCCATCTGTGGCACAAACAGGCAGAACATTTCGCAAAATAATAGGCATTTTGCATGGCTGTCAATTGAAACAATTTTAGCAACAATGCCACAACAGTTTGTCAAGAGTCAGTACGCTGACACTAAAGTTATTGTAGACTGCACTGAAGTGTAGATGCAGTGGCCCAAGAAACTTTATCCCAGAGGGCAGAAATACAGCTCTTGCAAGGGCTGCAATGCTGTCAAGTTCCTTATCGCAGTTGCACCAAGTGGCTTCATAATGTTTGTATCTGGCACATATGGCGGACAAGCGTCAGATAAGTTCATTGTTGAAGACACTGGATTTCCTGACAGCTTGTCTGAAGGCCGCATAATCATGGCTGACAGAGGCTTTAGTCTGAGCAATTCCATCAAGGAAGAGGGAGTGGAGCTCAACACGTCGTCTTTCTCAAAAGGCAGGCTTCAGTTTACTGAAGGAGAAGCAACAGCATCAAGACGGATCTCGCACCTGAGAATTCACGTTGAACGTGCAATTATTCGTATTGCTGGCATGCACATACGTCCATGCTTCTTTCAGATATACAACACTCGTTTCGACACATTTGTGGTTACTTTGGCTGAGCACTGGACACAACGTGAGTAACGTAACTTCAGGATAAAGGTTAGATGTAAAGCACGTGTTTTTGACACTAATGCAGTGCATGTAATGTCACATTTTCTTCCTGATTTCCGAACAAAAGAAGCAAACGTCCTTCAAATGACTGCAGGCAGGCAACTCCAAGGCCTGTCTGTTTTAGTTTTTTTTTTTTGGTCAGCATACCTTCTTCACCGTCAGTATGTTTGTCCCCGACCAGACGAGTTTTCATCCAACTCTCGACTTCACTGCTTCAACTCCAAGGTCCTTCGTTTGCTGGCATGAAAATGAGCTATATAAGTTGCCTACCATGCCGTTTGATATCAAAATCAACATCAGCAACACTCAATGGGGGGAGCTTCCACGCGGCGTAAAATCCCGCATAGTCACATGGATAATGACGCATCTGTGCACAATATCATTGTGTGATACAGTAAATAATTTTCAACTTCAATGCGCCACTTTTATTCATTATTTTTCTCAAGTACCCGAGAAAGCTCTATGAGTCAGCAGCAAGAGCTCTAGTTCAGGAGTATCCTGTCTTTAGAGATACTATTGGCACAGGTTTTGTGAGAACTTCAGCAACTGAGTGACAATAAGATTACGTAAGCACCAGAATGCAGCGGAATATCGCTCAGTTTGCGAACATTGTACAAAACCTTTTCCAGGATTCATGGAAGGTTGCGTTCCAGTACCTAATGGGCAACATGCGAAAGACAAAGGGCGCAGTTTCTGTCGTGTTCAGGAAGCCAAAAGAAATTCAGCCACAAGAGACGCACAGAGCAGAGCCGTCGCATGAAAAGACAGTGTCGCCTGGTGAGTATAAAGCCTGGGCATGTTTGTCACTCGTCCTGCTATGTTTTTCCAGGCTTTCATTAGCACAAGTGCAGTGTTGAAAGAATCTATTCTTATCGATTTGTATCTTTGGCCACTATCTCGGTCAAAGTTTGGTCAATCTTCAGGACAGAACGCATTTCATTGGCTGATGTGGGACCCCCTCTTTTTTTTTTAGTGGATGCTTAGCAATGTTTAAAAAAGGCATCCATGATGGAATTATTTTACAGGCACTGGATGGCTCTCCTCCCAATCAAGATGACGAAGCAGCTGTGGCTGCGCACATAGCCACTACGAAGGCTGAAATGAAAAAGCGGGTCCTGGACTTTTGAAAACTTGGTGATTCGATGCATAAAACTCGGGCCACTAGAAGAAAATGGTTGAATGAGAGTGCTCCCAGTACAGCAGAAATAATTGCCATGTACCCAGCCCAGCGACTGGAGAAAGGGTAAGTATATCCAAAATTGCCGACTTTACACACATTTTGCCCAGTGCAATTTTAGGCATTCAAAATACTGACAAAAATGAATTCTAAACAAAAGGCTTTGAAAACCATGCAGCAGCCTTAGCACAATGCTGCTGCTTCTTGCATTATTTGTAATGATTTTTTCACTGGCTAAGAAGCCGGAATGGACTTTGAATACCTCCCATTGGACAATGCACAAGTAAATTTTCTGTGATCATTCACTTTCAGCTTCACCAGGAATTTCAGGCGATCACTAATGTTGACCTGGAGGGTTCTGTCGTGTTGGCTTTTATGGCACATGGGCAGCTAAGGCCACCATGCGCCAAGCTCAAGGTATAGAATAAGTTTCCTGTAGAATGTTTACAAATGTGAAATATACAGTGAAAGGTGTCTTCACCTCTGCAAATCCAGCCACCAAGTATTAGAGATTAGATTCCACCATGAGAATACTGCAGTACTAATAGAATTGTTGAGGAGCACAAAACAGAAGGTTATCCAGAATGATAGGTGCCGTTATTTGACTAAACCTTTCCAACAGAAAACGCGATGAACGAGAACGTGCTTTGGAAGGCGAGTAGCGTGTTTCCATGCATGCGCGTGTGAAGAAGGTGTGGCAGCCATCACAATGTGTAGAACAATCTTATAAGCAGTTTCAGCGTGCTCACAATGAAATAATTACATAACCAATTGTATCCGCATTCACTATTACGTTTTTGGCTTCCAATTCATAAAAGCATTCTTTTTGTAGGTCTACAATTCCCGTTTTGACACATATGTGAAGGTCCCGGGACACACATTTTGTGACGGCGACAAGATAAACCTCATTGCCAGTGGCAGCTGTGATGAAGAAAGCTTGCCACTCAAAACCACTCAAAACTGGGTGAGTAGGCGATATTTAACCCTGTGCTAGCACTACAGTTAAACCTCGATATAACGAACTTCAATATAACGAAGTTACAAGGCATATTTAACTTAATCCCCATTGGAAACCAGGTATATTTTGCCTCGACATACCGAAGTAATATTGTTGCAATTTCATTACAACGAAGTCGCGTATCCTAAAAAAATTTACCCGGAAGGAAAATGTCGCCTTGACGATGACGGCCGCGGGGAAAGCGGTGCTAGCGTGAGTGACTTGGGTAATCCATGCGGATGGGCCTCGTGGGGCTCGTGGAATTCGCTCCCAGCAAGCGGGAGCGAGAGAGAGCTACCCTCTCTCTTCCCCCCGTCTGGGCCCGTCTCTATTTTTTTTTTTTTTGCTCGGTCGCCAGCGACGGCGAATGAGTGACGGGGCCGTTCCTGACGGTGTTGCTCTGTCCTTGAGTGACTGTCAAAGCAAGGCAGAAGTAGCTAATTTTAGTAGAGCGTCTGTAGCAGTAATGAAGCAAGGAAGTTTGCTGGTAACAAGGTGGCCACGCTAGTTGCGAAGCTGAGGTGGTTGGAGATTGATGACCCTTGTTATGCAGTCGGATGGGATGGCATCTTACAATCTTTGGGTTGCAGGATGTGCAATTGCAGAACTTTTGGATATAGAAACAGTAATTTTTTTCTTCTGCAGACATCAGCGACAGACATCAGCAACAGCAACAGTGACGACAGCATTTGCCAGGCATTGCTGTTGGTAGCCAACATGTAGAAATACTTAAGCCAAACAGCCCTACACATAATTTCTATGTGCCCACTAAAAAGCAAAAGAAAAGTTTAAATGCAATTGTACAGGGGTGAGAAAATCATGAGCCTGACATGAGGCAACGATGGCCCAGATTAAAACTTACCAGCACTGAATAAAGCATGCATACTGCCTTTCTTGCATTGCCCGACGGCTGATGATGGATCAGCTGTGTTTATAAAATTTCCAGGCTTTGTTTTGGCCTTTTTTTTTCATTGAAAAAATGCAAGTGAACACAAGGTGCAAAGAAATTGGCTTCAAAAAAAAAAAAAAAAGGCTGTCCTGGCTCTATGCAAGACACTGAATAATATTCATGAAGGTTTTGGAATTTGATATTAGAAAAACCAAAAATTGAATTCTTTTTTTTCCTGCACTTTAGCCTTCCCTACATCCTTGAATAACACGAGGTGGTTCAGATTAATCCAGGGCCCTCCAGTATGGCATCTCTCATGGTCCATTTGTTGCTTTGGAATGTTCAGCCCAAATACCATACCATTCCACACATACTATGTGCTCTGCCTTTGAGGGGCATTGGCAAGCTGCTGTCAATGACGCGGGTACCTGCCAAATGTCCCGTTTCATTTTTTTCTCCCAGCTATCGCACTGTCATGGTCCAACTGTACGGTCATTACTTGCCCAAAATATATGCATTCTCTTGCAATATTCAGTACTTTGCTGCCTATCATTAACTATTGGTCCCTTGCCAAACTGCTGGACGTGACTTCAGTTTTCTTATTAACTTTTAGCCCTACCATTCTGCTTGAATGTTGAGGTCCTCGGTCATGCACTGGAACTCCTTCCGAGTTAGGTAGCTGGGCGACATCACCAAATCAGAGGTTCCCAAGATGTCCTCCATTAATTCGTATCCCAAGCTCTTCCGAGTCAATCCTTTGAACACCTCTGATAAACATGCAGTGAATAGGCGTCACCTTGCCCTACACCCTTTTCAGACTGGTATTTTGCTGACATCAGTGAACACCATAGCCCTTGTTGTTCAACACTCATTCTTTCATTTTCCGGTGGAGAATTGTGGCGGCACTAGGATTCCAGCCATGGGCCTCCTGCAGGCCAGGCGGATGCTGTACCTCTGCGTCACCGCAGAAACCACTGAAATGGCCACCATGGTGGCCACTCTACTATACACCTTGAACACCTAGAGGCATTGCTGATGCTCATTTATATGCAACAGTGATGAGAGAACAAGAGTAGCAGACAAATTTTATTCAAAATAGAAGCATTCAAACACAGCACAAAGGTATTATACCTATGCCATTAGCAAGTGGTGTCAATATAGAGTGATACCACTTGCTGTCGTTAAGTGTGTTTGTTTGTAGCATTGTGATGTGTTGTATTGCCAGGAATGTTCAGGTAGTGCAAACTGAATCAGACCATTTTTTGGAGCAAAAACTTTCTTTCCTAGTGAAAGGAGCAGTGTGCATGTGACAGGCATTGCTGAGGTGGCCAGAATTTACGCATAAGTATGGCATTTTTCCATTCTGGTAAATTTAATGGTTTCATCTAAACTGTCTGTAACCTTTGTACCTTAAGGTGTGGTGAACTAAGTTTCAGTTACACAAGGTTAAGTGTGTGTACCTACAATATTTCTTTTTTTTTTATACTTCTAGAAGAAAACTGTCCCTTGGTTTATTGACCATGCGTAAAGCTAAAGTTGTTGCCTGCATTTTGACAACTCACTTTTTAAACAGGGACACTGCCATGTATTATGCAGAAATGTTACTAGTGAAAGGGGGACATCATGACAGTTGATGTAGTCTCAAATTTCAGGTCTGGTATCTTGCTACAGCATCTTTCCCCTCTTTCAAAGTCGTAACATTCCAGAACGTGTTTTCCAAAAAAATCGTAATGCCTGGGCAAGGAGTCTCTAGTTATTGCATGCATTCAAAGACTGTCATAAACTAGAATGACAGCCGTGACACATAAAATCAGAACTGTCTTCAGCTTCCAACCTGCATGGACTCAGAACACTGGTTCCTTTAGCAAAGAAAAAGTAAATTATGCGCAAAGAAGTGAGCACTCTGGTACAGTGTGGGTGCTGCTCAAGATTACGAGGCAGTGTTCATCTTCTCTAAAGGGTGCTGGCTTCTCTGGCGGGATGCTGTAAATGTAATGGGTGCTCGACACATTTGGGTAAGGCTATATTTTTAGGATATGCATGACCACAGAGGGAAAGCTGTGAGTGTTTTTCAGAAACATAGCACATTTCATTTCAGAAACGCTGCACCCAAAAGGATTGTTGGTAGCTACTGCAAGTGCCCCATTCCATTTTTTTTTATACCAGCCACAAACAGTGCCCTGTGTGGAAAGTTAGCAATAGCATTATTCCTTTTTAACTCCATGCAGTTTTCTTGCAAGAATTGATTGCTTCAGCCAAAGCAGGTACCAAAAGTTAACAGTAGACCAGCCTTTTTTTGCTCTACAATTCTTACTTTTTCCGCAAAGTGTGAATGGTCCACAAAAGAAGGATGTTGTGACCATTTCCATTTATTTTCATTTTTTTTTTGTAGCGAGCACCTCACGGAGATCGCCGCCACAGAAGCGACGTCGCGTGGGGAAGGAAAACTTGGAAACGGTGCTGTTGAATATGCACCAGAAAAGCGAGGAGTTTTTACGAAACAAGCAGACCTGCAGTTCAAACGGCAAAAAGAACAGCGCGCGGAAGAAAGCAAGCACATGCAGGAGCTCCCGCAAGGTGTTTCCAGCTCCTTCTTACGGGGCACACAAGCTCTGATGGGCCAGTTTTTTTTCCCAGCAGGCAGCATTGGTGGCATCACTTCAACAAACACCTAACTTCGCACAACTGAACTTACAACACCTACTGCCAACACCGCCACCAGCCACCAACACACCACCAGTCACCAACTTGCCACCAGTCACCTAAACACTGAGGTGAACTCAATTCACCATCCTGCCACCTTATGCAGTTGACTTTACACGAGGGCGAGGGTCTTTAAACTACCTTTTTTTACTTACGGCTAGAATCTCATGAAATTTTGCACACAGATGCTTTTTTCCCTTCTAATAGCAAAAATGTAATCATAATTGAGCTGGTGGACTTCATCAAAAGTTATCTTACAAAGTCTAGAGCATAATTAAGTCATCTTATGCAGCTTTAATGAACATTTTCATTGCATTTTGTTGCTTTTAATTACCCTCCTCCGGCTGGTTGATGTGGTTGCACCTGGGAGGCTAAGTGATGGGGGCATTTTAAGGACTCCCCCTTGGCTAACGGCTATATGAGACCAAGCCTTCAGTGTTCATATTTCTACTTTTTTCCAGCACACCCCTTCCATTGTTCTCATGGCAGTTGTGGACAGCCAATACCTCCTCCGGCTAGTCGGTGTGGTTGCACCTGGGAGGCTAAGTGATGGGGGCATTTTAAGGACTCCCCCTTGGCTAACGGCTATATGAGACCAAGCCTTCAGTGTTCATATTTCTACTTTTTTCCAGCACACCCCTTCCATTGTTCTCATGGCAGTTGTGGACAGCCTATACCTCCTCCGGCTAGTCGGTGTGGTTGCACCTGGGAGGCTAAGTGATGGGGGCATTTTTAAGGAACCCCCCTTGGCTAATGGCTATATGAGACCAAGCCTTCAGCGTTCATATTTCTACTTGTTTCCAGCACACCCCTTCCATTGTTCTCATGGCAGTTGTGGACAGCCAATACCTCCTCCGGCTGGTTGATGTGGTTGCACCTGGGAGGCTAAATGATGGGGGCATTTTTAAGGAACCCCCCTTGGCTAATGGCTATATGAGACCAAGCCTTCAGCGTTCATATTTCTACTTGTTTCCAGCACACCCCTTCCATTGTTCTCATGGCAGTTGTGGACAGCCAATACCTCCTCCGGCTTGTTGATGTGGTTGCACCTGGGAGGCTAAGTGATGGGGGCATTTTTAAGGAACCCCCCTTGGCTAATGGCTATATGAGACCAAGCCTTCAGCGTTCATATTTCTACTTGTTTCCAGCACACCCCTTCCATTGTTCTCATGGCAGTTGTGGACAGCCAATACCTCCTCCGGCTTGTTGATGTGGTTGCACCTGGGAGGCTAAGTGATGGGGGCATTTTTAAGGAACCCCCCTTGGCTAATGGCTATATGAGACCAAGCCTTCAGCGTTCATATTTCTACTTGTTTCCAGCACACCCCTTCCATTGTTCTCATGGCAGTTGTGGACAGCCGATACCTCCTCCGGCTGGTTGATGTGATTGCACCTGGGAGGCTAAGTGATGGGGGCATTTTTAAGGAACCCCCCTTGGCTAATGGCTATATGAGACCAAGCCTTCAGCGTTCATATTTCTACTTGTTTCCAGCACACCCCTTCCATTGTTCTCATGGCAGTTGTGGACAGCCAATACCTCCTCCGGCTGGTTGATGTGGTTGCACCTGGGAGGCTAAATGATGGGGGCATTTTTAAGGAACCCCCCTTGGCTAACGGCTATATGAGATCAAGCCTTCAGTGTTCATATTTCTACTTGTTTCCAGCACACCCCTTCCATTGTTCTCATGGCAGTTGTGGACAGCCAATACCTCTTCCGGCTTGTTGATGTGGTTGCACCTGGGAGGCTAAGTGATGGGGGCATTTTTAAGGAACCCCCCTTGGCTAATGGCTATATGAGACCAAGCCTTCAGCGTTCATATTTCTACTTGTTTCCAGCACACCCCTTCCATTGTTCTCAAGGCAGTTGTGGACAGCCAATACCTCCTCCGGCTGGTTGATGTGGTTGCACCTGGGAGGCTAAGTGATGGGGGCATTTTTAAGGAACCCCCCTTGGCTAATGGCTATATGAGACCAAGCCTTCAGCGTTCATATTTCTACTTGTTTCCAGCACACCCCTTCCATTGTTCTCATGGCAGTTGTGGACAGCCAATACCTCCTCCGGCTTGTTGATGTGGTTGCACCTGGGAGGCTAAGTGATGGGGGCATTTTTAAGGAACCCCCCTTGGCTAATGGCTATATGAGACCAAGCCTTCAGCGTTCATATTTCTACTTGTTTCCAGCACACCCCTTCCGTTGTTCTCATGGCAGTTGTGGACAGCCAATACCTCCTCCGGCTGGTTGATGTGGTTGCACCTGGGAGGCTAAATGATGGGGGCATTTTTAAGGAACCCCCCTTGGCTAACGGCTATATGAGATCAAGCCTTCAGTGTTCATATTTCTACTTGTTTCCAGCACACCCCTTCCATTGTTCTCATGGCAGTTGTGGACAGCCAATACCTCCTCCTGCTGGTTGATGTGGTTGCACCTGGGAGGCTAAGTGATGGGGGCATTTTTAAGGAACCCCCCTTGGCTAACAGCTATATGAGACCAAGCCTTCAGTGTTCATATTTCTACTTTCTTCCAGCACACCCCTTCCATTGTTCTCATGGCAGTAGTGCACAGCCAAAACCTCTTCCGGCTGGTTGATGTGGTTGCACCTGGGAGGCTAAGTGATGGGGGCATTTTTAAGGACTTCCCCATTGGCTAACGGCTATATGAGGGCAAGCTTGACCTGCCTCGTGCAGTCCAGCTGCCACACTCGGAGAAGGTCTGCCCTCATGTATTCATCGGCGATGAGGGCTTCCAGTTGCGCCCAGATTTTATGTGGCCACTGCCACGGAGCCACACTGATACTGAAGAAGTGGTATTCAACTATCGTCTCAGCCATGCAAGGTATTTATAACAATGCAATTTCACTCCTTTCAGTGGGCTTTTCATGTAGTGTGGTGGCATTTTTTCTTAACCTTGGTCAAGTAAGAACATAATAGGAAATTCAGCTGGTGCTGTTTTGGCTTCATTTTATTGCCGGTTATTACAGACATGCTGGCTTGCAATATTTTCAAATTAATCTGTGTAAAGATATAGTGATGTGCCTTTCGAAGCACGAGCTTGGATGCGTGCAGGATTTTGGTGTGGGATGCTCTGAGGTCGTCTTCAAAACAAAGACAGCAGTCGAATGCTTCTGAGCACATGTGGTTCGCACGAACGAACATGAAATTAGGTTCGAGTATCGAGGGGTGTGTGCAAAAGTTGTGCACGTTTTTTTTTTGAGCTGGACGAGAAGGAATCCCTTCTCACAAAGGAGTCTGAGGTGTTTGGCAGGATTCTTGTTAGGACAATGGAATGTGTTTCCGGGTTCCCAGACGTGCCTGAGGTGTTGTTTGGATCTGCATAGGTATGATTCAGCCGGTTCCCAGCCTGCTAAAAGTTGTGCAGTGCAGTGCGAGTGTGAGATGGAGGGCCACATCTCTGCCAGGTGTATGGCATGAAGTGGCACGATTTGTGCGACGCACCCTGTCCAAGTTTCAGCGGAGAGCACCGTGTTGCCGATTGCACTGCACGGACATATTCTTCTGTGTAACAGCAGTTTCCAAGGCGACGACAGCACCTTCAGATGCTGCTGCACCTGTTTCAAGTCCTCCCAGCGAAAGCATGGAAGCAACCCTCAACGAGAATTCCTCTGTTGTGTCGGACGGGCGGGAGGTGCTGGCCAACACCAACTCCATCATCGTCGCCGCTGCTGCTTCTGCTGCCAGCAGCAGAGAGGGAGAACCTGCGAAGGCTACTCACAAAAGACGAGGTACCACAGGAGTGTACACGCCACAATGGCGGGGCAAACTTGCTTCGCCATTGCAATGAATGTGGCTGTTAACCTTTGTTCAGCAATGTCACGATTCTTGGTAGAGGTAAAGGAAAACAAGAGCGAGAAATCTTGGAAACGTATCATATCAGTTTGTCAGGCCATTATTGTATTAGCACAACCTCGGTGCGCTTACTCGAGAAAGAATTTGCTTTGATAGGTCGATCACGGTAGATGTGATATCGTGTGTCCTTTCCGCTCCGATTTGTGATGCTGCTGTTGCGCATGCTCTGCTCGCCTTGCTGGGACTATGTATTTTCTAATAAACTTCAGATGATAGTCCAGTCGTTGTGGTGTGTACACTCCTCTTGTCCCTCGTCTTTTGTGACCGTTTTTCTTTTCCATTTACAATGTACGAACTGGCCCACATTTCAATCCTTCAGCGAAGGCTGACACACCCGTCTTGGAGCCACGCCACCAACTGGTCGTGGAGGATAACATGCCTGCGCACACCACCGGGGGATCGCTCAGCTGCTGAACCTGCTGTGGTGCATGAGGGCGCCTTCCTTCCTGTGCGGGGCCACAAGCAACGTGGCCGCTAGCCTGCACATGGTGGCAACCTCACGGATAGCGCCAGATCGGGCCTGGAGTTCTCGGACAAGGCATCCTTGTGGGGATCCACATTGCCCCTTGCCTGAGGCATCTTCCCTCTCTCTTGTGGCCTACCGTGGCTCTCCCTAACGCCACCTAGAGGAAATTCTTCCAGGCCGGGGTGCTCCCGTGGCCACGTGACCATAAGTCATCGTTGTGGGGCCGTCATCACTGGCGCGGCAGCGGCTGCAGTGGCATGCTTGGATGCGCATCTGTGTTGCTGTCAAAATGCACGTGGTTGCTGAAAAACGTGGTCATTTGCTCGAATCATTATTTCTGTGCATGAATCAGCAATGGCAACTGACATCGGTGTTTATCGCGTGTTATGTGTGCCGAACAGGGCTGTGCAGAATTAGAAGCGAATGCAAAATGCCTGGGAAGTGTTGTGTGCTGCGGTGCAGTGGAAATTAGAAGACAGGCCCCAAGGTGCAAGTCTCCTCATTCCCTAAAGTTGACGAAACACGAAAAGCATGGATACGTACAATTCCAAGTGAAAACCTGGTCATGTCTACACGTTAAGAAATTTTCGATGCTTATTATTTTCCAAACAGGTTGCTTCTACCCATAGGGTTGCAAGCCTTGCTTAAAACTCTTGTGTGGCATGTAAAGGATAAATGCGTCACGCGTAGCCCGCGATGTCAGGTGGCTGTACTTATATTAGGATATATTTCTTTTGTTTCGGGGTGCGAGCGTCATTTTAAACCCTAAGACATTGTTAGAGAAGCATTCTGAAGACATAAAACTACGCAGGAGACAGGACACAGAAAAGATGCAGACAGGACACAGGACCTGTCTGCATCTTTTCTGTGTCCTGTCTCCTGCGTAGTTTTATTTCTTCAGATTGCCTTACCAACTAGCCTCTCATCACACACTTTTAGAGAAGCAAGCTATATTGCCCAAGCGCCCGGCCGCACAGTGACCGTGTCTCTCTCATGTTTGCGGCTTCGACCTGGTGCCGTACCAGTGGTAATCCCCGATTGCCCAAGCTACCTGTCCAGAGAAGGGACTAGATGAGAAGACCCAGAGAGCAAGCAAATGCCCTTAGATGCTGCAGCCCTTGAGAAGTGCTCACGGAGTCAATTATCACTGCCCAGAATGAGAATGAAGTAGACAAGTTTTGCGATTTATAAGCTTTGGCAAACTTCGTTCAAGGCAATCAGCTTATATTTTGGCACGTCACCAAATGCAATGAGCATGTCATTTTGGCCCACATTTGTAACGATGAGGCTCCTTGGATTAAATACTCTGTAGTTATAAAAACCAACCTAACTCTGACAGTAAACATCGCAAAAGCAGTAGTGAAGCGGCTCAGGTCCAAGGTGCTAGTTCCGTCAGAGGTTGACAGCAAACGACGGCTGCTGGACTTGCTTGAGGGAGTCAAGGAGTTCGACAGTGTCGTGAGTTCAAGTTCTCAAAACTGAGAAATGGGCATCTGCGAGACTGTTCTTTCTCTTCTCGGCCATTCAACTACTCACCTATCAAGTGCAGCTAAAGTCAGCAAAAAAAACGATGGCGCTACTCTGCTGACTTCATGGTTTACTGCTGCATACTGTTTACAATATCGCCTCATGCATAACAAGTACATGCGCAGTCACGGGAACATCATCCTGCCACACCCAAGGACCATTGGGTCAATACATTCATCACTCGGGATGAACCCCCAGTTACAGCAGCAAGACGGCACATTCCTCTGCCACATGGCCAAGAAGAAATCCAAGTTGAATAAGCAGCAAAGCTACGTATAAGGTAGGCAGATCACTGGTATCGCGTCGAACAACACAGAAACAGCAAACAGAGCACTTGTATTTATACTACACAGCCTCATTTGCAAGTTTAAGTAGGTAGCACACATTGTACCCGTGCATAAGGCTAATGGGGAATTCCTGCACAAGGTTTCGGAAGACGTCATTTGTGCCTTAGAAAAAAAAATTGGATACAAAGTCATGTGCGTTGTGACTGACAACACTGAAAATCGAAGCACAATGATGCCTTTTAAGTACTCTGTGACCAAGACCCCCCAAGCCACACCAAAAATCACTGACAAATGATTTCGTTTTTCCGCACCCATCAGAACCCCACTGGCCATTGTTCTTTGTCATTGACCCAGTAGACTTACTGAAGTGCGTGTGCAACAACTGGTTAAAACAAATTCACCAGTGTTTCTGGTAGCCTGAGTCTGAACCAAGCACAATGGCGGAGCGTTTTTTAAGACCATCAAAGACACATATAATTTAGAGAGCGAGTAGTTACTCCAGTACGGCTGCACTTTGTACAGGAAAGCTGTTTCTCCCACAGACATTGAGAAACAGAATGTTAAACTTGCTCTGCAAATATTCAGTGAGCCCGGACTGAACACACTTCGAGTGACTGGAGCCAAGCACAACCTCAAACACCACGAAGAAACCGCCAGATTCATAGACATAATCATAAAATGGTGAAAAGTTGTCAGCGTCAAAGCTCCTTTCAAAGGACTGAGACTAGGGGATGAATATCAAAAACCCATCTACCCTTCTCCATTCGACTCGAGGCTTTCCTTTTTCAGGTCAGACTAGTGTGCCTAGTTGTGACAACAACACGCTGAAACACAAGAACGTTTCATTTCATCCACTCCCTTGGGTCTGCCGGAGCTGTTTTACAAAACACATGTCTTCTTTCAGACCAGCTTGATTTATTACGGAGATCGACCAGATTTATTGCAAGTCAAAGACAACTCTTTGGCAAACAAAACTGACGCAATAGTCTGCTGGGATGGACAAAAAGGTGGTCTGGAGGGATTGAGACAAAAGGGATGGAGTGCTCTCAATCTTCTTGTCATCCTACGAGAGGCCAAAATCGGAAACACATTGGTCAAAACCTTGGCCCAAGGAGACAATCAAGTGATCTGCGAATGAAAGAGAAAAAAGGAGTTGGTGAGAAGAATCAAGTGACAAAAAAGTGCTGGTCGCTTCTCTTTGTGGCAACCTTCTAAGCACCACTGGATACGCGGAGCCCGCCTCAACGCAAGTGGTTATATGGACCGGCTGCCAACGATTTTCCCCCATAAAGTCATCACGCAAGTACCTCCTTCCTTTAATACCGGTAAGTATATATCTTCAGAATCCCCGAGGAGATTGCAATGGAAGAAATCGCCCCAAGGATCTTGGTTCAGAATGACATGCAATGTGCAGAAGAAGATGCTAAGGTTGTCTACGAGAGGGAAGGCAAGTTCGGCAAAACAGTGGTATTGGAACTCACAAAAAGGGCTCTGAGGCCTTCAGGGGGCGCACAGATATCCACATTCAGTGGATGAAATGTCCACTATATGACGCAACGTATGTGCCGAAATGCAAATGCTGCGCACGCATTGGACATACAGAGCGATTCTGTAGTAATCCAAGAAGGTGTATTGATTGCGGAGGAGATCACCATGTCCGGCAGTATATATCTTCAGAAGGTTATCGCATATCATAACTTCAGTCGCGAAAAGCAAAAAGACGAGCTCCCAAGCTGCCTCTGCCAGCCCCGTGCTCCTTCTGAACACACTCCACAAAGCCGTGCCACGTGACTCTCAGAGGGGCGGACGCCAAGGCATCCACCTCTTGTGGCCGGTAAGGCCCCCCTGAAAGGCCACCAAA
Organism: Amblyomma mixtum; assembly: GCF_055824585.1. NCBI lineage: Eukaryota > Metazoa > Arthropoda > Arachnida > Ixodida > Ixodidae > Amblyomma > Amblyomma mixtum. Next base: position 131,977,602 of record NC_143019.1, read on the forward strand.
GCCATGGCAAAAACAAATGAATTAAAAGAAATAATATGAAAATAAAATAAAAAATTCGAGAAAGAGCGCCCCTCAGACACGCCTGCGAACATAATTTGGGAGCGCGGCACTGACAACGCTGACCACCCTAATTAAGCGGGCGCATGATCAGCGGTCTGCCAGCAAAAGTTCGCCAAGCGGCCGACGCACCGACACCCACCGGAGATGGAAGCCGGGCCACAATATCCAGCGTCAGCGTACAAGAAGTTGGCAAACTGCCATTCATGACCTGAGAGGGAACCTGCCATGTGCGCTCCACCCCATTCTTATTCTTATAGTTACTTCCCTCTCATGATCCAGATCAGCGGTGACTACCTGCCCTAAGTAGACGCATTCCTTTACTACTTCCAGTGACGGTCCCGTCGGGGGTGCGCACAACTTTCCGAAATGGTCAATTGGGAGCTGCAGCAAATGCCAGCAGCCACACCAAGCGGAAAATTCAACACTGTTGTGACCGAACAGGCGCTGTGATGACTTTCTGCTGGCCCTGTGCCAGTACCAGTTAGTGAGTAACCTGAGCGAGAGCGAGAATCTGAGATGAGTTCTCCCTGTCGCACTCGTTGATCAAGCCGCCCGGTGGCACCAGTTGGTTGGCCACACAGCGGGCAACATGGCTGATTTTTGACGCTTGTTCAGGGAGGAGTTCCTTCCATACGATTACAAGCTGCGTATGCGATGAGAGCTCGAGATGCGGACACAGGACCCAGATGAATCGCTTGTCGAGTTCGTACGAGCAATGCAAGAACTGTATGAACATGCAGACCCAGGAGCTCCGAGTTCGTGTCATCCGACAAAGCCACCCAACCTTTTCCCTCTACTTGAGGGGCTGCAGATGCAGTGATTTGAACAAAGAGAGAGAGAGAGACTCTTTAATGAAGAGCAGAGAATTTAGCCGGCGTTTCAATATCGCTGGCATGCTACTCTGCGTAGAGAGGGGAATTCGGGAGATAAAGACAGAAGGAAAGCAGCGTGGAAGAGGTAAAAATGCAGCCATGAAATTGGTACTAAGGATGCAATGGCGAGTATTGATGTAACCTATGGAATGATGGAGTGCATAGTCCCACAAATGGGCTGACGAAGTTCACTGCATGAAGAATGCATGAAGGTAACGTGCAAGTAAATTGAAAGCTTATCGAGATGTCCAATGTCTTTTAAATATGTAAATAGAAAGTTCATTGCAAGTCTCTCTTGCCTAAGGCAGGCTAAGGGACCTAAAACTTTGTCCATTGTTAGGGGCACTGGGCAGAGCTTCTGCATCAATGTTCATAGTACACACGCTCGTTAGCATACGCAGGGCACTCAAGCAAGATATGTTCCACAGTTTCTGTCGAGGCACAGTTGTCACAAACTTGCCACTGAAGCGTGCAGAGTCCAGGCTCAAATTTCAGCGGCCCACAGATTACCGGCCCCCACTGCCGGCTCAGGAGTGCCTAGAGCCAACAAGTGCATGGAGTGGCGTCGCAGCGATAAGGGGTGAGATCACTCCCATGGCAGGTGTGTTCACAAACGAGCGGATGCCGTTCGAAATACCGGACTATCTGTCCAGAAACTGTATTTGGTCCTAACGCCTGCAGGGAGATAATGAGTTTGCCATCTTGCCTCTTTGCAATACCTAGCAATCGGCTGGAAACGGAAGTAAAACTGCTTCAGACTGTGTTCGCTGCAACTGAGACCAGTTCCGCCACGAGCTTCCGGTACGAAGTGCTGGCACTCAGGGACGCTGCTGGTGTATGCCCCTTCGCAGCACTCACCACAAGAGCTATCACGATCCTAACACTTCTGGTTTCGAATGCCGAAGCAGAGAGAGTGTTTTCCCAGGTTGCCTTGACCACAACAGAACTCTGGAATAAGATGAAACTTGACCTTCTAGAGTCAATCTTGAAAATCAAGTTTGGCCTTCGTCTTTAGCAGAAGACAACATCAATCTACGTTGTTCCGGAGGAAGTGCTACGCAAAATAACTGCGAACTATTCCGGGGCTTCCAGTATCTATCAGCAGTTTCTCCCTCTCCCATGAAGCAGGAGAAGTTTTGCAGCCGTGTGCTAATATTAACGGCAGAGAGGCTGATGTGACGATGTGCCATAAATTCTGCTAGCACAATTTACCTTGTTTGCTTGTTCATTCATTATATGCCTCAGACGCATTTGGTAGATGCGCAGAGATAAAGTATGTGACAATAGAACGTAAAGGAGCGTTTGTATTATCACACTGATGTATAATCGCGGAAGGGCGCATTGCTCGGTTCCTATCAAGACTGCCGTTGTGCTGCCTTCAATAACAATTATGCGTTAGCGCAGAAACCCAAAAAATTCAAATGCGGGCAACATGACCAACTGGCAACTAATGATATTATACATAGAAATCAGTTTAGGTTAATTTGTGGGGTAAAACATCCCAAAGTGACTCTGGCTATGAGAGGTGCCGTAGTGGAGGGCTTCGGAAACTTTACAGCACCTGCTGTTCTAAACGTGCATTGACCATGCACAGTACACAGGAGCCCTGCATTTGGCCTCCATCAAAATGTGCCCGCATGTAAACAAATCAGACTGCAGACTATGCTTTCAGCGGTGGCGCTAGTGAGAGGTGCCGCCTGGGCGGGTGCAGCACACGGTAGCTCGATAAATATAATTGCATGGACTTGAAGAGTGCTTTATTCCATTGACCCACAAAAAATTAGTGTGCTGACTTTTTTGGTGAAATTTCAAATTATATGGCTACTTTTGGAGACTGGCCGTTATCTGGTGGCATTGACTGCACGACGGCGTTCGTTTCTTCGTGGCTGCCAGCGTGTTGTCTCGTTTATGGCAAGATGTGTTTCACTTCTGACACGCTAATGTGAGCGCCACACTTCGCAGGACAGATGAACTCCAGCGCAAAAAAAGCGAGGCAGTGTCACTGTTTCTTTCACCCCTGGCTGCACGTCCGACTAAGTGTCGTCAAGGCAGCAGGGTCAGCGTGTGCATCTCTTTTCTGTGCTGAAAGACCCTGCACGCTTCGAAGCTTGGCGACGAGCCATCCCCCGTGCCGACATACCTTTGGACGCGAAGTCGGTGCTATGTCTATGTCTATGACTATGAGCGTGCAGATGACCCTGCAATTCTAAATGCACTTGAGAACAGCTTTGCCGAATTCAGCGCACTGACCGATGTTCGTGAACTATGGTCCTGTTTCAAAAACATTGTAAATACTTGCGAAAAGAGATACGTTCCGCTTCGAAAAAAACGCATAAACAGGGAGTACCCGTGGATAACGCGCGAGATAATTCAACTTAAAAGAAAAATAAAACGACGGCGTAAAAAAGGAAACAAGAATGACATTGCAAGTCTTGTTAACTGCTTACAGAGCAAAATCCGAGACGCAAAAACTCGCTTCTTTGATTTGACGCTGCCTTCCTTCATGGCTCACAACCCTCATAAGTTTTGGCGCTACTTATCTGAAGAACAGTCAACTGGTTCCATCATTACAGATTTCAGCGACACCATAAGTAAACCTGATGACATTGCAAATGAATTCAATAAGTTTTTCCAGTCCGTTTTCACCAGAACAGCCTCTCACGCTTCTCTACCCGCATACACAATCAAGGAACCCATGACAGAACTAATCATTAGTGAAGATGGAATCCTTTCTCTTTTACAAACACTTGACACAAAAAAATCTCCGGGTCCTGATTCCATCTCGAACACATTTTTAGTCCGATACGCTGACTGGGTGTCTAAATACCTGCATAAAATTTACACAACATCTTTACAAACACTCGTAATTCCAGATGACTGGCGCTGTGCCAAAATAATTCCTATACACAAATCGGGTCCTAAAACTGAACTGAATAATTATCGTCCGATATCGTTAACAAGCACTAGTTGTAAAATGATGGAACACATTATTTTTAAAGCCATAATCTCATATCTAGAAAATAATAATCTCATTTATGAAAAACAACATGGTTTCAGAACAGGGCTTTCAACAGTAACGCAGCTTGCTGAAATTACTCACGACATCGCTAACACAATTAATGAAGGCTACCAGATAGATGCTATATTCTTAGACTTCTCTAAAGCGTTTGATGTTGTTCCTCACGATGACCTTGTAACAAAACTACTATCTTTTGGCATTGATCGAAACATTGTGTCATGGATTTCCTGCTATTTGCAGAACAGAAAACAATGCGTTAAAATAGGTGAATACGTTTCGCAAAACCTGGATGTGTATTCGGGTGTACCCCAGGGATCAGTACTTGCGCCTCTTTTGTTCCTCATTTATATAAATGATATTCATTCCTGTGTTAGTTCATCGATCCAGCTTCGCCTTTTTGCAGACGATTGTGTCGTATATATAGCTGTAAAAAAATCTGACGATCAAATTCTCCTTAACAATTCCCTAGAATCAATCCACGCTTGGTGTATGACCTGGGGAATGAAACTTAACGCAGATAAAACCAAAAGTATCACATTCACTAATAAGAAGCATCCTCTAAGTTTTACATACACACTTGGTGACACACAGGTTAAAAAATATGATCAGGTGAAGTATCTGGGGCTCATCCTAACATCTAACCTGCGTTGGGAGCCCTACATCAAATCCATTTGCTCTAAAGCTGAAGGTAAATTACATTATTTAAGGAGAAAGCTCCGTTACACGCCGGCCCATATTAAACTCAGTGCTTATAAAACTCTTATAAGACCTACCCTAGAATATGCGGATATAGTCTGGAGCCCCCATCAAAAAAGTTTAATCAACAAATTAGAGCGCATCCAAAAACTAGCAGTGAGGTTCGTCTATTCAAAGTATTCACGTCAAACTAGCGCTACCAGTCTAATAGTTCAGTCAAATTTACAAAGCCTGTCACAGAGAAGAATCATTTCAAGATTAAAGTTTTTGTTCCAACTTCTTCACGGTCACTTCAAAATAGCCAATTCACAATACTTACACCCGCCATTCAAACACTCGTCTAGGACAAACCATAGTAAAACACTTCGTCAACCAGTCAGCCGTGTAAATATCCACAGGTACTCCCTGTTTCCAGATGCTATATCATATTGGAATAAATTGCCTGAAGATGCGGTGAAGTGTACGTCCGTGGAACTATTTCTTAATTATATCGAAAAAATTGACTTTTCTGTTTAATTCTCTCCTGGTCATTTTGTGTTTGGGTCAGAGAACATCTCTGTATTTTTGAATTTTTGTTTTTACTCTGTTTGATCAATGATGCATTGTAAACACTCCTGCATGGGCCCGAAAAGGGCCTGCAGTATGTTCAAATAAATAAATAAATGTGAGCGTCATTTCGACGAGCAGTTTGCGTTGCTTCACACACGTGATAAACGGCGAAACTGTGCAGATTCTGCGAGAGCGGCCAGTGCTAAAACCCGACGTGGTTCCGACCGTATTCCCCGACGTTCCCAAATATCGCTCGAAGAAAGCGCCTAAGAAGAGGACATCAAGAACTTCAACTTGCAGTTTGCTTTCGAAGATCCGGCACCAGGTATCAAGCGTGTCTGCTTGTGAGGAACCAACAGACTCGTGCAGTGCAGAAAGCGATTGTAACCAAGTGCCTTTTTTGAACTCTCGAGATATTCCTGACGATCGCAAATGTGAACTTCCTGGCGCTTACTGGGATAGACACCTGATTGCTGGAGCCGACAACGTCACGGCGATTAGTGTGTGCGCTCTAGAAGGTGAGAACATATATTTTGAAAAGTATGTGCTTAATATAAAATGTAAAAACAGTTCAGGCTACGGCTTTTGTGCAAGCCACAAAAATCAGAAATGTTCACATTAGTGACATGGAAATGGCTGAAGAGTTGCTTCGCAACATGAACTCCATGATCCCATGCGGAGGATTTGGTAAAACTAGCGAATTTGAAGCAAACCCAAGCGCAAAGACAAGACCTTTGGTAGAAGAACTTTCAACTTATATTACCGTGGAGTTGCTCGAACAGCAGAGAGAGCCTGTACACAGTGCAAAAGCACCTTAGGAGACTGCTCCTTAATCAGGCATCCTACAGAAAAATGAAATTAAAAACCGAGGTCCAGTCGCTTTTGTAAAGGTTTGAAGCTGTGAACAGCACAAGCGAAAAGGCCCAGGCTAACTGTCCTTCGAGCCAAATTACGCATTGAGCAGTTGAAATTACGCATTGAGCGGAAGTTGAACTTCCGCTACATGATGACTTTCCGTTTGCGTCAGGACCCTTCACAGAGACTGTTTGGAGTCACCCGGCAAATGTCCGGATGCAATGGTCATCCAGCTTCCTCCCAATTTCTGATCTCTGTTAATGCTTTAAGCTTTCAGAATTTGGCTAAGTCAACGATAGGAAGCAATGTGCCATCAGGACTGCTAAGAAGTCCGCTGGGAGCTGAAAACAGAAACGACAGGCGTCTAGATGAGCTTCTGGACGTAGGGAACCTTGCCAAAGCACATGAAGTGCCAAGTGAATACGGCCACGGCATCCAGCATGCTGCCATGGTGGTGCAAGCAAGAGCGTTGCAAGCACCAAGTGTGCAGAGTGCAGCCAGCGGCTTCTATGAGCAGAGGACAAATCAGCTCTAGCTGAAGCATGCCTCACTGCTGCTGCTGACCGAGCAGGCCTGCTCTACCCATCAGCCAAGATCAATGCACTCGTGACCTCTCTTGAAAACACTTGCACTCACTGCTTTAGTTCAAGAGAAATCAACACTGACAGCATCATGGATTTGGTTTCCTTCCTACAGTTAAGAAAGCTGGCCCTTGTTGGCTGCCCTAACCACAGTATGTCCCTCATAAACTAAGTTATCACGTTTTGTATTCTTACTAGGCTCCACTTCTATGTCAAGGCCCAGAACCACAAGTGAAATGCTAAGCAGGAAATAATAAAAATGCTGAAACTTAGGAGTATGCTCTAAGTTGCATATTTTAACTTCCAAGGTCGAATGTCCTAGTTTTTTTTATTTAGCGGAAAGTGATATCCTTGCCTCCCCATTTCTTAGCGCTGAGTGATGCACCATCAGTGTTTAATGTTTTTCTTTCTAACTACACAGAAGCATGTGTAAATGTATCTTTTATTACCCTGAATTACCCTGAATGTTATGTGATGTGCAGCAGTTTGTTACTATCACAATGTGCAATAAATTTTTGACATGCTTTGTTTTGCTTGTTTGGAACACCATTCATGTTTTTTAGGAGCAAGCTGATGCCTCGTGTTGCTGAAACTAAAGGAAGTGGAAGACGCCGACCAAAAGAATGTGACCACACGGAATGCTCCCGCATGGGAGCCGAAACATTTCCATCCTGAATCTTTTGGTCTGTCTTCCACTTTCGTCATGCCCCATGCCGACCAGACGGAATTCTGTCAGTCCCTTCAATTCCTGAAACTGAGAGGATTCGCGAATAAAGCTTTAGTTACGCCGAGGTTCTACGCAGCAGAAGCATCAGGGTGGCAGCCAATTGATTTTAACGGTTTGGTTTATTGGGGTTTAACGTCCCAAAGCTACTCAGGCTATAAGGGACGCCGTAACGAAGGGCTCCGGAAATTTCAACCACCTGGGGTTCTTTATCATGCATTGACATCGCACAACACATGGGCACCTTGCTTTTTGCCTCCATCGAAAAGCGGCTACCGCGGCCGGGATTTGATCCCGCATCATTGGGCACAACACTCGGGCGCCCTAACCACTGCACCACCATGGCTTAAAATTGCATTCTGTCCACCGCAGTCACGTTCGACACGTTTAATGAGCTAAACCATTACTTTCAACAATATCACTGAAAGGCCCACACATTGCACGCATTGCAAGCTAGCCCGTGTATGCCCAGAGCCAGCGGCACGCACCAAGCATCACATTATGGCCAACAGCGCCACCTACGCCTGGCTGGAAATGGAGGGCCGGCTCCCATCTGCCGTTGGCGTCACCTCTCCCTTCTAGCCGTCATAGCCGCGCGGGTCGTGCCGGCACCATCTTGAATTCTCAAGAAGACCGCCCGCGCTTTCCTTTTCCACCACACTGACGTTAGCCGGTACTTCCGGTACTCTGGTAGAAGCACTTCGACAGGACGCTGGCAGATCTAACTACGGATTTTCGGTGGACATTGAGGAGCTGTTTTATTCAGTGCCGCACGAGGAACTTTTCTTGGCCATCCGTGAATGCACAGAAGTAGCTGGCGCAGTGGCTTTTCGAAACTCATGTGGTGTTTCAGTGGCTGGTTTTTTAGAGTTATTGAGCGTGTATTTGAATTCCATGGTAGTTAGTTTTGAGAATGAGTGCTATGTTCAAAAACGCGGGACATGTATTGGGTCTTGTGTCGCCCGTTTTATGCGAGATATTTTTAACTAAATTGACCGAGGCTGATCTTGACAACCATAGCATTGTGGGTATTTTCAGATATGCTGACGATTTTCTAGTCCTTCTACAACTAGATTTGAAAAATGATGTTTCTACGGTTGCTGACTCAGTCTTGGGGAAGTTTTTTGCTTGCTCCAAGACTCTGAATTTTGCCCTTGAACTACCACAGGACAACTGTCTACAATTTTTAGACCTAGTATTGTTTTTTACTAATGACAAACACCTTTGTTGGGCTTGCATGCCGCGTTCGAAACAAGCTTTGTTACCATTTGACTCATCTCATTCTAAGCTCGTAAAACGTGGCAGTGCATCTTCTTGCCTAAGATCAGCCCTTTCGAAGTCATGCAAGCACAGGGTCAAATCCAGTTTTGACCACCAGGTTGAACGTTTAGAGCGAGCTGAATTCCCGAGTTCAGTATTAGTTTCTGTAGCTGAGTCATTACTTAGACAATTTAGAAGGCTTGAGAGGGCCGTCATGTTCCTCACCTCACGCTGGCAAGAGAAAAAGGCCTCTTCGAGTCCTCCCATATGTGCACAAGCTATTGCACAATGTCAAAAGGGTGGCCAACAAGTTCGGAATTGATGTTGTTTTTACAGCTCCTTTGAAATTGTCCTGCCTGTGCGCCATGACCAGCAGGTGCCAGGGTAAGAGAGCAATGAAGAACAAATGTGTCACGAAACACCAAACACAGTTTGTGCCCTGCACTGTTGGAGTGGTGTATAAGGTTCCACTCAGCTGTGGGTCTGTGCACATAGGCCAGACAGGGCGCTGTCTCAATGACAGGCTCAGAGAGCACGCCAATTCCTTGGGCTCAAATGGAGGCTCAAACCTGTCATTGCATTGCCTTAAATGAAAACACTACATAGACAGGAATAAGAAGAAGAAACAGCAGTGCCGCCCTCTCCTCCGTTCTACGGTGGCTATCGGGAGAGCTTCCGATAGGGTGGTCCGGGAAATTGTGGAGGCCCTCGAGATATCTAGTATGGCAGGCTGCGTGAGTAAGGCATCGGTAGCCCTTCTCAAAAAAGAACTTGATTTTCTTCGCGACCGATAACCCAATTTCGTGTTCCTGCTTTCTGGGCATTTCCGCTGAGTTTGAATTGTCTTGTGCCAATCACTGATGCTATTTTTGCTGCACCAATGCACTCCCACACGTGTTGCACTGGATATTGCACGCTTGCGCCCTTTCTGCTTTTTAAGGCGATGTATCGTTTCTGAAAATACAGATGAAAGTTTGCGCTCGTGTGTGTGTAAGTGTTTCTCCCTTAGTCTTGTGTCATTCTGCGCAAAGTTTTCTTGAATATGCCACTTTGATCGCTGATCTCTCGGCCTTCCACCAGCACTGAGACATCTCTTTTCTTCCCTCAGCCAGCCTTGCACCCTTCCATTGTTGTGTGTTGCCGGACGTCTCAGCGTGCACTGCTGCATTCCATTGCTGCATTCGCGAGTGCCGATTAGGAAATGCCTTGTGATCATGATATCGAAATTTTTGCATGTCCTGCACATGCTGTGGAAATGATGGGTCACTGCTGTGTGCCAAACAGCAAAGTAAACTATGACAACGGGCCAAAAGTGCGTGTGTTTTCGTTCCCAAAAGACGCCTGCAGGTTTACGAGGGAGCGTGCTGTTCGCCACGGCAACATCAACATACGGACTCAGCTAGATTCTAAGGTACGCTGTGTCTGGACATCAAAGCAATCATTGAAAACTAATAATTTATCATGGTGCTAAAATATGGACAAGATGCGGTTTTAAAATTCATGAGATGCGAGATTCCCCCTAGACTGCTCGTATCAGTAAATATTATATCTCTTTCTCTTGTGTACCAGGCAGTATTCTTGTGTGGTTGAATAGATAGATTTTTAGAGTTCAGTGCGGGCATTCATGTCTTGGTTATTTAAATTTGCCTATGGATACGGTCAAATTCTGTAGAGAGCATATATACATTGAGATATTTTCTTACATGTTGATTCAACCTTTCGACACTATTTAGTGAGCGTAGTGTTTTAGTTAAAGAATGCTTAGCATATTTAGGCAATTGAAGCTATTCTTTGCATCTGCGGAATGAATAGAGGCGTCTATGACATGGGTGCAGCAAAAGGCAATACTTTGGTTCCCGAAGGACTTTTTCCTCCGGAGCTTTTCAGGTATGCAAGCTATATTTCAAACCCAAGTACCTCATGAACAAGTCAGTGTACACAGACGCTGCTGCCAATACAATAGAAGCACCCAAGGGCCTCACAAGGCTGACTCCAGATGCAGTACCCACGATTTTTCCGAACAGTCCTGTCGGACAGAAAGTCAGTGCGTCAGGAGCCGGAGGAAAAAAGGAAGCGCCTCGAACAGGTTCACTTATAAGAAGCCACACAGCTTTCAATTTCTGCGCATGAAGAAGAGGAGCGTGTCAACCACCCACCATCGTTTGAACACCTTCTCACACGGCTGGAAGATTTTCAAATCTCCAACTTCTGAAGAATAACAAAAGGGGGAAAGTGTGTCCTATTTGTGCACGTTGACGGCAGTGGAGGGCCACCGGAGGTTGAGCGTTCTGTAGCTGCCAGTGACCTCATGGAAATCGCAGCCTTTTGGAAGAAAGTCAAGCTCTCCACACATGCGGTCATGATTCCAACGAAAACTGATGATTTGCGCGTTCTTCAGTCTACCTTCAACACCGTGCAGGAATCCAATGCGCTGAACATGTTTCAGCGAAAAGAAAAACTGAAGACTTGTTTCAGTTTACTTTTCACCTTTCTGGATGACCTGGCGAGTGACAAGCTACTGCCACGAGAAAAAGTTGAAGTGGTCACTCTCCTGAAAGAGCAACTCCAATCAATTTGCAAAGAAGGAGGCGCCATAAGGTACTCTGCAGAGCTCCTTGTATTTTCCAGCCTTCTTTTTACAATTTCCCCCCATGCCTATAAATTCCTTTGCAGTTCTGGAAAAATGCCTTTACCACACCGATCAACATTAATCAGGGTATGCAGTCATTATATAATGCCAGTCCTGCAAAAGAGCAAAACGATGAGGGGTTCCTGCAATGCATAAAGAAGAGAGCAAACCATCTGAAGCCGCACGAAAGAAAGGTCACATTGATGGTTGACGAAATTCACCTTCAACAATATTTTGATTTCAAGGGGGGATCAGTGACTGGAACGGCGTCGAACTCTTCTGAAGCAGCAAAAACAGCACATGTCTTCATGACGCAATCCTTGCTGTCAGCCCACAAGGATGTTGCACATATTCTCCCCGTAGCCAGTATCGAGGCAAGTCAGCTGCACAACGTTCTTGTGAGAACCATTTTGGAATTGGAAAAACCTGGTCTCACGGTTATTGCTGTAATAATGGACAACAACGCTATAAACAGGAAGGTTATGTCGCTGTTTTCTAAACAGAACACCGTAGACATTGTTTATCAACATCCTGCTGACAATTCGAGACCACTTTTTTATGTTGTGGACTCAGTGCATTTGTTAAAGTGTGTAAGAAATAACTAGCTAAATCAAACCCTGGCACAAGCATTTTTTTATCCAGAATTAAACACAACACAGGGTCAATGGTACAAGTTAATGGTCCATTGCGAGATCTGCAACGCTTCCAAACAACAGTGCTTGTCAAAGTTTAGCTACGGGCTGACATACAAAGCTCTTCATCCGTCAAACAATGAGTGTCAGAATGAAAAGCTCGCTCTGAAGGTATTTAACCCCTTAGTGGTAGAGGCCTTGAGAACACGCGCAACTCAGCTTAGCTCGCTGTATGCAGCAGGCACCGCTACTTTCACTGAACTGATCAATAAAATAAGTGGTGTAGAGGGCAAGTTTGGCCGACATCACCGTCTCTACGAATAGAATTACGTTTCAACAGATATTTGAATCAAGATTAGGCTACAAGATTCCTTGACCTTGCCAGATATGAAAGAACTCTGCAAGCCATGTACGACACCTACTGACGAAGAAAGGCTTGTTGAAGAGTACAGAACTGAAATTACACAGAAACCCTCTCCACCAGCTATCACGTGTATCGCAGGATTCTGAGCCCATGTTGCACTGTATAAGATGCTTTTTTTGGTACTGTATTTCCAGAAATAAAACGTACAATAAACGGTCTTGCATGCGGACTATTCCTCGGTGTGTTGTTCTTCGCGGCCACGGCTGTGGTCGAGCTAGCGGAGCAGTGTTGGCCCCGAGTGCAGGGTCCATACCGCGCTAGAAACCCCACAACCTCCACCAAGTCCCAGCGTTGGCAACGTGCATCACAGGTGTTCAGTCAAACACGCCGCTCACGCAGTTTTTTCATGGTGTTATCACCCGCAGTTGCAGAAAATGTCACAGTCGTTCCAGCTACCTTTGTCGTCGCTAGACAATGAGCCCGCGCAACACAAGGCGGCACCATGATTCACGGCGGAATAAAAGTCTCTGCTAATGTCGCTCGTGAAGGAGCACTCACAAGTTCTCGAGTGCAAGAAAACAGACGTCACGTCTTTGGCAAAAAAAATCAAGTATGGAAGGAGGTGGCGAACATATACAACTCCCACCACAGTGTAATGCGGCGCGACTACCTGCACCTGGAAGGAGAAGAATGACAAGGGACAACGGCGGGAGTGCCACAAGACCGGTGAGCGCAGTTTGCCGATCACACACGATTGGCACATTTGGGCTGTGCTTGCATTTCGCTCGCCTGCATATTTTGTATCCATGGATTAACATGTGACAATTGAGTGCGCTAAGCATAAATACGGTTGTAAGCGCCAAGCGGTGGAATGCGTAACGTAAGGCACGCACGCATATGCGTGGCGTGCCCTACATACAATGGAAATCGCGCTTTGCCTCATAGTGTTGTTGAATGTCGGTCTGAGAATGCTTTCCGAGCACTGCTGTCGAGCCTGCGGCGTGCTTGAATGCTCACTTACTCTTTATCACCTTCTCTCTGTTTTGCATTGGTGCCACCAGTAAACTTGACATGTTTACACACAGTTGATAAAATAAAAAAATAAATAAATAGATGTGCTGTTTGCTTCTTTCTTCATGATTCCATGTGCTGTCTTTGCGAGCAGTAGCCAGGCTGCCATGAGAGTGTAAAAAGCGGGCTGGCGGGAAAGCGGCGACAACGTGGTCGCCAGTTATCAGATAACCTGCATGACATGAGCGCGCTCTATACCCCTCTGGGTCTCCCGACAGCATGAGAGGCGGAAAGAGTAGCCTTGTTGCTTTTTGGCAAACATGGTACATGGATCCTGTGTTGTTTGTGTCAACAGTTCTAGCAGCGTCATGCATAGAGAGCAGCCAGCCTTTACTGGTCTTTATTATTCTTTTGATTATCTAGGCATGCAAACAGCACGCAGCACAGGTCGGTGTGTACAATTTTTTGCATGCGAGCAGCTTACGGAGGCTAGTTTCCAATAAACGTGAGGAAACAGAAGTGGTGGAGGATAATTTCTAACTGGAATACTTTGTTTTTGAAAGCTGGCATGACTATGTCCTAAACAGCACCGGCTGCTACGGATCCTCTCGTCGAGCAGGTGGGAGCAGTGGCAAGCCAAATGGCCCTTAGAATTCGCACTGCATTTAGCTGCATTCAATTCAGCCGTGGTTTTCTGCTCCGCTGCAACCGGTTCACAATGCGCTGCACCAAAGCGCTCGATTCACAGCGCCCCCTGCACCATTGTCCGCGATTGATTTTGGTGCAGTCGTGGTGCCGTTTTGGTGCAAAGAACCGCAGCACCCTCAGACACGGAGGTGCAGGAAAATGGTGCACGTGTTTGATGGCGTAAGCAGATGACACGCGCAGCCGTCAAAACGTTTTGTTAACATCTATGGCCAACTAAAGGAAGTTTTCCCCGTGGTCGACGGATCCGCAGTCATTCTGCAACAAAATGGGGGAGACATCTACTCAACAGCATAATTTATTGTATTGTAACTGCGAAGCCTAGTTGTGACAGGGCGCCCATGTGCATGCGCGAGATGAAATGAACTTAATTTTTTTTTTTCAGACAGTGCAACAACTGTCTGTGTGAGATTAGCAGACAAAGAGGAAGGCGACACCCTGCGATAAGCATACAACTAAATGCTGCGGCAAGTTTGCAGCTCTCTAGCCAGTCTAGTGCATCTAGCCCTACTACAGAGTCAGCGCAAGGCGACGAAAAACCTTTGTGGAGCCGCTGGAGAACACTTTTCTTGATATGAACCTGCAAAGAGCTGAACCAACGAGGTGGGTTTAGGTACGGTAAAATTGCATTCGATTTGTATATGCATGTATTACAGAGTGTTTTCTTTCGCAGGTTCAGAAAAGAGCTGTGGAAGCGATTGAAAGAAAACCTCAACAAGGAAATTGGCTGCCAGCTGACTGTTCTGCAAAAATAGAACAAGTGGGAGTCACTTGAGCGAGTGAAGGGAAATAATGAGGAGTCTGGGCGTGAGTCCGCAAAGTGCGAGTTCGAAGAGTAAGTTTGTTTTGTTTTTTTATCTCATTCACGTCCTTCAAAAAAGCAAGAAAAATAATAAGCGCTAGCCTGATTGAGAGCTACTGTCAACGTTTTCCTGGTACCTTGTTTTTCAGTTTGGTTTTATTCGTTTTGAGGCTGCACTCTGCTACCACAAGCACTTTTAAACATGCACGTTTTGCCGTGTTGTAGCCTAGCTCTGAAGAAATTGGGAATTCTAATGTTGAAAACAACTGGGGACGTTCCTGCTTTCTTCATTTGGTCTTATGAATGGGGCATGTGCAGCAAATATTTTTTCTTAGTTGATACTGACCTTTCATAAACCCTAAATTTGTCACATATCACTTTTCTCGGTCATACCTCATGATAGGTTAAGGTACCATCACTGTGTCTAGCTCTGTTTACTCAAGCATCATTAAGCCGATTTACATTAAGGAGCTGCTGTTCCATTCCATTTTGTATATTTTCACAGGTGTTCCGAGTTGCAAGGCTTCTGCTGCACAACTTCAGAAGGCGCACAATACATAAACTAGCATAACTGGCAGCTTCATGTCGTCAAGTGCTGGTGCTTTACAAATGTGGTGTATGTTTAATATTTAGGAAGCTTCAAGAAGTTCTGGAGAAGGAGCACCATGTCTCCCCAACAGTGCTGTATGCTCCTGGGCAAAGGATTGCTCAAGAAGACTGCGAAAAGCCGTGAGTTGTATTTTGTGACCACAATAGTGGTGAACGCGGGCTTGTCAGATGTCCTGTGGTAGGCAAGCCCGCAAAAGCGCTATTTTCAAACGTATATGGCCTAATCTTTAACATAGATATGCCAAGAACGAAAAAATCAATACAATTTCATGTCCTTATGAGCATTTCGTGTAAGGTGAATTGAAAATGTGGCACTATTTTTGAAAAATGTAAGTCGCATAGTTTGGCATGTGTGTTGCATTTCTGAGCTGTAATGGGCATTAATACCATATAAATGCATGTAAGGGCCGCACTCGTGAATGAGGCTCACCTCATTTTCCCGACGGAAATGTTAAAAAAAAATAAATCCAAGTAAGGGCCGCACCCGAACTTTCCATGACCCAGGTGGGAATAGCCTTCTAAATGCACGCGCCGTGGCCTCTGCGATCAGCTCCAGCTGCGAACAACGGTGCACTGACCGCAGAGCACTTGATCGCAGAGGCATGCATGTGCACAAGAGCTTCCAAGCACCGTCCATGGATGGCGCCCGAGGCGCAGTCATCATCATTATCGTCAACTTTTCCCTCCGCCGCAACCTCCCACTTTCCAGATCGACATCAGTATCACCAGCTCCAGCCTTTTGTTGTTTTTGTGGCGTGTTAATGTGCTCGCTGTAGTCACCGTAGTTGTGGTGGTTGTGGCTTTCACGGGCAGCTGCCGCCGAGCGTTGCAGTTTTAGCATAATGGGCAAGCACCTTAATAGCTACACAGCTGGGAGTTAGCCCTCGAACATGGCAAGCGTGCGGCGGGCAGGAAATTCGACGTGGCCGAGGAGTGCGTCCGATGATCGTACAATCAAAAGGATGCATTGAGAAACACAAGCTGCAAAAAGAGCGCTTTCCGAGGCAAGCCATGCGAGTTTCCCGAACTGGAAGAAGAGCTGCTATGTGATGGAAGTACGGCACAACAGCTGCGCGTTGACAGCGGACATGCTGCGCGGCTTCTTTTGGGATGAGCGTGCACCAGAACACATCACCAGCTCAGAGTCTACATACTCCGCGAGTGACAATTGAACGCAGAATAAATGCTGCTCATTCCCTGATTGGTGTGTTTTTACTTAAAAAAATATTTTTTTTCGCACATCGCGTGTATGGGCCGTACCCCAAAAACTAGCCTTGAATCTGGAAAAAAAAGTGCAGCCCTTACACGCATTTATACGGTAGTAATGCTAATATTAAGTACTGAAAACAATGGGTTGAGCATTGCAAAATTTTTTTTGCAGCACACAAGAAAACGAACCGGAACCTGGGGCGCTGCCTCCGTCTACAAGTGTGAGCCAGGCGGGCCGGAAAAAAAAAAAGTGAAAAGACACCGTAGCAACACTGCTAGAAAAGCTGGATGACTTTCACAGGAAGTGTTGTGACCTTGCGATGCGACGGTCAAGGATGGGTGTTGGGCTCGACGCGCCTTCTGCAACGACGACAGTTGGCGCCAGAGGGGCTGGGTTACATGAATAACGGCCGCTTTCAGCACGCTGTGTGTGTGTGTATTTGTGTACGCATTTGCTTGCCGGTGTCCCGCTCTGGGAAGTGTTTTGGTCGCGTGCGCCCGCCGATGGCTCCTTACCCTCTCCTTCGAGGTCGAGAAACGGCCATCGCCCCCTCCTTCACGGCCAAGAGACACTGCTGGCTAACCTTTGCGGCAGACGTTATCGGCGGCTGCTGCGAAGGGAAGCGTGGCGGCGCAACCGGGGGACGGAGGCCCCTAAATTGGCTGTCGGCGGAAACGCATCTGTTTGGATTCTCAAGTTCGCTCAAAACCGACAGAGGACCGACAACAAACGGGAGTCCATCACGGTGCGGAACGGCTCCTACTTGACAGCGAGAATGTATATATCACCTTAGTTGCCGCCAAAGAACTCCTAATTCCACGGAACGATGGGTGAACAAAATACACAAATCGACCATCTGTGCGTGGGAGGACCGGCGAGAGTGTGAATGTCCCGCCTTTTTGTCACGGTGGGAGGACCGGCGAGAGGGTGATGTTCCGCTATTCTGTGGGCGGTTTTCGTCAAGGAATGCGATTGGCGATCTTCGAACAACCAAGTTTCCCCAGATAGGTACCTGGGGAATTGAGAATGTATAAAATGTGGTTTCAGTGTGCTTCTGGGAGGTGGGACTCCTTATAACCTGCTATGTAAATAAAATCGTCTATCTTTTCTGGCAGTAACTGGCTGCACCTTTGCTGGAGAAAAGAACTTCGGAGACCATCCCGAGGTACGAACCACATCGCTCTAACCTATCTGGCGCAGTCGACAGGATCTCCAACGATGGGCGAATGAGAACAGCAGCGGTGGACGGCGGACGACACTGGTGGCGTGGACGGCAGACCCGAGAATGTCACTGAGGAGCCAGTGGCCTGCCAAAGCGAGTCCCTCCAGACCTGTGGAAGAAGAGAGCATCGCGGAGCGACTCTTCAGAAGACAGGCGAGTGCCTCTTGGTTTCCTCTTGCTGGAGAAAAGAACAACTTCGGAGACCATCCCGAGGTACGAACCACATCGCTCTAACCTATCTGGCGCAGTCGACAGGGCCTCCAACGATGGGCGAATGAGAACAGCAGCGGTGGACGGCGGACGACACTGGTGGCGTGGACGGCAGACCCGAGAATGTCACTGAGGAGCCAGTGGCCTGCCAAAGCGAGTCCCTCCAGACCTGTGGAAGAAGAGAGCACCGCGGAGCGACTCTTCAGAAGACAGGCGAGTGCCTCTTGGTTTCCTCTTGCTGGAGAAAAGAACAACTTCGGAGACCATCCCGAGGTACGAACCACATCGCTCTAACCTATCTATGGACTCACCCTACTGCCCATTAATGTTTTTTTTTTTTTGCCATCTGTCAATATGTCTTCCATTTGTCGCTTCCCGCCAGATGACCTTCTGGCCGTGCCTCCCACGGGGAGCACCGCCGGGGGGCATCTGGAGGCTCGCGCTCTTGTCTTCCACCAATCAGGCATACGACAGTATGGACGCGGGGACACGCGGGAGTAACAGGGAACCAAGAGGCGGACAGGATAGCTCGAGGGTACACTTATTACCGAGCATCCAAAGTAGCCGACCTCGAGGGGATCGAACCTGTACGCCAAGATTATTCGGCGATACTAGATTACTAGAAGGGCTGCAGAAAGCGGTATCCACCACCGCACAACTCCCTTAGCAGAGAGAACTCTGTCGCGTGGAGGCAGCTACAGACAGACTCCTACCAGAACCTACACGTACTCAGCAAAAAAGTATCCCACACAATACAATGACAAATGCCCCTGGTGCCAAGAAACACCGACGCTGTATCACATAATGTGTGCATGCCAGGAGATAGACGTGGTACCCGTTGTACCAAACCCGAGTGCGGAGCAATGGGAGGGAGAGCTCTCCAGCGATCGCCGGGTCGACCAAGAAGGTCCGATTCGGCGAGCACTACTGGCAGCAGCTTCCAGCGGAGCCCTGGACTAAGGGCAATCTCACCCCCTCAGTACGTATCATCAAGACTAGATCACATTCATAAGGTTGGCATCCCTTTCTGCAGAACAAAAACTTTTTTTCAGTCATTCCTACCACGCACATCGAATGAGTGGAATCACCTTCCTTCTTCGACGGCCACCATCACCGATCATCATTTATTCAAGAATGTCATAGCTAACATTGTTTAACTAGGATGTATTTTATACTGTGTTATTGTTTTTTTTCTTTCCCTGAACGCCTTAGCTAACAATGTATGTGTTGTAGTCATGTTTGTACTTTGCCTGTTTAATTAATTCCTGTTTGTTAAATTTCATTTTTGTAACCACTCCCCTCTGTAATGTCGTAATGGCCCTGAGGGTATAATAAATAAATAAATAAATAAACTGTTGTGCAAGAAGCTGGACGAAGCCATCTGAAGACCGCAGAAGACAAGCGAATCTAGAGCTCAATAAAGTTTTTCACTCACTCACTCCGAAAAATTCAGAAGCCTTGCCGGCTTGCCCAAAGCAGAACTTCTTTGTATGAGCATGGGCGCCGATGCCCCCCAAAGGTGCCGCAGTTGGAAGGGGCTTTGAACTGCGTGGGGAGAATCAGTTGTACTCCGGACGCCGAACGATGAGCAGCTAGCTAAGCTGACTGCTCAACCGTTCCGAGAGATGTACAGTTGTTGGCTACTGATCCTGTGTACTTAATCTGTAACTAAATTCAGTGAGTTAAGTTTTCGTCGACAGGATCAAGTATGATCATTTATGATTAGGCCGTCGAAAAGCAGCAGCGACGCACAGTTACAACAGGAAGAGGGCTGTTCGACATGAGCGGAAGATGAAGCTTCTAGAAAGATTTGTTACTGCGTATGAGTCGAGAAGTAAAACTGACTCTACCTGTCAAACTTTGCGTTACTCACCACTCAGAATGATTACAGCCTGTGTGGATGGCTGACAGGGACCACAGTCCGCAGTAGCAGTGTGAGACTGGATATGCAAAATGTGTACAGCATCATATTAACACTTTTATTTTGCTTCTTGGCCGGAAGCATATAAATGTGGCAACAGATACAAATGGTTTTACAACATCAACAAGAGTTGGTTTTCTCTTCAGTGAGAAGAGAAAGTTCCTGAGAACGTGACAGGCTCTCAAGCCTGGAATAAAAAAAAAACAGCAGCACCCCAAACTATATTGCCACGTATCATTGTAGTGTCCGTTCGTTCGAACAAGGCCGCAGGAAAGGGGTGTTATCATTTTTGTTCGTGACATGAGTAGCGACCGACCGGACTAATCTCGATTGATCACAGACATGAAGAGCTGCATCTACGTGTTTTCAGATTACTCTAGATGATCTCGACCTGTTATCTGGAAGTTTCCTTGCCGGCTTTAAATTGAACGATGCCGCGAGCAGCGGGCATTCGTAGTTCGACGACTGACGAGCACATTTGTTGCTTACGCCGCCGCCGAGTGATTCAGTTCTTTTGCGGGCGCAAGTCAGCCCAAATAAAGAGCTTCGTTTGCAAGTCTTGCTGGTGTCTTCCTGACCGTTGGACTGCCATCACTACAACGTGACAATATACCAAAAAGCATCAAAGATACAGTGTCGGGGGTGAAAGCAGGCACGGGAACAGCAAGTCTTATTTCGGAGCAGCTTTGGAGTAGCAGAAGTCTTGTTTTGGAGCAGCTTTGGAGCAATTTGTAAGCTATTTCGGAGCACTTTTGCAGCAGGCTGGCAACATTTAAATGCGACTGAGTGCAATTTTGCTTGCAACTTGTCCAAAAACTTCATATATATTGATCACAATTCCCACAGGACAGAATTAATTAAAAGGACTGCAATTGTTCTGAATATATTTGCTCAGATTCACAAAAAAAAAAGACGTGGCTGCGACTACAAACAGCAGTTGCAGTACATTAGCTGTTATTAATTACAGTTCATAATGGCGACAGTTTTCTTTGAATTAAACAAACCTAGTGCACTTCACTGCAAAAACAGCACATATCTGACTATGACACCAGTGGTAAAGCATTAGCCGAGACAATTAAGGTAAACTGTTTCAGACTGGTTTACTACTGAACGTATAAGAGAAAACAAGTTAAAAATGGATCACAGGTGGTAATTGGCATGCAGTAGATATAACGACTAGAAGGAAAGTGGACTAAAACTAGCTACTGTACTTGGCATGAGTACTTGGCATGGCTATTGAACAAAAGAAAGCAAAAGGGTGGAAATTTGTCTGGACAAGCAATGGTAGGGTTCTTGCCAGGAAGGAAGAGTCGTCATCGATTCTGTACCTTCGCAATGCTCAGGACGTGGAAAAAATGGTTTAAGCGTCTTCACTTGTTTACATTTGGCATCTCGCCTGTAAAATGGCTGAGTCTCCGTTCGACATAAACACCACGTTCAATACATCGAGAAAAATTGGCTTGAGTTCCTTTCATCTGAACATTAGATCAGCAAGGCATAAAGAAGATGAGCTTACTATCCTTCTAAATGAATTTGTTTTTGACTTCGATGTAATAATGTTGACAGAAACGTGGTATTCAACGGATACAGAGGATACAACGGCGTGATGGATACAACGGATACAACGGCGTGATGGATATAATAGTTTCTCCCTAAACAGACCTAATAAACAAGGTGGGGGGATTGAAATCCTCAGCAAAAACAATCTAGAATGTGAAATCATTCCTGAACTGTCTCTGTTGACTGAGGATTTTGAATGCCTATGCTTGAAATCGAGAAACTATATCTACTGCGTGATCTACCGACCACCAAACGGTCAATTCAATAATTTCATTTCCCATATTGAATTGCTATTCAACTACGTGAATGTAAATAATTTGGAATTATTACTTGCGGGTGATTTCAACATTGATGTGCTAAAACCTTGCTCTGCGCAGGAGACCTTTCTTTTGACAGTAGAAGCAAATGGTCATGCTATCTTTACTAAAACTGCAACACGTGTTACAATGCACACAGAAACTTTGATAGACCTTTTTATCACCAACATTGATGCAAAAAATGTAATATCAGGAGTTATATGTAACGACATGAGCGACCACTTTCCCATATACCTTTTTGTTGAATGTGAAGATAAACGAACGCATGCGCAAACTTCGACGCCAGTAATTGTCCAGAACATCACCCCTGTAACCTTGGAATCTTTCTACTCGAGTCTTGTGAATGAAAACTGGGATGGTGTATTCCACTGTGACACTGCAGATGAGGCGTATGAAACATTCATATGCATTTTTAAGCGAATTTACTGTGAACAATTTAGAGAAATTATTTTAAAGCCACATCATAACAACCGAAAGCCCTGGATCAGCCGTGAATGTTTAAGACGAATAAAAAAGAAGGTTAGATTATATAAAAAGTTTGTCAAAACGAGGTCACTTCTAGATTTAAAAATATTTAAGCAATATAGAAATAAGCTGAATTCCTTCCTGAGAAATGAAAAGCGGCGTTTCCTGCAGCATGAGTTCCAACAGGAATCCTGTAAAGATAGTGCAGACGTATGGAAAAAACTAAACAAGTTGCTAAACAGAACCCAATCGTCGCCAGTTATCAAAGATCTCGTTTTTCAGGGCCGCCGCATACATGGTACAGAACTTGCCGAAGAATTTAACAAATTTTTTAAAGATGTTGTCAGCAGTTCTCAAAACCCTCAATCTCTGAGCAGCACAATTCCTAGGAATAGACGCAGCATTTATTTTGATCCGACAGATGAACGCGAGGTATGCAATATATTCAACTCGTTGAAAAATAGCAAATCACGCGATATTGATGGCATACAAATTATTCCAGTTAAATATGTGCTGAACGTAATCGCCCCCCTACTGACTTATATATATAATCTGGCGTTATCAACAGGTTGCTTTCCCAAATTAATGCAGATCTCCAGAGTAATTGTACTTTTCAAGAGTGGCGATAAAAACGATATGTCCAACTATCGACCGATTTCTATTCTGCCGATTTTTTCTAAGGGCCTAGAAAGAGTAATTCATAAAAGACTCATGAACTTCTGCAATAAACTTAACCTCATTAATCCGTCACAGCATGGTTTCCGCCCAAACAGGTCCACTGAAACAGCCTTACTAATGCAAAAAGAGATAATCCTCGAGGCACTTGAAAATAGGGAGATGTGCATAGGTGTTTTTGTGGATTTCTCGAAGGCTTTTGATCGCCTAAACCATCAAATACTACTCAAGAAGCTAGAAAAATATGGAATCCGTGGCACTGCAGCTTGTCTACTAAAGTCCTACCTACAGCATCGACATCAATGTGTAACAATAGATCAGCATGTTTCAACTCTTCAACCTATAACCACTGGAGTTCCACAGGGAAGTATTTTAGGACCGCTACTGTTTATTGTATACATAAACGACATAACAAATATCAGTAACCTTCCAAAATATCTTCTGTATGCAGACGATACCAGTCTCTTATTTAGGGGCAATAACATTCCATTGCTCATTTCAAACACAAACAGTATGTTAGAAAAGTTGAAATCATGGAGCGCAGCAAATTCCTTGATAATAAATAGTAAAAAAACAAAAGCGGTACTTTTTCATTACCGGCAGAGTGTCGTTACATCAGATCTTAGGCTAAAAATAGACAACTCTATTATAGAGGTGGTAGAAACAGTAAAAACGCTAGGAATTTTCTTTAACAAGAACATGAGCTGGGACCCTCACATTAGCTTCACTTTAACCAATTTATCAAAGTGCGTCGGAATGCTCGCGAAATTTCGCTCCTATCTACCCGTATCGATTAAATTAATAATATACAACACATTATTCATGTCGTATGTTAACTACTGTTTCCTTGTCTGGGGCTCTACTACTCAAACTAACCTGCACAAGATGTACATGCTGCAAAAGAAAGCAGTACGTCATATAGCAAATGTTGACTACCTCGCACATACCGAAGAACTGTTTAAGAGATTCAAAATCATACCCGTTCATAAGCTATACGAATTTTCCTTAGCCATAAGATATAAAAAATCCATTTCTCACTGTGACAACTTCTTGACAGCACTGTCATCCCTCGAAACAAACTCAACGCCATACTCGTTTCGAAAACATGAACGTTGGACCATTCCCTTTTGCCGTACAGAACACGGTCGACAGATGATGCGTCATGCAGTTCCAAGGTTACTAAACAAATTCATCTTTGAACGTTTTTCTCTTGAAACATCTAGTACACAAACTCTAAGAAATCATTTTTTGTAAGCCGCTGTATTCCCTTTGTGTGAAAAGTGTGACACGAATGACTTTTGCATCTATGTTAACGCCAATGTATTGCGTATTAATGAGCATGTACCAAGAGTTTATATCGATTGTTTTGAAATTCCTGTATTATATTCTGTTAGGTAGCGTGTGTGAATTTTGTACTTTTTTTTTTAATTTCTTGCCCTTGCTGTACGCCATGTAGGGGGGCTCGGGCGCCCTCAAGCGAAAATCGTTCGCTTTTTGCCTGAGCCTGCCCACATCATAATGATGTAAATAAAACTGACTTGACTTGACTGTCATACAAAATACAAAGACCTTGCCGTTAAACAATAAAAACATTAAAAAACAAAACCAGCAACAAGTGTCAGTTGGTTCACCACAGAAACAAGTATACAAATAGGTTTCAAACAAAAACTTGTCCCACTCAATTGACTTAATTGCATCATTCCAGCGAGAACTATAAAGAAAAAGGATCTGCACTGTTCACCCGATTCTGTCACATAACACTGCGCCGAGAATTCGAGCGACAGGGCTTGCTTGGTAAAAGCCTTTCAGTTCTGCATAACTTTTTAATAGCCGCAACCAAACCGTCAAAAGAGGGCAGCAGAATCTCGAATATACTATGTCAGGACCGAAAAAAAAAAAATCAATCCCCGCCAACTGGTGGATTTTAAAATTCAGAAAATTGCCGCAGCCAAACCAACAAGGAGGGGGCTAACTTACCCTATTCACTCGTATAACTTGCACCTTCACGTAAATGCACAGCCAGAATTTATTGCCCAAACATATATGAAAAAAAAATGCACTACCGTGCACGCAAGGCAGGCACTTGCGGCCCTGCTTAATGCACCCTTACCCCGGAAGACAGCTAAACGAGACAAAATAAGTCATTAAATATAGGCTGTCAAGGGCGTGCCGTTGCGTGGAGAACGCTTTCAGAATATTGGTTTCCCGTTGGCGCTGCTTCCTCGGGTCCGTGAGTGGCGACATTAAGCTGCTCACGGCCATTGTAGATTCGGCGGTTTACCTGCACAACTTTCTCCTGGGTGAGAAGGCATATTGCCCAAATGATTATGGCGACCGGGTCACTGGCGACAATGTCCAGGAAAGCAGGTGGAGGCAGACCGTAGCAGATGCAAATCTTCAGAGTACTGGCAGCTGCACCCGCTCTGCTTCAGATGCTATGCGAATCCGGGACGCCAGAGCAAAGTACTTCATGTCCCCAAGTGGTTGTTTACAATGGCAGCTGAAAGTTTTAAGGCGGTGTTGATGGATAGCGTCAAGCTGTTAACTCCATTTTTCGGGCAAAACAAGAACAACCCACGCCAGCTCATATGTATAAAACTTTATTTTGATATCTGGTGACCACTTAGTACTTTCGAGTGGATTGAACATATCCCACAGGTGTCAAAAAATTACACGAAACATTTGTACTTCTGCTTTTGTGCAAGACTGCAAAACTTGTGCAAGATTTGTGCAAATGCTTTGAGCTTCACTCGTGTCTTCACCCTCTTTCATGTCATCACGTCTGGAACGGTTAGTGGGATCATCGAGGATGTCCCGCTTGTCGCAACACAGATTGTGCAGCAGACATGCCCCCAGGATAATTAAACGTGACCTATAAATGGTCTCCGTATCCACTAGATAAAGCCTTCGGAATCTTTGCTTGAGAAGGGCAAATGCATGTTCAATAGCCACGCGTTGCTGGCTGTGCCAGCGGTTGAACTGCTCTTTGTATTTGGAAAGAATTATTTGGAAATTCCCATCGTCTGCAGCGAACCAAAATTGAGACTTCACAGCAATGGTACTCGTGGCGCCATCTCGCACCCGCCGGAGAAACAAGCCTTCTACCGAGGAGTGTAGGGGAGGCAGCGCGGTTTCTTTAAAAGAACTTTCTTGACCATGTTATTAATGTTAGACATAGAAAACATTGTTTGCAGAAAACTGCCGCAATTTCAACGATTTCAGTTTCTGCCTATCGCAATAAAGCATTTACAACTTCGTTTCGCGTCGTCTGCTTTCGTCTTTCTGTCACTGGCGGCAGCTGTTCTAAGTTGGCGAGCGAATAATCTTTGCTTGGTGCTCTCTGCTGCAAAGAAGCACAGGACATCGCCGAAAATGTGGTCATACAGCGATCAAGAGAAGGCCATGGCTTGGTTATGTGAGTCCAATTCCATTCGCTTCGTATGGAAGGAGTTCAGGGCGGCATTTCATCGTCGGCCGCCCCATCGCTCGTGTCTGCAAAGATGGCTGAACAAGTTTAAAAGTACGGGAACTGTAGCAAGGGCATGCAGATTCGATGCCGGGAGCTCCTGCGGGGGCATTGGAGATGCCATCGAAGGCGCATTTGAGCCGGATCCAAAGCTGTCATGCAGGCATGCTGCGCTGATGTTTGGAACAGCAGCCTCCACCGTGAGCCGCGCCCCGAGGAGAAAAGGAATGCGGCCGTATAAAGTTTGTGTGCTGCACGAACTGACCGACGATGACCTGACGCGGCGGCTGCAGTTCTGCAGAGCAGAACAACAGCGAATTGCTGCCGACCCTAGCCATCTGCCGTTTCTGCTTTTCACCGATGAGGCCGTGTTCCACCTTGACGGCGCTGTGAACAGACAGAACACACGCATGTGGTCTCGACAGAACCCTGGGTTCGTCATGACACGCCCTGAACACTCCCCAGGTAAGGCAGTGTGGTGTGGCATCTGGAGGGAAGGGGTCATTGGACCGTTTTTCTTTGACGCCACAGTCACTGCGGAGAGTTACTTGGGGATGCTGGAAAGTGACTTCCTGCCGGAACTCAGCACGAACCACATGCAGAAAGAAGTCTGCATTTTTCAACATGGCGGTGCACCAGCACATTATTCGGCGAAGGTTTGCGAGTGGCTGGATCAAAATTTCCCGCAACAATGGACGGGTCGCGGATCCCAAATATGCCCTGGCCTCCACGCTCACCTGACCTGACACCCTGTGATTTCTTCGTGTGGGGTTTTGTGAAATGAATCTTATACAGCGCACGGACACTCAGCACTGTTGACGAGCTGAAAGTGCGCATTGAGGATGTGTTCACACAAATTGACGACTATGCGGGAGAACGCCTTCAACGCATACGTAAAGCGCACTGAAAAATGCATTGAAGCAAACGGCGGCCACAGCGAGTGCTGAGCTCAACACTGCCTGAAGCACTGCCCCATAAACGGCCCTCTTCAGTGCCACCCAAGCCCTGTCTAGCGAAAGATCACGCAGCCCCGCTGCTCCGCACCCTCCTCTCTAAAAATAAACCAGAACAAAACATTAACAACTTCGACGGCGTGGCACAGCAGCTGCTCGCTGTCTCCAGCTGCGAATGGGATGCCTCAGCAAGTTGTGGAGCGGGTGGACATGCACCAGCAGCTACAACAATTGATTGAGAGCACTCATCTGCCTCTAACGGAAAAGAAGTTTTGTAAGGAACTCATTAGCTACTTGCTGGTGGACAATGCAAAGTGCATCGATGATCTCCGTCTCTTAGGTGCAGGCAAAGAGATTGTTCTCAAGAGCACTGAGCAGCATGCGGCGTACCTCCACTGCGGAGTAAAGGCATCAGTTTCTCAAGAGTACGAGCGCTTTGTACTCTCAAAACAGATTATACACAGCACTGCTTACAAAAGGGCATCAAAATCCGGCCCCACTTTTGTGAGGACAAACAGTGGCGATTATAAAGGTCTGGAAAAGATTGTTTCTGCGGGAAAGTGCAGCCTGCATTCTAATCTGTAATTATTGCCGACGTGATTAATTCACCTCCACACATAAAGGAATGCTTCCTTTTTTGTGACACAGCATGGGATATTCTGCTTCCAGGAGAAGTGGATGACAGTTGCTTGTTTGTACAGCTTCCGGATATTGACAGAACATCCATCTGTGATCTTCCAAATAAGGCTCAAAGAGACTAAAGCAGGCCTATCAAGTTGTAAGCACTGCTGGCAACCAATTGTAACCATGGGCTTTGAAGATTGCTAACATACTTCTTCGTTAGGCCTTGTGTATTGTTTGTCATGTGTTTACAGAAGGTGTTCAGAAATCTGGACTAGAAAGAGTTGAGGATAATAGTTAACCCTTTGCGGTCCTCTTTTTCGAGTTCCCGTCACGAGCACCGAAGAGATCCACGCTTTTTTCCTTCCTTCATCAGATTTTTACCCGATCTGAGTCGAGCAGGCTTTGCCCCACCATCGGGCTCTTTTCTCTTCTCTCTCCCAGTTCCTCCCCCCCCCCCTCCTTTAACCGTCTTTACAAGATGATGGAGGTGAAAACATCTAACGCTCAAAACCTCCGCCCCCGGCTCGCCATCGACGTGGTGGTAGCCCCCGCATGGTCCAGCACCTCATCGATGAGGCCCACAATATCATCTCGTAGCAGAAAGAGGCCTGCTTGCTGCCACCTGTTGCCCACCCAACACCAACAACCAGCTGACGCTCATCAAAGAGCCTCAAACGCCACTGCAAACGAGCGACCCACGCTTACCACGCGCCCCGCAGTTGTCACCCCATGGGCTTTGAAGATTGCTAACATACTTCTTCGTTAGGCCTTGTGTATTGTTTGTCATGTGTTTACAGAAGGTGTTCAGAAATCTGGACTAGAAAGAGTTGAGGATAATAGTTAACCCTTTGCGGTCCTCTTTTTCGAGTTCCCGTCACGAGCACCGAAGAGATCCACGCTTTTTTCCTTCCTTCATCAGATTTTTACCCGATCTGAGTCGAGCAGGCTTTGCCCCACCATCGGGCTCTTTTCTCTTCTCTCTCCCAGTTCCTCCCCCCCCCCCCCTCCTTTAACCGTCTTTACAAGATGATGGAGGTGAAAACATCTAACGCTCAAAACCTCCGCCCCCGGCTCGCCATCGACGTGGTGGTAGCGTTGGGTGCCCCCGCATGGTCCAGCACCTCATCGATGAGGCCCACAATATCATCTCGTAGCAGAAAGAGGCCTGCTTGCTGCCACCTGTTGCCCACCCAACACCAACAACCAGCTGATGCTCATCAAAGAGCCTCAAACGCCACTGCAAACGAGCGACCCACGCTTACCACGCGCCCCGCAGTTGTCACCCCGATACCAGTGGAGGCTGGCCCCAAAAGCAGTGTCCTCTTCTTGCGAAGAGAAGAAAATGCCACCAGCGTTCAGGCTGCTCGCCCAAACGACAGCACAGTCCTCTTCGGGAGCCCCGAATCAATCGCGGCACCCGCCACACCTGTCGGCACCCAGTCGTTCCCGAGGGCGACGCACTCCGCACCAGTGCCTGTCGTGAGCAACCCCACAACACAGTCCCCAGAAATGGGACCTCTCACTGCCGCGGATCAACTGCCGCCCGTGCGCCTTCATAACTCACAGGCTGCGGTCTCTGCAGCCACCGTCCTTAATGCCGATACCGCCCCTAGCAGCACTCAAGTCACTGCAACACAAGCCACCGCGGATGCCTTGACGTTCGCCGAGTATGCGGCCCTCGCGCGTGGGCCGCCGCCGCCCAGCCAGCCACTCAAGCTCCCAACTCCCTCAGCGCCTGAGAGATGGTGCCACTGCTGTACCAAGGAGCAACCAACCGCAAGCCGCAAAGCTCCCCAAACGAACCAATCGCAAGCGGCGCCTGGCCTTTCGCTCGCTCGAAGAAGCGCTCGCTCCAAGCACGTCGACTCTGCTAGCGCCGGCGGCCGCGTATTTTGCGCGCCTGGACACGAATGCGCCACGAGAGAGAAACCACTGAAAACGAGAAGGAAAAGACCTGCCTGGTTGCTGCCGGCCGGCTGTTACCAGCAGCGGCCAGCACCCCCCGTGCTGCTCGCTGGCAGCTCGGGCTCCCCTTTCCCACTCGCGCCTCCCCCTTTTCCCCGTTTTTCCATTCCTGCAAAGAGTACGCCACGAGGTGCTTTGGACTTTTTTATTAACTTGTTGTTCCACCCGAGAATTATGGCGGCATCATCGCTGCCGTTCGAATGTGAGTTGGACAGTGAGAATTGCGTCGAGAACGTGAGTTGTTTTCGAGTGGCTCTGAACACCGACGGAAACGCGTACGAGTGGCTCACCAGCTACGGTGTTGCGACAAGAACATCGTGGATCGTTGACTGGGAAGACACAAAGCCTAGAACGTATGGAAATTTTTGAATTTTATTAACCAGTGCACTTGATTTATTATTTCAAGAACTGAGCTGTTGACATTGCCTGATATACTTGTCTGTCCCCCGTGCGGGTCGAGGCCACCTATGGAAGCACGTAAATGAGGAGATAAACATACCACTTCGTAATTTTTAGCTACTCTGTGCTGGAGCCGACATATTTTGCTTGACGTAGCCGAGTTATTCGTGCGCATCAGGGTGCTCTGTTCAATTTCTGAAGCCTGTCATGGAAGAATTATGTAATTGTGGACTGTGACAGGTTCCAGTTTTCTGCTTTTTGCTAGGCTGGCTTCACCGCATGGCAGTAGTGTCGTGCAGAAAATAACGCAATAATTGCATTATTGTTGCCAGTCTCACTCTAATATAAAAGACTAAAGCAAAAAGATGAGCGTTACTGTCAGAGGGAAAATCAGTTGCATTTGTTTTAGAGTTACGTTGTTGTGGACTGAGATTCCAATTTTCAGCTCTTTGTTACGCTAGCTTCACCGCATTGCTACTAGTGTCTCCCTAATATAAAAGAGACTTAAGCAAAAAGATGAGTGTTACTGTGAGAAGAAAAATCATTGGCATTTGTTTTTTACTAGGATCGCATTCCACAAGAAGTGGAAATGCCAGCACTCGAACCGAAACAAGGTTACTGGCCAAACAGCCACCAACTGTCCAGCCTTTGTGGACATCAAAAGAAGAATGTCACTAAGCAGACCAAGAACGACCCATTCCTGAAGAAGGCTACGCCGTTGCGTGCCATCGTGAAGGTCGGGGATGACCACAACCATGCACTTGACTGTGCTGGTGCATTGCGTCTTGTGCGCACCACAGCTGACACTCGAGCTGTGTTCCACAGCTACTTCCCCGATGGCCTCACACCATCAGAGGCCACAACGATGCACCTGCAGAAGCCAGAAACCGAAGATGATGCAGCCGAGAAGCTTGCCAGTGGTGCCGCAAATCCAAGTCCTGGCACTGTTTACTATTGGTTCAGGATGTGGTGGGATCAACATTACGGCAAAGCAGTGGACCCTGTCAGAAAGCTTTCAGAGAAAGCGCCTTGTTATCTTGACAAGGGTAAGTTGCAATATGTCTGAGCAGTGTAGTTTCTTTTGTTTCTTTGAAATTCTTGTCACTTTTTGAAAGTACTGAACTGCAAAGGTTTTTTAGGTGTTTCACTGTTCACGTTCTCACACATTTGTGTGTGCAATTACTTTTATTTCTGTGGTCTAGGTACTTCATAAATATTTACCTTTTGCTTCACAAAAATTATGTGTTTTAGCACGTCATGCTATCAGCAGGGATAACCTCTCGGCTAGCAGTTTTCCTTTCCCTTAGAGGGACCACCTGAGGCTTTAGAGTATATTCGTTCAAGCCACAGTGGCCATCTTTTCGGTGAAAATAGAGCATGATGGGAAGCCACACGCATGTCTAAATCAGCTTATAGCAACCTTCTCTGGCCTGCATTACTAAAGCTGTGTGCTTTACAACAAAAATCGCATCCACGATGGATACCTCTTGCAATGTCAAACAGTGACTATGCTCTACTTTTCATTATCTGTAATATCGAGATTCAATATCCATACATCACGACAATACTGCCCAGTGATAGATTTGCCGCCCTGTACAACAGAGCTGTACAACAGCATAGTGCTTCATTCCGAACAACTGTACAGCAATTTGAAAAGACTTTCTTCGGCAGCGTATGGGAGCTATGGTGACATGACACATGGTCGCATGTACAGGAGCATCAGGCGCCAGTTGAAGATGAAGTGGTGTGACATCACAGTTTTCCTGAACACTGATGGGTCACCGGTTTTTAAGTCCAATAGGTCCAGCGCGTGGCCCATTCAGCTCCTCATCGATGAGATCCCCTTCAACTTCAGATTTCAGGATGTCCTGATTGGAGCCTTATGGTTCGCCAAACGGCACCCACCAGCCCTGCTGTTTTTAAAGCATTTGTTGATGCTTTCAATAAAGTTGGAGCAATCACCTGGAAGTGCGCCGGGGAAACAGTAACATCAGGGGTGTACACAACGTGCTGGACTCACCTGCAAGGGCGGCCTTGCTCAACATGAAACAATTTAATGGCTATTTTGGATGCCCCTGGTGCCTTGAAGAAGGGACCGTTATAGATGGTAAGTATATGGCACATAATTTTTCTTCATTGTGGTGCACTGCTACCAACCTGGAAGCAGCAGTTCGTAAAACTGTTGTTCAATGAGTATCTCTGGAATGAATATATTGATTATACTGTCA
Organism: Amblyomma mixtum; assembly: GCF_055824585.1. Taxonomy (NCBI): domain Eukaryota; kingdom Metazoa; phylum Arthropoda; class Arachnida; order Ixodida; family Ixodidae; genus Amblyomma; species Amblyomma mixtum. The sequence continues at coordinate 132,010,185 of NC_143019.1, forward strand.
GCCGAAGAAATAGGATCATCTAAGCTCTGTGTAGCTATAACCCCAGCGTACCTTTTATCCTAGTTCATATTATGAGGTTAATGGAAATTAAAACTTCCATCACTGAAAGCACATGCAGCTAGCTGTAGTGCTTTCTTCTGTCCATTCGCACAGTAGTTTTATTTCAGGTGTTAACTGTCTGTGGGTAAGGACGTCAAGTAAGGACGTAATCCAAGTCAAACCTCATTATAACAAAGTTGGATTTTGAGCAGAAATTCATTTCTTATATCTGATATCCTTCTTAAAAGCGCACACAGAAACTCCAGCAAAAAAATTGCGCCAGTAAACCAAAGCAAGAGGTGCTCTAAGATGGAAAGTGCAAAATTGCAAGAATGCAACAACTTTTTAATTTAAATCAGGACCGCGAATGAGAACATGTGAAACCTAACCTTTGATTTCATGCATGCTAGAGAGCAGAAATGAGCGTGCAGCTAGGGATTCTAGTCATAGACATAAACATACTTATTTAAATAGTGATGTGATCTCTATTTGGCGTCACTTCCGAATATCTGACAGGATAAACTTCTCGACAAAATCAATAGAGTGCAGCACAGCGTGTGAATGCACGGGCGATTCAAACACAATTTTTGCTGTGGGCAATTTAGATGATCTAATTTCGCGTTTCTTGGGAGTTTTTTTCGGCTGGTTTACATATATTGAGCCATGTGAATACAAAAATCCTACTTCATTTTAAACGATTTAGGGTCAAAATTTTGAATTTTTCCTTCGTTATGCAGATAGAACTCCCATCGAAATAAAGCGTAGATCAATGAAAGAGATGTTACTTCATTTTATCCTATAATTTGCTATACTGTGTTTTTTAATGAGGTTTGAGTGTGTATATAATACTGATATTTGTTTATATGTTTTTTTTTTCATTTTCATGTACAGTCATCCACACACCTGTCTGGAGCGCTGGAATGGTGCACCAAAAAATATATGTAGCCTTTTCGAATGACCTAGGGCTCGAAACCAGGCCACATCATGCATGCGCATTCTCATGGATTGTGTTTAAATTATGTTGCCTTTTAAAGCTGTATCAGGTGTGCCAGCGAGTGGTCGTTGTCATATATGCGCTGAACGTGATTTGCGCTGTCTGGCCACTCTGGACAAGTGTTTGCACAACTGCACAGCTTTGACTTGCAAAGAAGAATGTAGATGTCTTCTTTGTTTTGGTTTTTTAGATTATCGTGTCCTTTGAGCATGTGTACTGGTCATCTGGCTACCTAGGGTGCCTCGATGCGCGCGCCCTCTTGGAGGGTGGTGCCATTCTTTGAAGGGGCGAACGCCGCCTCCGGAGCGGCAGCGGCCATTTCGCTCCCCACGCGTCGCCGCGGCTGCTTGGGAGAGGCACGTGCGCGGCGTTTTCTGGGACAAAATGCCCGGGTGTTGCGTGCCCCAGTGCACGAACCACTCACGAAATGAGTGGAAGATGTACCGGTTCCCTAAAGAACCGAAAAGACGGCTTCTCTGGCTCGTAAAAATCAAGCGCGACAAGTGGCAACCCACGGACCGCTCGTGTGTATGCAGCGTAAGTTATGCTTCTTCTGTATTCGTAGTTATTCTTTCATTTGCATGCTTTATACCGTAGCGTTTGTCAGTCTTGTATCCTAGATATCTGGCGCATATGCTTGCGTGTTTAACTCGTTTATTTCTGGGCAACACGACATGCTTAGTTCTTATAATCTCTTGTTGTACATGTAGTACTGCGAGCGCGTAAAGATGTGCGCTCTTTGCTACCGGATCCTTGTGCAATTTCTTTTTTGTGCGCAGTGGAACGTAAGGGGAGCTCTAAGTTACCTTTTATGCTATGACATACAGAGCGCTTTGAGGAATTTTCTCGGCGTTGTATTCTTGTGCCGCTGTCCAACTCAGACGGTGTGCGTGCGTGCGTGCGTGCGCGCGCCCGTTTGTGTGTGTGCGTGTGTGTGAGAGAGATAAAGAAATGAGGCGTATGACCAAGCAAGACGCATGTGTGGCCATGACAATCATGTCAGGACTCGTTATGACTAGTTTACTAACGGCTAATTGGTAGTTACTGCATGTATAAAGGCACGCTTAACTTGGTGATCGATATGTGTTTTGTGATCACGCTTGTCTAGACATTCGCTTTTCTTTCCCCATTCGATGACCGGTGAATTATCTGAACATCTGACTGGAGATGAGTGACGAGGATTTCATGACTACGGAGCCCTTTAACAACGGAAATTTCTTAATGGTGATGACAGGATCAGACGAAAGAGAAAGCTGTTTCATTGAAGCTCCACAAAATTTGTGGACAGCATGATCGAAAGCGGGAAGTCGTGAAAAATCCAGGATTGACTTACAGCATTGCCTTCTTGCGCGCACATATATGAGTGCAACGTTGTATTTTTAAAGGAATTTCTTAGCTCACTGCCCATGTTCCACCTAGCAGCAAAGGCAAGAACCTTTAGTATCTTAACATGGGAAGCACACATCTCTTCAGTGTCCAATAATTTCCTCGCACTCTCCCCGTTTTTTTTTGTTTTTTTTTTTCAGAAAGAAGTCGACGGTCTTTTGCCTCTTTCTTAGTATATCTTAACAAGCACCTGAATTTCACTTATAACTGTTTGGGCATATCCCTGTTTGTGTTACTTATTTTTAGCTGTTTAGAATGTTAGTGTGAAGCCCTCTCAATTTAAACATTAATAAGTTTGTCTGATCATTGCATGTTTCTGTGTTACAGGCACATTTTGAAGAAAGCGCCTTTGAGCAGAATAGGGCTGATGGGTGGAAAAAATTGAAGCCCAATGCTGTGCCAACGCTTTTTTCCTTCAGAGGTATAATAAGCCACATATTTCTACATTAACGAAAGTTTGCAACGCTTCTTTCCTAATCCTATTGCTTCTTTCATTCTTAGCCTGATTGTTCTAACTTAGTACTGTAATGACCGGCCATTTGTAGACTCACGTGGAGCGATTATTTTTTTTTTTTCATCATACTGCAGACCCAGTGAAGGGTCCTAGCAAGAGGGGTAACAATTTCAGAACAAAACACAAAAGCATAAAGTGCAAAAACACGAACATAAAATTCACACAAATGTTTCTTCAGAGAATTAGGCGGCTCACATTACAGTAAGACTCTTCATACCTCCGGTCAATAGAATAGCTCGTTTTCATTTTTTACAGGGAGGTAAATCAGCCGCGCCTTCCGCCCAGAAGCATGATGCTGACAATTTTGCATTTTATTTAATTTTATGTCTAAACGTAGCAAGACTTGGAGCATGCTCGTTCGTAATGATAAAATAATGCACCATCTGATTTGCAGCATGTGTGGCCTCTCTTTTTTCAGCGATGCCTAAGCACAGGAAGCCGCCAAAGGAAAGGTTACAAGGGGTGCCTGCGGCAGCAGAGCAAAGGGGCACTCTGCAGCATCAACAGAGTGCTTCTGATACCACATCAACAGAAATTCAGGACCAATACGTCAACGACATGGCTGATATGCCACACACGGCAAATCAAGAACTGCAGCCATTGCCCAGTGACGACAGGGAGACGGCTCAAAGTCAGATGAACAACTCACCTCGCCCAAGTTCCATTCCAGAAACTTCAATACCCGCCACAGATGATTCCCTGCAAGTTGCCTGCGCACTTCGTGCAACCCGTGCAGAGAAGTGCAGTAACAGCTCATGTGCTACACTTAATAAACAGCTAGAGGACATGAAGAAAAAATACGCGAAACTTAGCGAAGTTCACAGCAAAACAAGTGCTACAAATAAGTCAATTAAAAGGAAGCTTCAAAAAATGGAAAAGGCCAGCGAAATGTTACGAAAAAAACTGAAGTTCCTAAATCAAGACCAAATGCGAGCCCTGTCTCGGAACAGCAACAAAGGTTCCACCTGGTCGTCCAAAACAATTAAACAAGCCCTTCAGATCAAATTTGCGAGTGGAACTTCAGGCTACGAAACCCTAAGAAGACTTGGGTACCCACTGCCTTCTAATAGGACTCTTGTCCGTCGTCTTCAGGGACTCAAGTTCCTACCAGGAATCTTAACTGAAGTGATTGACGTTCTCAGAGTAAAAGCAGAGGGCATGGAAGATATTGAAAAAGATTGTGTGCTTTATCTCGATGAAATGGAAATTGCACAAGGGTATGACCTCGATCGTGCTGAAGACATTGTGTTTGGAGGGAAAACATTTCCAGCAGTTCCAGATGAACCTGCATGTCATTGCTTAGTGTTTATGGTCGGAGGATTGAACACAAGGTGGAAGCAGGTAATCGCATACCATTTTACAGGAAGCTCTGTCGACGGGGGTCTGCTTAAGAGTTTTGTTCTGGAAATCGTGCAGCTTTGCGCTGACATTTCTCTTAGAGTGCTTGTGGTAACCTCTGATATGGGAGCGTCCAACAGAGCTATGTGGCGCGAGTTAGGTTTTTCTAGCCATAGGAATTCTAACACTGTGTGCTCAATCCCTCATCCGATGCTTCAGGGAAAGGAACTCTTTTTCACTGCGGACGCGGCTCACGTGATAAAAAATATCCGAGGTCAGCTTTTAAACTCTATTGACTTTACGCTGAGCGATGCAACTGTCTGCCAACATAGCTTACCCTCAAACAAAGTCAAGCTGGAGCACGTGCGCGCTGTCGTAGAATACGACTCTAGCAAAGAGCTGAAAATTGCACCCAAACTTTCTGAAGCTCATGTCAGCAAAGGCCACTTCACAAAAATGAAGGTCGGCATAGCAGTTCAGTTCTTCAAGGAATCCCCAGCCGCCATTCGTTGCCTAATAAGAGAGAAAGTGCTCGAACCAGAAGCTGAAACCACAGCATGGTTCCTGGAGCTCATCGCAAAATGGTACAAACTGATGTCCTCACGACATCCGTCAGTTGCACTTAGTTGGCAAGATATGGCAAAGTACCATGAAGCCTTGCACATGTTGCGCCTGGCAGTGGACACAATTCAAGGCATGCAGATGGGCAGCACATCCCAGTGGAAGCCCTCACAGGCAGGTCTCATGATTGCAACAACAGTTGTCCTTCGTTTGCAAGATATTGTGCTTAAAATGGATGGCTACAAATTCTTTCTCACCGGGAGACTGCTACAGGACTGCCTGGAGAATCTTTTTTCTGTTGTGCGTCACAGGAAACCCGTTCCAAACGCGTATGACATGAAATGTGCTTTGAAACTTGTATGCGTCAGTCAGTTTTTGCACACACCAGCAACCTCAAGCTATGAAACGGATGATTCTGAGTACCTGCTTGATATGATTTCACAAGGAAAAAAAGAGTACGTTGGAGATGTTGAAGAGGAAATTGACGATGGGGAAATTCTGTTCATTGAAGCACTGACTTCAATTGAGTGCAGTATTTTGCATCATATTGGCGGATTTGTTGTGAAAGGAATTTTGAAGAAAACGAACTGCGAGCAGTGCAAGGCTGCAATGCTTGGCTCGACGAACCATGAGCATGCATATTTAACTGCACTGAAAGAGTACGTCCAAGATGGTGAGAACTTGTGTTATCCGAGTGGTGCGGTTATGAGCCTTCTTCAATCCTGCGAAGAGCACTTTAAAGGAATCACGTCCTGGACAGACAATCTGTTCACCCTTAAGTCCCCTCTAAAGGCTGTCACAGAATATTTAAACAAGAACACACGATTCACTATGGAGGCCTGTCAGCAACACAAGGATTCTCTGGCAAACATACTGATATCAAGTTATGCAAGAGTACGGCTACGCATTCACCTGCGTCAGCTCGAAGCTGCGAGAGTCAATGGGCATGGAAGCAAGACATGCGCTGCAGTTAATTTGCAGTGAGTTGTAGCGCTTGTTTTTGACATTTTAAGGTTTCCGACCAAATAAACAAGCTATCACATCGGAAATCGCTAATTATCGGATGCAGTTTCTTTTTTCATTGTTCAGAAACCGTGTGGCTGCTTTATTTTAGCGGCATCGATATCTGATTTATAGTAGTGAGCAGTTTACATTATATTGCTGCATAAGATATGCTAAACAGGGCTTATAGTCCGTGACTGCGTGAGTCAAAATTTAATGCTATAGAAACCATATGTGTGAAGCACCAAGTAATCTGGCATGTATTAAAAAGTTTGTTTATCTCCATCTGCATATCGAAAGTAACGCGAAAGAAAGGAAAACGAAATTCAGAATAGCTATGGGAATGCTTTTCTGAGCATAAAATAGCCGTAAAGTACTATATTGTGTAGTGTAAAATGAAAGAACATGCCTATATGTATACTCAAGCTTAACACAAAAATGTTCCAGAAGTCGTTTATTTTGTAGTATTAGCGAGTAATGCTCCGCAAAAATTATAAATCACGTTTGAAACTACGAAGAAACATTAAAAGTGGCCCGGATGTGTTCGCTGGGCGGTATATGGCGCTCGGCTGCACGGGCGCGACACAGCCGCGGCGGCCGAGTTTCGATAGAGCTGAAAAACACAGTGCCTTGTACTAGGTCGATATCGGTGCATGTTAATAAAAACCTGAGGTGGACGAAATTTCCGATGTCCTCCACCACGGCTTCATAACAGCCGATGTCGCGAAATTACAAAAACCGTGAATGTGACACTGGCTGGCTCGCCGCCCTTGGCTGCGTACGGAGCGGGCATCCTAATGGCGGACGTCGTAGCAGACGACGCGGTTGTCTCCACCCTGCACGGCGGCGGCGGGAGGAGCGCGCGCATCGAGGCACCCTATGGCTACCCATTGTCATGTGACCAAAACCTATAATACCTGAAAATGAAGGCCTTAGCTTTCAACAAGGCCTTGATGCACTTTGTGGCAAAATTTGGATCTGTGGTGCTGCATAGTTTTTGCCAGCCGATTCACCGGAAGAGCAGCAACAGTTTGTGGCAGAAACCTAGTCTCAATTCTGTTTCCTCAGGTGTCCTTCGCTCTGTTCCCGGCCGAACCGCAGTGCCAGGAGGCGCACACACCGGCATGCTTGAGGATATGCGTGACGCCCACCTGCGCAAGGAGCCAGTACATGGAACGAGGGGGCCGTCGCCTCTCATTCAGTTGCAATCTTGTGTGGTGCATGCCGCCCAATGTCATGCACTGTGTCCTCGAAGCCATCACAAAACAGCTGCTGGACCTGTGGCTCTCTGCAACTGGAGAAGCCTACTATACTGGACGGCGCATCAGGGAGCTTGACAGCCGTATTCAAGAAATGAAGCCTCCAAGTGCATTTTGTCGACTCCCTCGGCTTGTCTCTGAACGAATGCACTGGAAGGCCACTGAGTGGCTTTGTTGATATTATTGCCCTGCCCTGCTGGAGAGACACACGGCCATCGACATATCTCAACCACTTCAGTGTGCTGTGCCCGGGTGTGTTCCTCCTCCTTCAAGCTTCTGTTAGCGATGCTGATCTGCAGGAAGCGGATGATCTCTTGTCATCTTTGGTGAGCAGGGTGTATACATTATATGGGGCCTCTGCCGCAACATTTAATGTGCACCAACTGGTCCATCTTTCCGAAAGCGCTGAGATGCAGGGCCCACTTTGGGGCACATCTACGTTCCCCTTCGGAAGTTTTAATGGCCAGCTTGTTAGACATGTAAAGGCACCACAGGGAGTCCCACTCCGGATTGCAGAACGCTGTGTCATGAAGAACTGGTTAAGGACAGCGAGCAAGTATGTCAGCCTCACCACTTTTCTAGAGAGTAAGCATAATAAGCTAATGAACAAGCACCATTTTGTGAAGTCGAACGTTTCTGTTCTTGGAGCTCCACTGTGGACTGCGCAGCTAGACAGCACAGTAGAAGAACTTTTCATTCCGAAGTGTGGAGAAGTACAAAGCATGACCCATTATTCACGCTTTCAGCTCAATAATTTAGCAATTACCACCACCTCATACACCCGGGCAATGAAGACTTGTTCTTCCTGTGTGAGAATGAGTGATGGTATCTACTGCCTTGTGACTGACATATGCTCGGTATTGCTAGCTACAAGGAAGATAGTGTTAGTTTGTCAAGAGCTAATGACAGTTGACAGCAATTTCAGAGCAGTGACTTACATGCACAAGTGCTACTGCCTTCCACAGGGGAGAAATCTGTGCCTTTACTCAAGTGATGATGTTTCAGCCCAGTGTGTTTTTATTGATGGTGTTGATGTTAGCTATGTATCTGATGTGTCAAATAACTACAGAATAGACTAATTGCATCACAGTGTTTACTTCAGAAGTGAACTCAGAAGCTGAAAGTTCTAGTTGGTTTTTAGGGGGCTTAATGCGGGGCTTAATGCCCCAAAGCGACTCAGACTGTGGAGATGTGTAGTGAAGCTTCTGGAAATTAGGCTACCTGAGGTTCTTCAACGTGCACTGACATCACACAGTACCGTGTTCTGCAACTTTATCGGCAAAGGTTTGAAAAATTCTCCCGCCACAACCGTTCACTCCTTTGTGGTGAAACCACGCACAAAGCTTCCTTATTGTTGTCCGTTTTAAGGCATGGTAAGTATAAAAGTGGTACTTACCAGGTTTGGTCACGCGAGATGCGAAACCAGAAGCACCCGTGTTGAGATCGAGCCGCCGTCATTGAATTTCTGCCGAAAGGTACTGGTGGCGCCATCTGTCATCGCTGAAGGAAAGTGCCGCGGCAAGCGCTGCAACGAGCACGGCGGCTTGCTTTGAATGCGTCGTTCGGGCCATGTCGTCTGCTTAAGCGCGTGAAATATTTTTCGGCCAACGCATTTTGAAAACTATCGTAAACAAATGAAATGACTTGGCAGTGATTTACCAATACAAGATATGTTGTCCACTGTCTCGTCGTATTTCTGCCGTCTGCTTTCGCGGCTCTATTTAGAGAAACAGAAGAGTTCGGTTTGCATTCTGGTTTCTGGTGCTGGATTTTAGTATTCTTCCCTGCTTTCTCAGTCGTGCTTGCTTCGTTCTGCTGTGGAGTGTAGAGCTGCATTATGCCGACATACACTGCCAAGGAGAAGGCGCAGGCAGTAGTGTGGCTGATAAATATCGGACTCCACGAGCTACGTCCTCCAGCAGTTCAAACTGAAGTTTCGCCATCGACCACCGTCTAGTTACGCAGTTTCTAAATGGCGGTGCAGGTTCGAAGAAACCGGGTCGGTCTTGAGGCAAGTGAGAAGTGACAAACACAAGAGGCACAATGGAATTGGCGATGCACTTGAGGGGGCGTTTGGAAGTGATCCCCCTCCACTCGTGCCGGGCTGATGTTTGGAGTCCATTCGTCGACCGTGAGCCGGGCTCTAAGAAAGAGGGGATGGCAGCCTTATAGGGTGATGGTGCACCAAAATCTAAGCCCGGCAGAGAAGATCATGACAGTAGCATTCTGCCAGTCTGAGCAACAGCGGATCAATGCGGACTGTGCACACCTCGAGTTCTTGCTTTTCAGTGACGAAGCGGTTTTTCATGTTGACGGGTGCGTGAACAGGCAAAACACTCGTTTTGGGGCAAAAGAGAACCCTCGTTTCATCCACACGAGGGCGGTGAACTCCCCACACATCGTTGTGTGGTGTGGAATTTGGCGTGAGGGAGTGATCGGCCCGTTTTTTTTTCCAGAACTGAGTCCTATCAAAGCATTTTGGAAGATGAATTCCTGCCGGAGCTGGTTGAATGCCATATGCAGCAAGAGATTTGCAAGTTCCAGCAAGATGGTGCCCCTGCCCACTACGCTGCCAAAGTGCGTAAGTGGCCAGACGAGCAATTTCCAGGTCGGTGGATGCGGCGAGGATCCCCCAATATGCCGCGGCCACCACGCTCACCAGACTTGTCGCCTTGTGATTTCTTCGTGTAGGCCTACATCAAGTCAAGGGTGTACCAGGCTGGAAGCATCGGCAGTGTCGAAGAACTGAAAGAGCGCATCTCAGAAGAGTTCACCACAATCACTGACGAGATGCGTGCTGCAGCCTTTGAGGAATACGCCCAGAGGCTGCAGCGGTGTATAGACGCTGCCGGCGGTCACTTCGAGGACTGAAACAACTGAGCACTTTATAGCATGAACTTCTGCCTGCTAATAGCTCAACAAAGCGTCTTTTTTTCTCGTTTCACACCTTATACCGCCACTGACTTATCATTGTTTTCCTGTTCAAACGCCGGCATATTCCCCTTCCGACTACAGAGCATGCATGCCGAGAAAAGGCAATGTTCTCGTTCTGCTACAGTGGTCGAGAAGACTAACACATGCTGTTTACTTTCATTGCGTAAATCGTCATAGATAATCCTGGAAACGGTCTATGGTTTACATTGCCGGCATTGTAAAGCACTATAAAAGCAATACCTGAGACGACATGGCCCGAACGACGCATTCAAAGCAAGCCGCTGCGCTCGTTGCAGCGCTCGCCTCGGCGCTTCCGTCGCGGCACTTTCCTTCAGCGATGCCAGATGGCGCCACCAGTACCTTTCAGCAGAAATTCGATGACGGCGGCTCGATCTAAACACGGGTGCTTCTGGTTTCGCATCTCACGTGACCAAACCTGGTAAGTACCACTTTTATACTTACTATGCCTTAAAACGGACAACAATAAGGAAGCTTTGTGCGCGGTTTCACCACAAACGAGCCAACGGTTGTGGCGGGAGAATTTTTCAAACCTTTGCCGATAAAGTTGCAGAACACGGTAGATGGTGAAGTTGTCCATGCAGTGCATTTCGTGAACACCGTTTTTATTATTTTATTCAGTGAGTCTGACTTAACCTTTCACCCTTCCGGAGCACCTTGTCATTCGATGCCATTCCCTGAATGGCACTGCATCCAAGACCTTTAATGTGCATGCTCTGCTTCACCTGGCGAACTGTGTGTGGTCACTTGGACCTTTGTGGGCCCATTCGGCCTTCACTTTCGAAGGTGGAAATGGATCCATTGTGCGTCAAGTCTCTGCTGCAAATGGGATGGCTCAGCAAGTTGTGGAGAGGGTGGTTATGCACCAGCAGCTACAACAATTGATTGAGAGCACTCATCTGCCTCTAACGGAAAAGAAGTTTTGTAAAGAACTCATTAGCTACTCGCTGGTGGACAATGCAAAGTGCATCGATGATCTCTGTCTTTTAGGTGCAGGCAAAGAGATTGTTCGGGAGAGCACTGAGCAGCATGCAGCGTACCTCCACTGCGGAGTAAAGGCATCAGTGGCTCGAGAGTACGAGCACTTTGTGCTCTCAAAACAGATTACACACAGCACTGCTTACAAAAGGCCATCAAAATCCGACCCCACTTTTGTGAAGACAAACAGTGGCGATTATAAACGTCTGGAAAAGATTGTTTCTGCGGGAAAGTGCAGCCTGCATTCTAATCTGTAATTATTGCCGACGTGATTAATGCACCTCCACACATAGAGGAATGCTTCCTTTCTTGTGACACAGCGTGGGATATTCTGCTTCCAGGAGAAGTGGATGACAGTTGCTTGTTTGTACAGCTTCCGGATATTGACAGAACATCCATCTGTGATCTCCCAAATAAGATTCAGAGACTAAAGCAGGCCTAACAAGTTTTAAGCACTGCTGGCAACCAAAGGTCTCTTTGATTTGGCTGCACTTGCTGCACCAGTTCAAGGGGTGCAGCACCGTCGTCCTCGTTTTTCTGGTGCCGCACGCGCCCTCTGCACTTATCTCCTCGTTTTGTCAAGGTGCAAGCCTAGTTCTGCACAAGTTCTTCGCCACCTCGCACTCGGTCCGAAGGTAGTGCTGGAAGTAGTGCAGCATGGCGCGCGTTCCACCGAGCGCTGAGCAGACGACGCTCCATGTCCTTGTTGACGCGAACAGAAAGAAGTTCGCCTGCTGTATGGACCCGACGGTTCAGCTATGTCTGATGAAAATGGATACGGTTACGAAGCAATAGGTAAGTAATGATGCATGGCGACGTTAAGCACGTGGCCGGCAGTCAGGGTGTGTTTAATAGTGGTCGCGGCAACAGTAGTGGTAGGTGCTGTGTAAACATTTTGCCTCTGCAGACGGACAGCGTGTGTCGGTGCGGTTTGAGGCCTCCGAGGAAGCCGCACCTTCTCCGGCATTATCACCACAACCGGCTCCCGCCAACGTTGGTGATGCAGGCCGGTCAATCCCTGATCCACAAGAGACATCCGCTTCACTAGACGAAGCACCAGAGCTCTGGGGCGCCCGGAAGACGCGATTTTTCATTGCGAAATACTCGGAAATGAAAAGCTTGGTGGGCAAAACGAGAGCACTCCGGTACGTTGTCTTTGTCTCTAAAAGTGTTGTGTGTATCATATGACATATTTTACGTTACGTAAACATTAGTAACGCTGGTAAATATTGTCTCTGGGGTTTATGGCTCCAGTAATGCTTCAAGGAATCCCTTGCAGTTGGTACTTAAACTGAATATTGCATCAAATTTAAGTCTATATAGGTTGCTTCAAATACATGGCACCTAAAGTGAGAATGCGTGCTCTGGTAAATAATACCTGCAGTAGAAAAAATCTTTGCAACAGCTATATGCAAGGCATGACAGGTGCTGTTCCTTATAAAAGTAATTACATTACACACAATAATGTTACTGTTTGTTCTGTATTGCTTGTTTATCACAAGGAAGCTGCTCTGGCAAAAGCTTGCAGAGCTCATAAACACTGAATTCCAGTGCATAATGAGTGCAGTCCAAATGGAAAACAAGTGGAAATCGCTCCATCGGGCTTACACAAAAACGAAAAAAGACAATGGCTCTTCCGGGCACCATCGGGCAACCTGCGAGTATGAAGAGTAAGTTGCTGTTTTTTTATGGAGCTGTTCCATGGTACTGATCAATTGTGTGTCATGCAGAGAGCTGGCTGCAGTCCTTGGGAAGGAGCACAGCGTCAACCCGAGGTTGCTGCTCGAACCCGGAAGAGTCATTCTGCCCAGCGGAAGTACAGAGTAAGTGAAAACTACACATTTTGTACAAAACGTCAACTGATGTGGTACCTGTGCGTGTATGCTTTATAGGACTACAGCTGGAGAAGCACATCTGGATAATGAAAATCTGCCAGTGCCAGTAGAGGGTGGCACCGCCCCAAAAAGAAGGTGACGCACCAAATCAAACCTCGCACCCCTCTTGGATGCCCTGCAACGGCTGGAGGAAAAAAAAGCCCAACAAGAGGACAGAACGAAAAAAGAATTAGAAGCAAGGGAGAAGTGGGAGAAAGCGAAGGAGGCGAGACACAATGATCGCATGCAACAATCTGACCGCCTGACATATTTGCTTGAAAAGCAGCAAAACCAATAAAACTATTTTGTGAGCACAGCACGCTGAATTTATTTTATAGTGCAACCACTGCTTCCGTGTGAAGCACTACAGTTTGCGTTCACAGGGCCAAGATATGCAACTAACACTGCTCCTTGGTGATGAATTCCCGCAGATTTTGGCTGTAACCTGGGGCACTGCTGTCGAAATCCCCTCCCCAGTCATCGTTACCCACATCTTCTTCTTCTTGTGGCAAAGATGTCAAGTCGTGCAGGAAGTCCCGTTCATCATTACACAGGTAGTGCAGCACACACGCACCCATAACTATGTAGCAGCACTGTAGAAACACATTTTGCATCACAAAGGTACAGCCGTCTGAAGCGCTGTTTGAGCAGCCCAAAAGTGTTTTCAATCGCCACTCTTTGCTGACTGTGTCACTTGTTAGAATTCTTTTTACAAGCAGGAAAAGTGCTTTCATTATCCCTGAACGGGGTCATGAGCCATGGCATCAAGGGTACGCACTGTCCCCGAGTATGTAATATTCCCCGTAATCTAGAGCTGCACGTGTGAAGAATGGGTTCTCTCTCAAGACGCGGGCGTCGTGCACTGATCCAGGAAATCCAATGAACACATTTATGAAGTTGTTCCTGTCATCGCATATCCCTTGTAGAATGACTGACGGCCACTTTTTTCGGTTGAAATAGGAGTGTGCCGATTCATTTGGGGTCAGTATCTGTATGCGCGACCCGTCTATGCATCCGATGGCATTCCATGGTCCCTTGCCACCGCTCTTTGCGAGAAAACCAGCCTTGATATGAATCATTTCTGTGTTACTGGGCCAGCATATGACTTCATCGCTAATCGCGTGCAGGAAGTAGATTACTCAAGTCACGCAAGCATGCACCGACGATTCGGCGACATCAAACTTGTCTCCAATGGCGTACATAAACATCTGTGAGCCGATGTACGCTAGTGCAATTAGGCATGTCTTTTCAGCAGGTATCTGACGACGCCCTTGAACCCCTCTCGGATGGAAGGCTGAAGACTTGAATTTGCTACTCAGCCAGTCAAATGTCTCCCTAGATAGTCGGAACAATCTCTTAAATTCATACTCGTGGTACCTCCTTACCACGTTCTCATATCCAGGAATACGACTGGCATCTTCATGCACCACCAATGCGCCGGTGATCAAAATGCACACGGCGTCCACTTCTTCCTCGGAGTCGCTGAAATCGAAGTCATCGTCACTTTCAGAGTCCAATAGATCCATTGCAGATTCGTAGAGTGCCATCATCACGGTCGTGTAGCGGTAGACAATACCCGAGATAAAGGGCGCGCCGTGCTAGGCGGCTGCTAGGTTGGCTAGGCTAGGCTAGGCCTGCACTTGCGCCTTCATTTTGCCAGCGGTCGGTGCGCGCTAGTGTCCGGGCTGTATCTGCACTTGTTGAACTGGCGCTGCACGCTCACGTGACCGCTTGGCACCGCTGCAGAGCTAGTGCGGCCAGTGCAAGCCAAATCGAAGAGACCTCAATTGTAACCATGAGCTTTGAAGATTGCTAACATACTTCTTCGTTAGGCCTTGTGTATTGATTGTCATGTGTTTACAGAAAGTGTTCACAAATCTGGACTGGGGAGAGTTGAGGATAATAGTTAACCCTTTGCGGTCCTCTTTTTCGAGTTCCCGTCGCGAGCACCGAAGAGATCCATGCTTTTTTCCTTCCTTCATCAGATTTTTACCCGAACTCAGTTGCGCAGGCTTTGCCCTGCCATAGGGCTTTTTTCTCTTCTCTCCCCCAGTTTCCCCCCCCCCCCCCCCCCCTTTAACCGTCTTTACGAGACGATGGAGGCGAAAACATCCAACGCCCCAAACCTCCGCCCCCGGCTCGCCATCGACGTGGTGGTAGCGTCGGCTGCCCCCGCATGGTCCAGCACCTCATCGATGAGGCCCACAATATCATCTCGTAGCAGGAAGAGGCCTGCTTGCTGCCACCTGCCGCCCACCCAGCACCAACAACCAGCTGAAGCTCGTCAAAGAGCCTCAAATGCCACTACAAACGAGCGACCCACGCTTGCCATGCACCCCGCAGTTGCCACCACGATACCAGTGGAGGCTGGCCCCAAAAGCAGTATCCTCTTCTTGCGAAGAGAAGAAAACGCCACCAGCGTTCAGGCTGCTTGCCCAAACGACAGCACAGCCCTCTTCGGGAGCCCCGAATCAATCGCGGCACCCGCCACATCTGTAGGCACCCAGTCGTTCCCGAGGGCGACGCACTCCCTACCAGCGCCTGGTGTGAGCAACCCCACAACACAGTCCCCATAAATGGGACCTCTCACTGCCGCGGATCAACTGCCGCCCGTGCCCCTTCATAACTCACAGGCCGCGGTCTCTGCAGCCACCGTCCTTAATGCCGATGCCGCCGCTCGCAGCACTCAAGTCGCTACAACGCAAGCCATCGCAGATGCCTTGACGTTCGCCGAGTATGTGGCCCTCGCGCGTGGGCCGCCGCCGCCCAGCCAGCCACCCAAGCTCCCAACTCCCTCAGCGCCCGAGATGGTGCCACTGCTGCACCAAGGAGCAACCAACCGCAAGCCGCACAGCTCCCCAAAGCGTCCCACTCGCGCCTCCCCCTTTTCCCCGTTTTTCCATTCCCGCAAAGTGTACGCCACTAGGTGCTTTGGACTTTTTTATAAGAGTAACTTGTTCCACTCGAGAATTATGGCGGCATCATCGCTGCCGTTCGAATGCGAGTTGGACAGCGAGAATTGCGTCGAGAAAGTGAGTTGTTTTCGAGTGGCTCTGAACACCGACGGAGACGTGTACGAGTGACTCACCAGCTACAGTGTTGTGACAAGAACATCGTGAATTGTTGACTGGGAAGTCGCAAAGCATAAAAGGTATGGAAATTTTTTAATTTTATTAACCAGTGCACTTGATTTATTATTTCAAGAACTGAGCTGTCGACAGTGCCTGATATACTTGTCTGTCCCCTGTGCGATCGAGGCCACCTGTGGAAGCACGTAAATGAGGAGATAAACATACCACTTTGTAATTTTTAGCGCACTTTGCGCTGGAGCCGACATATCTTGCTTGACGTAGCCGAGTTATTCGTGCGCATCAGGGTGCTCTGTGCAATTTCTGAGGCCTGTCATGGAAGAATTATGTAATTGTGGACTGTGACAGGTTCCAATTTTCTGCTTTTTGCTAGGCTGGCTTCACTGCATGGCAGTAGTGTTGTGCAGAAAATTACGCAATAATTACATTATTGTTGCCAGTCTCTAATATAAAAGACTAAAGCAGAAAGGATGTCACTGTGAGAAGGAAAACCAGTTGCATTTGTTTTAGAATTACGTTGTGGTGGACCGTGACAGAGTCAAATTTTCAGCTCTTTGTTACGCTGGCTTCACTGCAGGGCAGTAGTGTCATGCAGAGAATAGACCGTCTCTGATGTAAACAGTGCGACGTCAAAAAGGTGTGCCCCGATGGGCAAAATCGTCGACTTTCGGTTCTGAACCGGTTTTTCTGGTGCCCAGCGCTCCCCCACCACCTTTGTTCCCCGATTCGAAACGCCTCGCAGCCTTTCTTCTCCCGGTGTGAGCCTTCGCAGTACTGCGCATGTTTTGCCCATCGGACCAGAAACACGTCCGCTGATGACGTAGGCCGGGAGAGGTCTATTACGCAATAATTCTATCATTGTTACTAGTGTCTCTCTAATATAAAAGAGACTTAAGCAAAAAGATGAGTGTTACTGTGAGAAGAAAAATCATTTGCATTTGTTTTTTACTAGGATCGCATTCCACAAGAAGTGGAAATGCCGGCACTCGAACCGAAACAAGGTTACTGGCCAAACAGCCACCAACTGTCCAGCCTTTGTGGACATCAAAATAAAGAATGTCACTAGGGACACCAAGAAGCGGGACCCACTCCTGAAGAGGGCTACGCCGTTGCGTGCCATCGTGAAGGTCGGGGATGACCACAACCATGCACTTGACTGTGCTGGTGCATTGCGTCTTCTGCGCACCACAGCTGACACTCGAGCTGTGTTCCCCAGCTACTTCCACGATGGCCTCACACCAGCAGAGGCCATAACAATGCACCAGCAGAAGCTGGAAACCGAAGATGATGCAGCCGATAAGTTTGCCAGTGGTGCCGCAAATCCAAGTCCTGGCACTGTTCACTACTGGTTCAGGATGTGGTGGGATCAACATTACGGCAAAGCAGTGGACCCTGTCAGCAAGCTTTCAGAGAAAAAGTTGCAATATGTCTGAGCAGTGTAGTTTCTTTTGTTTCTTTGAAATTCTTGTCACTTTTTGAAAGTACTGAAGTGCAAAGGTGTTTTAGGTGTTTCACTATTCACGTTCTCACACATTTTTGCGTGCAATTACTTTTGTTTCTGTGGTCTAGGTACTTCATAAATACTTACCTTTCGCTTCACAAAAATTATGTGTTTTAGCACGTCATGCTATCAGCAGGGATAACCTCTCGGCTAGCAGTTTTCCTTTCCCTTAGAGGGACCACCTGAGGCTTTAGAGTATATTCGTTCAAGCCACAATGGCCATCTTTTCGGTGAAAGTAGAGCATGATGGGAAGCCACACGCATGTCTAAATCAGCTTACAGCAACCTTCTCTGGCTTGCATTACTAAAGCTGTGTGCTTCTGACGCGTGCCGGCGTTCTGTGCGAGCCGAGAGAGACGCATGCTGGCGTTCCGTGTGGGACGAGTGCGACGCGTGATGACGCGCCAAGTGACGTCAGCAGTAGCTGCACAAAAAGAGAGCACCTGCTTGAGCGCCGCCGGGAGAACGCATCTCAGCTGTTGCCCAATAAGTACTACGCAGTGTTCTTATCGCTTCTTCCTTGCCGGGACCCACGAACACCACAGCTTTACAACAAAAATCGCATCCACGATGAACACCTCTTGCAATGTCAAACAGTGACCATGCTCTACTTTTCATTATCTGTAATATAAGAGATTCAATATCCATACATCACGACAATACTGCCCAGTGATAGATTTGCCGCCCCCTTAGCCCCAAGCAAAGCATTACAGACAGGAGTAAGTAAGTGCAACCCACTTGCAACCAAAAAAGTAATTACACTGTCACTGATTTCTCACTACAGTTAACAGCATTAAAAGAATAAATAGAACAACATTCACTTATGCTTTCTTAGGCTTCAGTGATCATTTGCTTTTTTCTTATGTATATATTATTGTACCAATCATTTCCCTTCGCTTGCATGCTGAAAACCATAAAGAAGGTCTCTGGTCTGGCACTCTTGATGCCATAGACAGCACAAAAGGGTTAATAAACATGCCAGCTGCATGCTAGCACAGATACACTTGATAGCATTACTGCCATAGCTCGGTTGGTTGAGCACCATGTGCAACACGTGGAGGTCTTGCATTCGGATTCCATTGGTGGTACGTAGCTGCCTTTTCTCCTACCTTGTGTTGAATTATCTGACATCTAAAAAGTGATTCTGCTGCTCCTAATTTGATGAATATGAAAATGATTTTTGTTTTTAAATTACCATTTTGCTTGTACTGCTGGCTACTTTCAAATGTATATCTTAACAAGCCCCTCATTTTCCTTCGCGTCTCTGCTTAATGCCGCTATAAGTGGGAGCCCTATACTGCCTTTTGCAGGGGCCGATGTGAGAACCACAAGGTCAGAGGATGGTACTTGCTGGGCAGTCCTCGTGGTGGCCCAGGTCATGAAGAGGACACAAGGACTGAGCGCTGCTAAGGAGATAACATTTATAGACTCCACAGCCTCATGTGATGAGTCACAAAGCAGCCTCACGGTGGTTCTTGCAGCAACTGCAGTTGGGGCAATGCCCCTGGCTGTACTGCTACACAGTTCTCAGAGCAGTGAGAGCTACAAAACTGCATTTGGTCTTCTGAAGCAGAGCTACCCAACCTGCCTTGGTGGTACTAATGTAAGTAGCGAATATCACTCAAAACATTCAAGAGTCACCAAATTATACATACAGCAGTGGATATGAACAAGAGTGGCCCATCACATGTATTTTGTTCATGCCTTCTTCTGTTGTATTCACACAGGGGCATCTTTAGTAAGGGAAGAGGAGGAGGGAGACGACGACGGTACAACTGGTACAGTGGTAAACGACGTCTCGGGTGAGTAGAGAGATCCTTTTACATACCTTGATTCAAGATCTAGAGAAACATGAGCCTGTATATTGTTTCCAGGCACGCTGGAGTTACATTGCGGTGGATGTGAGGAAACTCGGGACGATGCAAGGCCGCGCAACAAAAAAGCAAAGGTCCAGCGTCCGTCTTGGAAGCCAAAGTATCACTGGGCCACTCCAACTCAGGACACTGAGGAGAGAGAGTTCAACCTCAAGTCGTTATTCTTTGGAAAGTCTCCGAATGAGGTGCTCAGCACAATACTCGGTGATGAAATTCTGACTCATATTGTTGTGCAAACCGGAAAATATGCGAAGCAGAATAATGAGCACGGTTTTGTCATCAATATAGAGGATGCTGAGAAATTCACTGGAATTCTCTTGCTTAGCGGATATCACAAGCTGCCCAGCCAGCGAATGTACTGGTCCCTTGACGAGGATGCTGGGGTTTCGTGCGTTGCAAGCTGCATGAGCCGACAGCGATTTCTGGATATAAAGCGCTTTTTGCACCTAGCCGACAATGATTTGATTCAGAGGAAAAGGGACAGAATGTTCAAGGTGAGACCGCTAATGGCGCTCCTGAAAAAAAGTTAAGACAGCACGGAATTTTTCATGAAATGCTGTCCATAGATGAATCAATAGTAAAATATTTTGGGCATCACTCATGCAAGCAGTTCATCAGAGGGAAGCCGATACGCTTCGGCTACAAAAACTGGATGTTATGCAGCGCCGATGGGCACTGCTATGCATTCGACACATACTGCGGCAAGTCCATTACACCTGATACAAGGCCACTGCGCTCGCGTGTCGTTCTTTCTCTTCTTGAAGTTGTACCGACGCCCAGCGACCATGCTGTATTCTTTGACAATTTTTTCACCAGTCACAGCCTTCTCGAGTCTCTTTACACTCTAGGATTTCGAGCAACCGGGACTATTCGAGAGAATCGTCTGAATGGATGCCCTCTGCTTTCTAAAAAGGAGATGGAGCGAAAGCAACGTGGAGAATATTGCGTTTGTTTTGACCCCGAAAACAAGGTTCTTTTAGTGAAGTGGAGAGACAATAGCATAGTGACGATGGCAACGAACTATGACACCATTGAACCCCTGAGCTCGGAGAATCGATGGTCATCTTCCGAGAAAAAAGAGAGTAAAGGTTCCGCAACCAAACCTCTTCAGCAGCTACAACAGTGGCATGGGAGGTGTGGATCTTCACGATCAAACTGTGAACAACTACAGAGTTGGTATCCGAGGAAAAAAATGATGGTGGCCCCTATTTACGCAGATGATCAACATGGCCGTAGTCAACGCATGGAGAATTTACCAACTTGTAGGAGATTCACAGCTCGACTTACTCGCATTCACCCGCATCATAGCAAGGCACTACCTTCGCCTTGGTGTGCCTAACAGCATCACCAAGAGGTCTCCAGCGTCTGTCGTGCCTGCCATTATTCTCTATCCACACGGACATTTCCATAAGAAGCTGGAAAAACTGCGCTGCACTGTCTGTCACAAAAGGTCAAAATGGTCTTGCGAAAAGTGCAATGTTACACTCTGCATAAAGCATGGTTGCTTCAATAAGTTTCATGCACCGTGCTAACTTTCACATTGCCATTGGAGTGCCCAGTGTACTTTCTAAAGTACAGTGTCATAACTTGTGAACCAATAAAGGTAAAGCTATAAAACTTCGCAGGTGTTGTTATTTACTTCAGGTAATAAGGCGTGCAAAAGATAGTTGAAATCGTATGAGTAGTTTCTCCGTGGGCCTTAATGGGTTAAGCTGACCTTGTTTGTTACGGAGCACAATCTGCCGTTCATCATCATGGACCACTTGCCCAAGCTTGTGCAACGAATTTGCCCAGATTCCAAGATCACCAAACAAATTACTTGCGGTAGAACCAAAACGACAGCAATAACCAAGGCGGTTACAGGTGAAGAGAGCAAGTGTCAGCTTTGGGAGCTTCTCCGCCGGAAAACGTTCTCGGTGATGATCGACGAGTCGACAGATACAAGCTCTTCTAAACACCTCTGTGTTGTGGCCAGGGTCTTTGGAAGCGATAAAGTCACCGATGCCTTCTTTGACCTCATTCCTGTCGAGGATGCCTCAGCAGACGGCCTATACAAAGCCCTCAGAGGTGCGTCTGAGAAAGCTGGGGAGCCCTGTAAAGACAACCTGGTTGGCTTTGCTGCAGATGGTGCGAGCGTCATGATGGGGGTCAACTGCTCAATGATGACATTGCTTAAAAAGGATGTCCCTAGCTTGTTTATCCTCAAGTGCTTGTGCCACTCTTTCCACCTGTGCGCATCCTATGCCTGTGCTAAGCTTCCTCGGGTAGTGGAGGATCTACTGAGAGATGTGTACAGCTATTTCAACTGCAGCCCAAAGAGGATGGACATGTTCGGGAAGTTTCAGAATCTGCTTGAACTGAAGCCACACAAGCTACTCCATCCGAGCCAAACGAGGTGGCTGTCTTTGCTTGAGCAGTATGATGCTCTTGTTGCATATTTTGTCACTGCTCTTGCTGAAGACAGACTCCTGGCTTCAGAAACCATCCTCACAAGACTTTGTGATCCACTCAACGAATTGTTTCTGCAGTTTCTTACCTTTGTCTAGCCCGTGTTTAACGTACTTAACAAGCGAATGCAGAGCGAGGAACAGCAGTTTCACATGCTTCTGAAAAGTGCCACAACTGCACTACAAACGATAATGGAAAGCTACCTCAAAAAATCTTGCACAAGGGGGATCGATCTGATTAAAGTTGAATACAAAAATCCAAGGAACTTTTTTCCTCTACAAGATATATATGTTGGAGGCCAGGCGACCGCTTTTCTCTCGTCCAAAGACTGCACGGCTACATCAGAGCAGAGGAAGTTCTTTCGACAGCGCTGCCTCAACTTCTACATCAAAAGCGTGGAGCAGATTCTAAAGCGTGTGCCCTTCCGAGATCCTTCTTTGGCGAACTTGGAGCTTCTAGACCCCATTGTTGTCAGGACTGGATCGGCTCCATCAATTGCCCCCCCCCCCCCCCCCCCCCCCCCTAGCAGAAGCTTTCCCGCATGTGGTTGCTGAGGGGTCCTTGCAGACCTTGGATACTGAATGGCGGATCCACAGGAGCGCAGACATAATAAGCATAACAGAAGAAGCAACGTTGCATGAGTTCTGGGGCTCGGTATTCCGAATGACACACAGTGACGGAACTTCGGCATTCCCAGCACTCAAGGAGTTCGTGTCAACCATGCTCTTCCACATTCACGTTCAGCGGTTGAGAGGGTATTTTCTGCTATTAACATGCTAAAAACCAAGCAAAGAAACAAGCTCGCAACGGACATTGTATGTGCCGTGCTGCATACAAAGCGGCTCATTGCCTCTTCATAGTGCTTCCACTTCAGTGTAGAGAAGCCACTGCTCAACAGGATGGAAACACGGCGCGAAAACCTCCAAGATGAAGTCGACGGATAGTTTCCACGTTGATTTTATGAACTTAATCATTAACTGTATGCCGCCGCGGTGGCTCAGCGGTTATGGTGCTCGGCTGCTGACCCAAAAGACGCGGGTTCGATCCCGGCCGCGGCGGCTAGAATTTCTTTGGAGGAGAAATTCTAGAGGCCCGTGTACTGTGCGATGTCAGTGCACGTTAAAGAACCCTTGGTGGTCGAAATTTCCGGAGCCCTCCACTACGGCGTCTCTCATAGCCTTAGTCGCTTTGGGACGTTAAACCCCATAAACCATAAACCAAACCATTAACTGTATTGTGCGGTACTCGGTGTCAGTGAACCGATTAATAAATCTCTACAAGTCACTGCATGTGGTCATTATCTTTTCAATGTTCACTTCGTATTTTATTGTCAGTGTATGAGATAACAACAGTTATTCTGTAAGACAAATAAAAAACTTTTCTTTCACTGGAGATACGAAAGTAGTGAACTGTTGACTGAGGTACCGTGGTTCCTGTCAGCTGTGCTATGCTGCGCGGTGCTGGCGGTAGGGAGTTCCATGGCGGGGCACATGATGTCGCAACAATCGCTACTTTCTCTACCCCGTTGCTTTTGTTATTATGATAGCGACACTTGTCTTCTACCACCGTATCGTACCGTACTAAAGAAATAACTCATACCGCGAAGAGAAAACACGCCCAAACAAGTGACTGCAACATACATAAAAATACACTGATTTCTGGCATCAAAATCTGCTACTACTTTTGTGAATGCTGCGGCAACACTGGCCTGGCTCTCGTCCAAGCAACTTCGCGGGGGCTCGCTCGCACGGCATTCCATGAGCCCGTCTCCCCTCACGATCGCCCTCTGTGACTTCGGCATGCGGTGTCTTCTTATCCGTGCGCGATCGTGCGTGTGCGCCCCATTGCGGCATTAGCTGTTCGGCTTCCGAGGTGGGACCGGGCTGCCCGCGTACACTGAGGACGGCAGTAACCACGGCCGACCCCCACCCAGGATTTGTCTGGACCTCGGGAAGAGCCGGCCGTTTCGCTACCGTCTACCCCAGGGACATTTCTCGCCGACGTGCGCAGGTGCCGCCTTGCTCTGGGGTGGTATTCTGCCGGTGTCGCCTTTTGCGACATGTCGCATATGGGCGGGGCCTAAAAAAGTGCTTACAGACTCTCGAAGAAACGGAAAAAGCCGCCGGCACTTTCGTCTGCGGTGCATTCATTCACTCCGAGAAGCGACAATTTACCACTGCTGATCCACTAGTAGCAGTAGTTTCGTATCTTTTATAGCAAGAATATTTGCCATCACATGCCGTCTTGTGTTCAAAAAAACATTTGAAAATTTAATATAAACTCGCTTTACTTCATTTAAGTCTATAAAACACCGCGAAAAAGCTCCAAATCTATTTTTCTTTCGTTCCGGACGGTTGTGCTAGGTTTCGGCTGCGTTTCGGACAGTTGCAGACGGTAGCAGTGTAGCTGGAGGTCCCATTAGGCTTGCGCGCTCCAGAATCGAGAGCGTATCTCAAAAACTAGGCTGAATTGCAGCTTAAACTTTATCGTCGAAGCAAGGTAAGTCATAGCGAAAAGTTACAACACCAGTAGTTGCCGGTAAACATGCCGACCGGAATCGCAAGGACTGCTGAATTGGCTGAAGCGGGCGGCTCTCGCTTGAAAAGACGTCGCCATGTTTTCACGCCAAGGGCGCAAAAGCCGCAACTGCCGATTGCGTTCGTACGCTAACGGTAGCCCGTCGCCCGCGCGAATCGCTTCAGCGCATTCCGTTGTTCGACTAAGCGTAGTAAATTGGGGCGACGTCACGATGACGTAGCAAGAAGGCGGGTCCGTGTCGTCACGCCGCCGTCACCGCGGCTCGAGCCAATCAGCGAAGAGCGAATGCGACATGTCGCAAAAGGCGACACCGGGAGAATACCACCCCTGGCCTTGTTAAACATCGCCTGCGACTGCCTTCCTGCCGGACTTTCCTGCCCAGTGCCCCCTGTGAGCACGACCCGCTTCCACTCCCCTATCCTTACATTCCCCTTCCCAGCAAAGCCCGGTTGCGGCGACCCCCCCAGCGGAGGCAATTACCGGGCTGAGCTCTCCCCCCCCTTCCTCCCCCCACACCCCAGCGCTACTCCATCACAAAAATAATCACTATTATTCTATGCGGTCCTTATACCCCTGTCAGACGAGCAAGTTTAGTGACACTTTCAACGAGTGACACTCGCATGTAGTGTCATTCGCATCGTGTCACACGATGAACTTTAGTGACACTCGCTGCTGAACGCACTCGGCAAGAAGTGAGTTTGGGGAACTCACTTCACTTTTCCCGAGGGGCGAAGTGTATAGCCTCGGTAACAGCGTTTCGAAATTAGAATACAACGTCGGCAATAAAAGTGGCGTTTTATTGAACGCAGCTAATTTTTTTTGCCCTCTTGTTCATGTAAACTTATTTGCGTTGCCATTAAATATATATACTGCACATATTCCGACATTCTTGTTTTCAGCTGCAATAATTTTTTAGGCAGCCGCAGCGGTATGGCTATGGCGGCTAGCATGGCGACCGTAGCAACCACATGCAACCATTTCGGTGTGACATTTCTAGGGACCCTAGTGACGGTGCAACACTGCAGTGTTTGCAATCCAAGGAGGTTCTTTGTTACTGCAGTGTGTGTGTGTGTGCATCATGGAGTTCTGCGCAGCGGCTGATACAAGAAGAGAGTGGGCGTCTTGGTCCGAATCCGAGACATACGCCTTGTTAAGGCTATGGGAGGATAGCCTGGGCGACCTCCGGCGCACGAAGCGCAATGCAAAAGTTTACGCAGCCATTGCGGAAAAGCTGCAAGCAGCCGGCTCATGAAAGGCACCAAGGAAGTGAAAAAAAAAAATTTAAAACACGGCCAATAAATATAGGTGAGTTATATGTTTGGGGCGCTCTCGTAAATTGGCATGATTTTCATCGCTTCCGTGCACACTTTGTGTGGTTTTGAGCCAGCTTGTCCGCGTGCTCAATGATGCCATACAATGACGGCCTGTGGGGCAAGTTGGTGCATGACTGAAAAAAATACTGCGGCACAACGGCGACAACGCATGCGCATGCAACACACGCACATACGATGTCCTTTTCTTGTGTTGTCGTCGTTGCGCCTCAGCACTTTCAGTCAGTGATGACACCTAGCACGCTGCAAGTGCAAACTAAAGACTGTTGTCAGTTATTTTCTGTATTCTGCTATGCTCATAGTCACTCTCGGGCATATTCAACATCGATTGCGGCTTTGAATTGATACAGTGTCCAGTGAGAGCTGCAAATACAAGTGCTTCAGGCCTGCTATTTACGCACAACTCATTTAAGGTGGACGTGTGTCAAATTATGCACCTGTATACGCCTTTGTAAATTGCTCGCAGCGTGGAGTTTTCGGACACTCGGTGCTCATGTTTGTCTCATGCAAAGGTTCCTTAATTCCCTTATTTGCCCATTACGTTGCACCATGCCCAGTTCCTCATTTCAGACTTTAATAGTCATTGAAGGACAGGCCATGCATTACCTTGCGACATTTTCATATTTTTGAAACACTTTATTTACAGTAAAAGCCATGAGGTCAAGCAGTGTTGATCACAGCTTATGCATTTGTTTTTGCAGATTTCTCAGTCGTGGGAAGACGACTGGGTCTGGGGGCATCACCTGGCGCTATTACTGGGACCTGCACCGGTTCCTGGGCTCCCTACCAGTTAATGACTGCAGCTTGATGGAGGAATCAAGCTGCAGTGAGAATGAGACCGCTGAGCAGGTGTGTAGTCATGGAGACTGTTTTTGTTTCTAGTAAGTGCACAAAACGGTTTATGAGATTGATTTCACTGAATGCAGCGCATACTTGAAGCGACAGGGTACTGAAATGCAGCACTGAAAAAATCCCATTATGCCGCACTTTGCATTGTCTTGAATTTTTTCAAACTACAGTACCCTGCAACTGCATGTAGAATCATCCCTGCTACTTTAACGCAGAACATATGTATCCTTTCAGATTTTCTCCAGCATGCTGGATGGAAGTGAAAGGGGGTCTGAGGGACCAGACGTGACACAGCCTGGAACTGAAGATGTTGCTGTCACAGCAGTGGTAGCAGACGATGCATGCCCTGAGCCCTTCTCAGGGGCATCATCTGCTACCACTGCTGTGACAGCAACATCTTCAGTTCCAGGCTGTGTCACGTCTGGTCCCTCAGAGGCGGCGAGCTCGCCGAATCCACCTAGGAGGCAGCGGCCAGCTACAACAAAGGGGCTGGCAGCACAAACAGCGATCCTGCAGCAGCTGCTTGAGGAGCAACGGCAGCTACGCTGTGCCACGGAGCAAGAACGAGCGAAAGACAGGATACTCAAGGAACGCCAGCTGGCTGACATTGTGCGCGAGACAAACTGCTATGTGCGTGAGAAAATCTCGAATGCCGGAGCTCTTCCAGAGCACTCAATTTGGAAGGATTGGGAAGATGTGTCCGTACAGGAATTCAGGGCCTTTTCAGGCGTAATAATCAACATGGCACTGAATCCGAAGCCCGAAGTCAAGGAGTACTTCAGCCAGGACCTGCTCAAGAAGATTCCTTTTTCCCCACGTGTTTTCAAACGCAAGCGATTTCTTCAAGCGATTTCAGCCTCGTCCGACTGACCAACTCGCGGCAGCAAGGTGAGGGACATTGTGCACTACACTGATGCAAAATGCATTTTAGCGCCGGGCCCAAAATTTGTGTCGACGAGGGCACCGTAGCCTTCAAAGGGCGAATTTCTTTCAAGTGCTATAACCCACAGAAGCCAACGAAATGGGGCATGCGGGTTTATGCGCTAGCTGATTGCCAAACAGGGTACATTTCTGCAATTGAGCCCTATTACGGCAGCACGACGACTGACAGCCTCTGCCATCCCGAGCTCCCCTTCACAGGCAGGATAGTTCTGCACCTGCTGGAGAAATTGCAGCTGGCTACGCCAGATTTCACACTTCGCCACTTCTTGCTGAAGAATTGCTTCAGACGAGCGTGCTGAAAACAGGCACTGTAATGACAAACAGGAAGAAACTGCTGCCGCAGCTGAAGAAAAAACTGAAGGAAGGCAAAGTACATGGCACTTGCGTGGCGGGACAAACGTCAAGTGACGATGCTTAGTCCAGTGCACAATGCAGCAGTGAAAGAAAAGACGCGGATGAAAGCAGGAGCCAAGAAAGTCACCCTGCAAAAGCCTGTGGTGATCAGTGACTACACTGAGAACATGGGTGCTGTCGACAGGGCTGACCACTATTGTGCCAGCTATTCATTTGCCCGCAAGACCATGAAATGGTGGAGGAAGCTGTTTTTCTGACTCCTGGAAGTCTCGATTGTAAACAGCTTCATTTTGATGAGACTACAGCAGCTCAGACAGGGCCTAAAGGAGCAGCGACACCTCCACTACCGCGGGAACCTCATCGAACAGCTGGTCGGTGATGTGAGGGCCTGCGCTAAAAAACGGGGGCCATCTGCTCGCTTGGATGGCGAGGAAAAGCTAGATGGCAGGCCTCATTTCATCTACAGGCTCGCAGGCCGAAGCAGCAAAGACTGCGCAGTTCGCAGTGACCGCAAAACCAAAGGAGGCAGGAAGGAGACGGTATTTTTCTGCCAAACCTGCAGCCAACATCCAGGCCTGCACCCTGGGGAATGCTTCCAGCGGTACCACACACTGCCAAAATACCGCTGAGTGTCTTAGGCAAGAAGAGAAGCCTAAAAAATAAACATTTGAGCAAGCGTTCTCGCACAGCTGCTTGTTTTCTTCCACGGCACGGAAAACAGGCAAAATAGTTTCGGGACCGGAACAGCCGCGAAGCGAGAAATAGTTAGGGACCGTAAAGGGTGAATCGAAACTTTGTGCTCTCAAAACAGATTATACACAGCACTGCTTACAAAAGGCCATCAAAATCCGACCCCACTTTTGTGAGGACAAACAGTGGCGATTATAAACGTCTGGAAAAGACTGTTTCTGCGGGAAAGTGCCGCCTGCATTCTAATCTGTAATTATTGCCGACATGATTAATTCACCTCCACACATAAAGG
Source organism: Amblyomma mixtum (assembly GCF_055824585.1). Lineage (NCBI taxonomy): Eukaryota > Metazoa > Arthropoda > Arachnida > Ixodida > Ixodidae > Amblyomma > Amblyomma mixtum. The sequence continues at coordinate 132,038,990 of NC_143019.1, forward strand.
AATGCTTCCTTTCTTGTGACACAGCGTGGGATATTCTGCTTCCAGGAGAAGTGGATGACAGTTGCTTGTTTGTACAGCTTCCAGATATTGACAGGACATCCATATGTGATCTCCCAAAGAAGGCTCAAAGAGACTAAAGCAGGCCTAACAAGTTGTAAGCATTGCTGGCAACCAAATGTAACCAAGGGCTTTGGAGATTGCTAACATACTTCTTCGTTAGGCCTTGTGTATTGTTTGTCATGTGTTTACAAAAGGTGTTCAGAGATCTGGACTAGGAAGAGTAGGGGATAACAGTTAATCGAAAATATGTATCTTAGTAATCTGCAATTCGTTGATAACATTGCCACTGACATTGTCTCAGGGTATGACTTTCAGAGTATTACTCAGGACGTAGACAGGCAAAGCAAAATAGTCGTTAAAAGATTAATATGAAGAAATGTGATGTCATGTCCATCATGTTTCAAAGGAAACAACAGTTTATGATAGGTAAGCAAGTGTTGGAAGTTCAAAGAGAATATAACTTAGGCAGGTAGTGACCGCAGTTTCGGACCACTAAAGTGAAATGACTAGGAGATTAAGATTGGAGTGTGGTGCATTTAGCAGGTACTCGCAGATCGTGAACGCCAGGTTACCAGTAGCCCCCCCCCCCCCCCCCTCCGAGGAAAGTGTACAATAGCTGTACCTTACCAGTACTTGTGTTTGAGTCAGAATTACAGAGGTTAATGAAAAGGGCTACACCTGACTTGAGCTCAGCGCAGCGAGCTATGGAAAGGAAAATAATTTTTCTCCCAGTATCAGATTTCACGCGAATGCGAAGTGTTGCTAGCTGGCTCTTCAACCATGAACACCAGCCCAGGAACATCGAAGACACATTTAGCCACAGAGAGTAGACTACATGGGAGAAACCGCTCACAGTTCCATATGCGAATAGAAGTTGGTTAGCCAGTCATTTGTCACACTGCAGTGAGAAGAAATATTTTCGGATACAATAGTTATTTTGTGAGAGAGTCTAGTGGTGTTTCGGAGTTGACATGCCTTTCCTAGGGAAAAGTGTCGTACCTATACCAATGAACAAGGCAGATTTGTTCTCACCGTGTGTACTTTTTAAACCAGGTCCTGCAAAACAGTAGAGTATAATCAAAGCTCCCATTCAGTACTTCCAGTATTTTTTTTGACGACAAGCTTCTTGCCGAGATTACAGACCAGTCCAATCTCTATGCAGTACAGAAGAATGCCAACAAAGCATTATGCCTAACATGCGCTGAACTGGAGCAGTTTCTTGGCACCACAATGTATATGTCCATATGCAGGCTTCCGCGATCACGCGTGTACTGGAACCGCGAGATGCGAGTAGAAAAAGTGGCAAGAGTTATGTCACGTGACAGGTGGCAAGCCACAAAGAACGGCCTTCATTTCAGCAACAACAATCTCCTACAAGCGAATGCTGACAAAGACAAAGACAGCTCTTCAAAATTCGACCACTCATCGACAACCTGCAGCCCAAATTTCAAATCCTTCCAAAGTCACAGGTGCTGGTGGTCGACGAGCAAATTGTGACATTCAAAGGCCGCTCGTCACTCAAGCAATCCGTCCCTAGCAAGCCTCACAAGTGGGGCTACAAGATTTTTTGTACTTTGCGACATCCACGGACTTGTCTATGACTTCTCTGTTTACACAGGGGACATCCACCCTGTTCCTGGATTACCTGACCTTGGAGCAAGCTCTAATATTGTGCTCGAGCTTTAGCGCTCCATCCCATACACGTTTGAAAGAGCATGCAAATAATCTGGAAGCTAACAAATCTAATAATCTAGTTGACCATGTTCGAGACTGCCAATCTTGTTTTCCTTCATTGCCTTACTGTGATATCCTCTACAAACACCCATCCCGATTAACACGTGAGATTATGGTAGCATATCATATGAGGAAAAAAACAAGGTTATGCGTCAGTAAGCCATCTATTTCATTATATGACAGTGAGGTTGCATACCTCGATGCCACGTATAAACATGGGTTTTGTCTGTGTACTAGCTGATAAGTTGGCCACTTTTTCTATAAAATTGTACTGCTTTCCTTTAATAAATTTCAGTTGTGAGTCAGCACTTGTCCTGTGTTTTCTTCTACTTTGTCTGCGTCGTTGCGCTGTTGGCCTTCAATATGTACCACCAACTCGCCCGTTTGGCTATAGTGTTGAACAAGAGCTACTTGCTCTTTTTTGACAACTGGTTCACATCCATAAAACTGCTGGTAAATCTGCATCAGCGCGGTATTCCAGCCATGGGAACTGCGTGCGCAAACAGGATTTCTGGATGCCGACTGCCCAGCGATGCAGAAATGAAGAAGAACGGAAGAGGAAGCCACGTGGAGGCTACCATTGAAGGGGTCGAAGTCAGTCCGAGTAGTGAAGTGGTACAACAGCCGGGGAGCGAATATTGCCAGCACATTCGGGAGTGGCGAGCCTCTAGGAAGCTGCCAGCGGTATACCCGCAAGAAGAAAGAAAGATGCGAAGTTCAGCAGCCAGCCATTGTGAAGACTTACAACACTTTTATGGGTGGAGTTGACCTTCTAGATGGGCTCATAGCGTACTACATGGCCATATCGCCGTACTTTGCCCGTACAAACCTCTTTAAAAACTTCTTTTTTGTTCGCACTATCGCTCAGTGGAACAGATTGCCAGCTACCGTCTTTTCCACGCGTGATGTTGATGATTTTGAAGAACGCTTGTTCCCTCTCATCTGAGTTCTGTTTGGATTCCTACGTCTGGTGTTTTATAATATTTCTTCCTGTTTTTTTCTTTTTGACAATGTTGTTCATACAGCAAACTTTTACTTCTGACTGCCTTCATGTTCATCATACAGGTGTTTTGTAGTGTTTGTCTGTTTTTTTTTTTCGTTTGAAGTTTGCTGTGGTGATCTTTGGCTGTTGTTATATTGCCCACTCTGCTTGGCTCTCGGGCTGCAGTATTTTGTAAATAAATAAATAAAATTCCGAAGTTGAAGAAATTATATGTGCGTTTTTTTTTTTTTTTCATTTTGTTGACATGGCTGTTGTGAGCAGCTGGTTGCTCTACCGCAGGGATTGTGATGCTCTACCAGTCCCAAAGAAACAGCAAGTAGATCTTTTACCGTTTTCTCTAGCCAGCTGCCCCTGCAATCAGAACAAGGACATGGTGAAGAAGAGGGGCCGGCCGTCTCTTCCCGCGGAAGCAGAGCTTGAGAAGAACAAAAGAAGAGGACCAGCAGCTCCAACACCTAATGCTCAAGTCCGTCAAGACAATGTTGGCCACTCGCCTGTGTTAGCACTCCCATAACTTACACGCTGTCATGCCTGGAAACCCCCCCCCCCCCCGATTCCAATTCTGCATGCCGCTAACTTTCTCCTACTAGCGTCCCTTGACAATCCACGATGCTGCGCCTTACGGCAGCGGAGTCCTAAGGAGAAGCATCTTCAAGCAACACGCCTGGACTTGTCGCAAAAGGCCAGACAACGAGGCGCTGATTCCTTCTCCCCTGGACGCCACCGTGCGCGGCAAGATTTGAAGCGGTTGGCCCGCGCTGTCGCTGGTTGGTCCTTTCGGACTGCCGTCGAGTGCTGCCTTTGGATTGGCCAGTTCTGAGGGGCCACCGTTCCCCAGGCTATATAAGCCCCACCGCTGCTGCTTGGGGAGAGAGATGACCGAGAGGCGCCGACGATACGAGACGCGTCGGCAAGGCCCTCCCAACTCTGCAGATCCGCCGAACCTCCTACGTATCAATAATCCAGTTATCTCATTCTTGTATCCTTAAGTCTTAAAATAAACCTGTTTTCTTTATTCGAAAGGAATCCGGCCACTTCTTGCTAACACCTGAAGTGTCGCAGCAACAACAACAACGGTGCAAAATGCCTGGCTGCAATGGCCAACCTGTTTCTTTCTGCACAAAGTGCAAAATTCATCTGTGTATAAAAAAAAAGGTCACATTGTTTCATTTCTATTCACAAGAACTGAGATACAAATGTGCCGAGCTCAAAGAAATGAGTTCTGAAGTGTGCTTGAAAATAAACATTATCTGATCCATTACGACCTGCTGTCGCGTTTTCGCGTCATAGCCGTAACTTCACACAGATTCACACTGCTTCGCTCCGGGCCACTGCTCCGGGCTGCCGCACGGGTTACCCAAGTGGACCCAAAGCGTCGCTATTTGCGGCTCCGAAAGACGACGATCTTCGCAAGTGGGAGTGCAACCTTCACAGGAAGGATAAAACGTTCACCGTTTCTTCGGCGGTATGCGAACATCACTTTGAACCGCACTTAGTTCTGCGCGACTATGTGCACATGATAAATGGCAACAAAGTGCGGATTCTGCGTGGGAAACCGTCACTTGCTCCGGGTGCGGTACCAACATTGCTTCCAAGCTGCCCTACATATCTGTCCACCTCAACACCTCGACAAAGACCGGAAAGGAAGAGGAAAGTTTTCGCAACTACAGAAGTGCCGCGGAAGAGAGCGTGCCATCAAACCAGGAGCCGGTCCTGAAGCGACAAGGATGATGCCGGAGCGCCAGAGCATGAAGATTCGCTTGTAGCAGATCGCAATTCATTCTCTCTAAAATCTCTTCGGACCATGGAAGCTCCATCCAAGGATTGGTGCCGAATTGAGTTGGAGGGGGTCGAGACCGTAATATTTGCATCATCATCTGTCAAAATGGAGAAAAGACTAGAACTATGGCATGAAAAAGCTGTGTGTTTTACAGCATCAGGAGGAGAGTTCACTGCAAAGGTGTACCCTCCAACGCCCCAGCAGTTTATTACCACCGTTAACTGAGTTTCAGCAACCTAGCACACTCAGTATCCAGAGGAAATTGTGAGGCTGGTGTCCTCAGCGCTCTTCTGCCTGCAGATGCTGGTATTCAAGCTAGTTCAAGCAGTAAACAACAGCTTGTTGACAAAGTGCTTGACTCGGGAGATTTGAGTGCAGCAGAAGACCTCCCCAGATCATGCATCCTGTGTTGTTGCAAGCAGTGAAGTCTGGTTGTGAGGCATGTCTCACTCGTCTCTTGATGACAAAAGAGGCTGCAGAATGTTTGAACTTGGCGTCATTCACCCGAATGAGAGATAACGGCGGCCTCCTCTACCCGTCAAGTGTGCTCTATGCATTTGTAGTAAATCTGGAGGAAGCCTTTACTGAATGCTTTAGCCTTTTGGAACTGCACTCTGACCGCGTACTTGATGTTATTGGCCACATTAAGCAAAAACAGAAGATTGAACTTGGATGCCAAGATCATTGTGAGCAAGTTGCAGCTGAAGTAATTGCATTTTATGTTGCAACACGCCTACATTTTTTTCCAAAAAGCCTAAACCAGGCTAGTCTCAAAAGGCATGAAGGTGCAAAGCACCTTAAATTGAGCAGCTGCTAAACATCACTCTGCCCGTTTTGAATAAATCAGACTTCAGCCCCGCTTTTCTCTCCGATTTCTTCAGCAAAGCAGCTGCTTACCATATGTAGAGCGCTGCCCTTACTCTGAAATGCATGGGAAAACTCGATGATCAAGAATTTATCGGGGTAGGCGTAAGTGGGTCTAGGGTGGGAATCAACTCTGGCTAAATTTCCCCGCCATTAACAAACAGCATTGGGAAACGCCCGTCGGAATGTTTCCTGCTTTTCGCGGCACGACTTCGGTAAAAGGACGCAGACGCAAGTTTCGCAAAATGTATTATTAAATGCCTGCTTATATCTGTGGACAGCTTATACTATCGCGCTCAGTATGACTCGCAATACGCATCAGGTTTTGCTAGCTTATGTCAGGAAGCTATGCTAGTTCGTGGCTGTAACAAAGTTCGTAATAGCTGCTGAGCAGTTTACTTGGGTGCCTGGTACTGTGCAGCACAGCGTAATCTTTTGCTATTAAACGCAAACCAAGAGAAAGTGCCCGATAAAGCGTTGCAGGTCATTCTGGTCGCGACTGTACATGTTCGCAACAGTGTAATCAAGTGGCAAATTCGTGTTGATGTAGAAAGGATAATGAACTTTTTTTCTACCCCCAACCGGTGCCATAGCTTATACTTGGTTGAAAACGCGCAACGTGATGTTCGGGCTTGAATGATTTACCGGCATATGCACTACAAGTGTGCAAATAATGAGTCAATGCACGAGGAAAATGGATGTGTTTAGATAACAACTTTGATAACTTTGCAGCCTGCAATTATTGCGTGCGGGAAAGCCCCAGAAACCGTTCGCCGCCGCGCCGGAGCAATAGGAAAAGTTGCAGTGGCGCCATCTCGCGGCACCCATGCGCAAACGGGCCGCCTGCGTGGAGCCGTTCGTGCCACTATAATATATTCTAGTTCACTATAGTTTAGACTATGTTGAGGATGCCATGGTTAAGCACGCAGTTGCCAATACGAAGCAGGCTAACGCAGCTACAGCAGTTTCGGCCAAAGAAATAAACACTTTGTTTGAAGCTTCAAGTGAAAAATTGTTTCATGCCCGGTCCGGGTGTCCACCAAGACAAGCGGGACTGTTACTGCGTCATTTCCCTTCCTAAAAAAATCTCTGCCTCTCCCGTAACCGAGAGTAGAGTAAGCATGAAATGTTTACGGGCCTAATGTCATCTCGGTGGACACCCGAACCGCACCATGCTTCTCCCCTGGGCCCCTGTGCGCCTTTGCTTCGATGCGCGAAGCCCCTAAGAGATCACGTATGACAACGAAGTGTATCGTGGCATTTATGTGCTTTTTGCATGCGTTATTAGAAATCGGAAATTATAATTCCGTGCATTATCAAACGCACAGCGCGACTGATATCTTGATAAACATTGAGAAGGCACTGGCAGCAGTTATTTTTTGTGACTCCTTTGGAGACCAACCGGCGCTTGCATGCCAGTCGCGTAGGAGGGCTTAGAGAGTCTCGTTAAATCTCGTTAAGTCTCGTACGGTGCCCGGATGTTCTCGTTTCAGCGCCCGGATGAGTGGATTTCGGTCTCGGCGTGACGTCACCACACTGCCGACAACGGGAGCTAAAAGCATTTCATGCTTAATATCTACTGCGCCACGATTGGTTCCTTGATTGCTTTGCACTAGTTTTTGAAGAGTTTTCAACGTGATTTTATACATCGAATTATTTTGCGATCACCACGCTGTTCGATATATCGAGGTTCGACTGTATCTCCCAAATGTATTTTGTGCACTGCATATGCGATAAATACTTTCATAAGTACCTCTGTTACTCCGCTTTTATTGAACAGCCACTGCTACTAACCATTAACTCGTCGCTTCCAAGTTTCTCTCACACTCTGAAATTAAACGAAATGTTTCGGTGAGTAGTGATGCCACTTTACTGATGATAAACTGAGAACTGCAAACTAACATAAGAACAACATCAGAAGCAATACACTAGCTGCCAGCAAAACAAAGTGCCGTAATGACTAGGCCAATGCACCTGAGTGTCACGTAAAGTCCCTTTAATGTTGCATAGTGCACAGAGGCCCAAAAACAGGCCGAAAAAGCATAAACACACAATCCACGTAATGATTCAAGGTTGCGTGGCGATACTGCACAGTTCACGAGAACAGTCATTCACATTCACTCTGTACACTCACAAAAAAAAAAAAAGCCATACAGAAAGAAAGATGCCATAGAGGAGGGCTCTGGAATAAATTCGACCTCCTGGGGATCTTTAACGCTAGCAACACCTTGTACGATCTCGTAGGCTAGCTACACGGCAGCTTTCAAACTCAAGGTCGTGGAGCATGCCTTAGAGCATGGAAACCGCACGGTTGCACAGCATTTCAGTGTAGACCCCGTGCGTGTGCGCTACTGGAGGAATCAACAGGACGAACTCAGAGCGACGAAGAATGACCGCCGCGCCTTTCAAGGGCCAAAGCAGGGCAAGTTTCCTCGTGTGGAAGAAGTTTCGAGGTATGTCAAGAGGCTCAGCAATGAAGGATGTGCTGTGTCCCATGAGCTAATACAGAACCATGCGCGGGCCACTGCAAGAGGTCATGGCAGTCCCGCAAGTGAATTTAAAGCAAGTTTTGGTTGGACGACGCGTTTCATGCGATGGAACGGGCTGTGTGTCAGAAGGCGTACAACGTTATGCCAACGGCTGCCGGTGGATTGCGAAGACAAAGTGCGTGAGTTCCACAGCTTTGTAATTCGTATTCGTGAAGAGAAAGTGTTTCTGCTCTTGCAAATCGGGAATGCGGACCAGACGCCTAAAAGCTTCGACAAGCCAAGAAACAGCACTGTTCATACAAAAGGTGCTAAAAGTGTGCAGGTGAAGACAGCGGGCGCTGAGAAGCAGCAGTGTACCGTGATGTTGGCTGCAACAGCGGACGGCAGGAAGCTACCTCCATTCATTATCTTCAAAAGAAAGACTGCCAAAGGGAGCTCTTCCTGCCGGTATCCACGTTCGCGCACGTGAGAAGGGGTGGGTGTCAGCTGATCTGATGTCCGACTGGCCAAAAACAGTCTGGGGACGGCGGCCCGGAGCTCTTCTTCTGCCATCGCTGCTTGTTCTTGACAGCTTCCGTGGCCGTATGGAAAAAAATGTCCGCCGCCGAACGACCGATTTGCGGATGAACCTCGCTGTCATCCCAGGTGGCCTTGCATCACTGCTGCAGCCCCTTGATGTCTCAGTTAATAAACCCTTCGAGGACAACGTGCAGCGGCTCTATACTGAGTGGATGGCCGCGGGGAACCACGACCCGACTCCCGCGGGCAAGATTAGGGGGCCCGCCATCGACATGCTGTGCCAATGGGTCCTAGAAGCAGGGAGCATGATATCCAGTGAGGTGATAATCCACAGCTTCAAAAAGACCGGCATCTCCAACAGCCTTGACGGCACTGAAGACAGCACACTGTGGTCCGACGCCGATGCTGACAAAGTGGCAAGCGACATGAGCGGAAGTGACTCGAATAGCAAGACCGAGTGAGACCATAAGTGGCCAGAGGCATGTGAATAAAAATGTATTTTTAATCACATTCATCACGTACTTGTTTGTACTGTAAAGGTAAGGTTTTAACCGTGATTTTCATCAATGTGACATGAAATTTCGACCTTCTCAAGAATTTATTTCCCGCGTAATGAACCCCACCCCCGACATTTATGTCAATCTATATGGAAAAAAGGTTCGTTCATTACACGAGTAAATATGGTATTCAGTGACATTCCACTGCCTTCAGTCCTCTGCAGCACAATTGTGCTCTCAAATGACCCTGCAACGCTATGCTTTGGGTGGCCCTGCTCCTCAGGGCAAGACGTGCGTGTCACTAAGGACATTATGTTTACACCATGTACAGAGGTTGCATGTGCTAGTTGCTGTGTGTTCTGCCGCAGCGTAAAAGTCGAAGGTTAAGTTAAGACACCTGAGGAGTTTTTTTTCTAAATGAGCCAAATCCACAAACCGAAAGTAACGCAACCCCAACTGTAGTGGCAAGCTAAGCCAGTCAACTTTCCTTTAAAAAACAGATCAGAACAAAATGAGTCAAATCACACCAATTGAGCTAGCCCGCAGATCACATTTCAAATCGAAAACGAGCCAAATCCTTCCACTGCGTGGATTGAAATGAGCCAAATCTGTTCAACCAATAGGAGACTGACCTGGAGACCACGTGATTCAGCCAACATGGCAGCCTCCTTGTAGGCTCGTGCCGGCGGTGCTCGTGCGTGATAGCGCGGACTGTGTGGTCTGTTTCGCGAGCTCCTTTGTTTTTTCAAGACTTCTGCTTTGACGGACTTAGTTCCGCATGAATTGCGACGGGTATGAAGAGGTCGGTGAACGTTCCCTGCCCAGACGACGAAACAAAAGTCGCCCTTCAAGACGTCGAGAAAGCAAGAATTTGCGCTTCCGAAATGTAAGCGCACAAAGAAGACTCTCAAGTGCGCGCTTGTGACAGAAACATCGGTGGAAAGCTTCAAGAAGACGTTTAGTGAACTGTGCAGTGTGAAGCAAAAGGCATTCATATTGATGCAGTGCACATCTTCTGCAGTCAAACGCTGGAGAGGAAAACATGAGGAACATCGTCGAAGCCTCTCCATTTCTTACAAGGTACGGCTTGAAAATGGAAGAGAGGTTCCTGTTTGTCACGATATGTTTTGTGCAGTGCTTGCTGTTAGCCACAGTACAGTTATCCGCTACGTTAAGCACAGGCACGAAAACGGCGGATTGAAGGCAGATGCTCGTGGAGACGAAACAGAAGCTTCAACGCTATGGTCGAAAGCGATCGGCTGTTGTTATGTTCATAAGGCGCCTTCGTGCAAGAGACGCACTACAAGCGACAGAAGACTCTGAAACTGTATCTCCCGGCAGAGCTGAAGAGTATCCGAAATATATGGCGGATTTATAATCAACAGGCTACTGAAGATGTCCGAGTGAAATACAGTTTTTTTCACCGAATTTTCCGCACGAAGTTCAACCTCTCGTTTGGAACACCGAGAACCGATGTTTGCTCTGTGTGCTTAAAAAACGCCTACGACATTAAGACTTTGAAAGATGCTGCACAGAAGCAAAAGGTTCTAACAGATCAAAGGGTGCACAGGCTGAAGTATAGGGCTTTCTATTCCCTGCTACGTGAGAAGCGAGAAGACTTACAGACGTTCTCTTTGGACTGCCAACAAAATCAAGTGATGCCCAAGATTCCAGACCAGCAAGCCTATAACAGCCGCCAGTTGCATCAATACCACCCGTGCGTGGTAGAAAACCAGAGAGATGGATCGATGCCCAAAGATGCTGTCCATTGCTACACATGGAGTGAAGATCAGAGCAGCAAGGGAAGCAACCAAGTTGCCAGTGCAGTACACAATACACTTCGAGGTGCAAATTTGGAAGGAATTAAAGAAGTGCGGCTGGTAGCGGACGGTTGTGCTGGTCAAAACAAAAACTCAACTATGCTTTGCATGATTCTTTGGTGGACTCGGAATGAGGCTCCAGCTTTTGTTTCGTTGGTTTCTGTTGTGTTCCCTGTCACAGGCCACAGTTTATTACCTCCGGATAGAGTATTCGGTCGGATTGAGAAAGATATCAGATGACATGAAGAAATTCTAAATCCAGAAGGCTACAAGCGAATTTTAGCTAACCACGGCATTGTACTAGAAATAGGAAAGCACTGGAACGTCTATGACTGGAAGGCGTACTGTACGGAAGTAGTGAGATCAACGTCCAACCTGCCTTTCAAGATTACTGAAACGAAGGTTTTTTACATTCAGAGAAATGTGACAGGCCGAAGCCCTCAAATTAGAGCCGAACCCCACTACAGGGTTTCGGTGTCTAATTTTGTATCGGTCCTAAAGAGGGGAAAGACCATTGTACAAACACCGAAACAGTGTGAGCTGTATGCACACCACCTCAACGATCTGAAGGTGAGAGACGTGACCAACCTTCTGGTGACTCACTTTGGTGTGTCATGGAAAGAAAACGAAGAACTTGAGTATTTTGAGGCTGCCTTTCGTCGCTGTCAAGAAAAGGAGCCCATGGCAGATTGCGAAGAAGGCTGCTTATGCTGCCAGGAAGACAGGCCTGCTATCCATGTACGAGTGTAAAGCGGGTGACGCATACTTGTAATTTTTTTTTCTGCTGAAGTCACAGCACAAGCATTTTTCCATATTGTTTTGAATGTAACCTGAAACATACTGCAGTAATAATAAAGTTTCGAGAAGAAAGCTGGGTCAAATCTAATGCTTCGCTTCGATATGAGCCAAATCCAATGTTTCCATTGTTGTATAGACCAAACTATGCACGTAAAGTTTTGGCGATTAATGCTGTTCGACTGCTCTATCTGCCCCATAAAACTTGTGAGGTACTAGGTTGAATAGCAGTGCATTCCTTTCAGACAAGAAATTATGGCCTTGTTCTAAGTTTCTGTTTTGACGGATCTGGCTCATTTCGAAAAAAAAACTCTTCACCTGACGACACTACAGCGGTGCTGACAAAGGCCTGATACCTTGACCAGGCTTTCTAATCCAACCAATCCACCTAGAGTGGTGCATTTAGTTCGGAGGCAAAAACTTTGCAAAAAATTGCCTATGGAGGTCGACTGACGGAAAACTGTTTGCGATGCAAGTACATCAAGAAGCCAGCACTACACAGAATACATCGGCTTAAAAAGAAGCCTAGGCTCCCATACAAACAACAAAGTGCCAGGAAGTCCCTTCAATTACTGCGGGAAAGAAGAAAGGTGGAAAACTTCGAAAAAAGTGTTGCAGAGCTTCACGTGATCAATGAATCTATTCCCAGTTGCGGCCACTGCGAAATCGCAGAAGCTCGTAAATCAGCTCAAATATTTGCACAGCATTCATAAGCACGCCGTAGAGGACGTGGCAACGCGAAGCGAAGGCCACAGCAGAAAACCAGAAAACAACTCCCTGGCCACGGCCATATTGTTGATTCCGATGTTGATGCGCTTAAGGCCCAAGGACTTTTGTATAACAGATTTAAAGAAATCACAACTGCATATGAATCGATCATTGCTTCTTTATGCTCATTATGTTTAAAAATGTGCTCCAACACATATTCCAGTGAAGCGGTTACGCTCCGCGCAATTACTAATGCCACTTTCATTTGCGCATCATCATCAGTTTCCAACGCAATTTGGGATTGGTCGGATGTCATTTCTTTGTTGTCGCCGTGGTTGTTGCTGTGGGAACGTCGAGTGCTGGCTCTGTTGAACTTGAGCGTGATTAGTCAGTTTGGTCGCGTTTATTCTGACGATTTTTTTAACCGGGTGCGAGTAAGATGAAACCATGAATGAGCCACCTCCGAAGCTGTGCCGGAGCGTGATCTGGGATTTTTTCGAGCGTGGACCAAAATACGCGAAGTGTTGCACGTGCAAGATGAGCCTCAAGACGCCGACCGGCACTACCACGACTCTGATAAATCACTTAAAGCGTCACCCAGAACCATTCAAGTGGTTTGAAAAGATGAGCGGTGCCCAGAGTGACAAAAAGGCAAGTGAGGTGAAGAAGCGTGAGGCAAGTGTTCCGGTACCTGGACCTTCCAGGGCATTGCTCAGAAGCGACAGCACTCGAGCCAGGTTGCCGACAAAGAAAATGGCACTGTTCCTTGTTGCCGGCCTTCATCCGTACTCGGTTGTAGGAGAGCCAGGGTTTGTGGCAATGATGCAAACTGCTGCTCCCGAGTACCAGCTACCGTTCACGACCACGTTTTCGCGGAGTGTTGTGCCGGAACTATACTCTAAGGAAGTGGAGTGAATAAAAGGCGAACCGCGGCACCATTTCCAGAATGGAGTTCAGTGTTATTCGTTGACAACGAACAGCTGGACATCAAGGGCAGGAGACAGCTATATCTCGCTGACATGCCACATGCTGGACGCCAGCTTCGAACCTCACAATTTCAACCATTCCTGTAAGGATATGTCTCAAAGCCACATGGCCAAAAACTTGAAAAATGCTCTGCTAGAGCTTGCTGCTGAATGGCATCTGCCGCAGGATATTCCGGTTCATATTGTCACTGACAATGGGCGGAATTTTGTTTCCGCGGTGGCGTGGACACCGTGGCATGGACTTCATTGCTTTGCACATGCACTGCAGTTGTGCATCAATGATGCCAAGAAGCAAACGCCCCACTTCGAGGGGCTTTGCACCGAAGTATACGAGCAATTGTCGGACATTACAAGAGAAGTGCTGTAGCAAGAACACATCTCAAGGCCGTGCAAGACAGCATGGGGAATAGAACTTCTGGAGGTCATTCAAGACGTTCCCACACGTTGGAACAGTGAATATGAAATGATGGCATGGCTCCTGAAGCTGCGCCCAGCCATTTCCTTCGACTTGTCGGAGCAAGACATGATTAATGATTGGTCGTCAACCGAGTGGCACCTAATGGCTGCAGTAACATCAGTGCTGAAATGTGTAGAGGAAGCCACTAGGGAGAGCTGCTCAGAGAAGCACCCGACCGTCTCACAAGTTGTGCCACTAACACACTGCACGCAACTCCTGTTGACACAGAAGCAGCACGCTGGTGGCGAAGATGCCATATTGGCGGGAAACCTGCTCCAGAACATGAAGTCCCACTTTGTGGATATAAAAATGCAAATCCCATATATCCTTTGAGCACGGATTCAAGTCAGTGTGGTAATAGTCTTCCTAGTGAGGCACAGTGGCTGAAGAATCAGGTGTGCTCAGCAGCGGAGGAAAGCGTTGCATTGGAAGGAGACATCGATACCAGCATTACTGCGTCTGCACTAATTACCGACAGTGATGTGTGAAGCCTTTTTGGAGCTTTGGCCTCGACCAGCTCTGTGAACGCTGCATCAAGACGGCCATTGCAGGAGGACTACCTGCACTCACCTCTGAGGCCTCGAGCAGAGAACCCCCACCTCTGGTGGAGGACCAGTGGCAAGGAAACCTTTCCACAGTTGGCAAAGGTTGCTCAACCATACACTGGGATACCACCAACACAGGTGCCCCGTGAAAGGCTGTTTTCAGCAACATGCTGCGAGTATCTCAGCCAAAGAGCACGCAGAAGTGCCAATGAATATTCTAGACTATTCTAGGTCCTTGTACTAGTTGTGCTTTTCTTTCGTTCAGTTACCTTGTGAATTATAGAAACTATGAGTTCCAGTGTAAATATTTTTTCCACAGCTGTGTTCGCGTTTGCAAACTATTCGCTTCGCTTCAGAAATATTACTCGAGAATACTCGAACAGAATGACTACCGTGTTTAATCGCATAATGATCGCACTTTTTTTTTTCCAAAAAATTTACGCAAATTTAGGGGTGCAATCATTACGCGGGGGAAATGTTTTACAAAAAATTTTTGAGCACCGAAAACGCAAACAAGTTGCAAGCAGACAACCCTTGACACATGCGCTTGCTACCTGCGGTTACGCCACTAAACGCGGTTATCGCGAACCGAGCTAGTGCCTCCAGATGAGCTGAACATGCTACTGGAGCTCATTCAGCTACACGCTAGTGGCTGGGTACAACAGCAACGTCTCGTGGCGCTCAAGCTACACATTTTACGCCCTTACGCCAAAAAATGTCCGGTCCCTGCAGCATCATTGATGTACTTAGGCGACACTTTCGCAACGCTCGGAGAATCGGATTCCGCGCGCTTACCACAATGGTGCCGCCCGCTAGCACAGCGGAATCAAAAAAAGGAATCATCTGCTCCTCACAAGATCATTTCATAGCAATCACCAGTTGGCTATACCAAGGCGCGACTAGCGGAAGAGATCACAACGGATAAAGCCGGTCAGCAAAGATGTCACGAAAAAGAGTGGGTGCTGGTGGAAAGCACCGAAAGATATAAGGAAGACTGGGCGACAGGCTGGCTCATCTCGATCTCTCGCACGGCTCGATCTAAAGTGCTTCCTTCTGCTTCTGCAGGTGAGCGATTTCAGATATTTTTCGTGATGTCCTTTCCGTGCACCTCTACAGAACTGCTTGTGTTTTTCTGTGCTTGGATTGCCGTGGGTGGACTGTGTACAGAATGGGTGGGAAAGATGGTGCCAAGGAGATAAAGGAACTGTCTAAACAGCTTGAAGCCTTCAAACGGGGCATGCGCACTGAGCTGAGAGAACCTGAAAGACAGTGTAAAATACTGTGCTGATACATGTGATGAAGTGAGCGAAATCAGAAAAGAATTTCAATCCCTGAGGGATGAGACAAAACAGCTACTCAAAGGAAACGGCACCCTGAAGGATCAAAATCAAAAGCTGTCAGAAATGATTGATAAACTTGAGCAGTACCTTGAAATCAAGCGGATTCCAAAAACAGGCGAAACAGATGACGCCTTGAACATGGTTGCAAAAGTAGGTGAAGCCCTTGATGAGGGCATTCCAGAAAGTGACACTTATACATGTCACTGGGTCCCGACACAGAAAGCAGATGTCCACAACATTGTGGTACACTTCGTTCGACGAACGAAGCTCGATGAAGTCCTCGCCAGGGCCAGAAAGAAATGGCTGACATGTAAAGAGCTTGGAGTGGATTCAAAAAACTCTGTGTATGTAAACGAACACCTGACACAAAAAAAAACAAGAAACTGGTCGTGGCTACGCGCAAGGAAAAATCCCAGTTATACTAGCAGTTTGTCTGGGCTTGCAAAGGGTGGGTGTTGGCACGGAAAAACGAGACTTCAGCAATCATCCGGATAGCTTCCTAAAATGACTTGGCAAAGATGACATCCGAGAGTAAATAGGCACGTAGACACTTTTTTCACTGCTTTGAAAATTGTTCATTATGGCAGTACCATCCATCAGCGACTCTTATTATGACATACCTCGCCTCAATGAAGAAATTACAGGTTTAAAAAGCTTCTCAACCATGCATATTAATGCCAGGAGTATAAAGAACAAAGTTGATGAGATAGAGGACCCGATGGCATCAATAAAAATTAAATCTGACATTGCACTTTTCACAGAAATGAGGCAATCTCTAAATGATCCCATGCCTTTTTTTAATGGCTATCGCTCGCAGCGCTAAACCAGAACCAACCAAAGGGGAGCAGGTGTGGCTATGTACATAAGAGAAGGGATATGTTTTGCCGTGAGTGGTGTGCTTCTCGCCACACCGCAGGAAGAGTCCAGCCTCAGGGAGAGGGTACACGTCATACCTGTGTGCAGGCATCGGAGCTGCCCTTGTACTTGGTGCAGCAGTGTACCACACACATATTTTTAATGGTGTGAGGCATGGGACAAGAGGCGAAGGTTATTAGAATCGACGCTGCTTTCCACATGCGTCGGGCCGCTATGATGTTGGCCTCCGGGTTTCGGTACTGCAAGTCACTTAGGATTTGCTCGGGTGTCTCATTCCAGTATGCCCGGGAAATAACACCCTTGAGTGCCGCTGGAGGGGCCGCGATGTACGCGGCTACCGGATATTGCTTTCCATCTAGAGTAATTCGCTGTATTTTGACCCAAGCGAGAGTTGCCTCCGCTACCGTCGCCACTGTAAAGGTGCTGTTAGTTGGATGAACTCGGATGTGCAACTCGCCCATCACGGAACAGCTGAGCGTCGAGTGAAGTGCCTGCAGGATACCTGGAGCTGGGAGCATCTTCGGGAAGAGGCCGCCTCACGGGCAAAAGACGACTCTGATGGTTCCCGCCGGCAATGCGGCGAGTTGTTTACTTCTTCGGACGATCAGGAGCGTCATGCGTAGCAGCTGCAGCATCTCCTTGAACGCGGATTGAGAGTTTCCAGATGCAGCGTCTGGTGGCCTTGCTGGTGCTCGGCTTAGGTTGAACTAAGGCCGATGCGGGGTGTTTTGGGGCCGAATTTGAAACTGGGGTCCAATTTCGGTAAGCATGGAGCACAGTTTTCCACTCACCAGGGTGACAGTCCAACGGGTTAGAGGTCTCTCCATCCACGGGCTCCTCCACGGCTGTTGGGGGAGTGAGGAACGCGGCGCGCCGGCGAGGCTCGCCTCGATGAGGCCAGGCTTAGCGTAGTGGCGTGGCTACCAGAGATGTTTTTGCCCGGTAGTTCACAGAGGTCACTGGGCACATCGAAAAGATGGTAGCGATTAGGGTCCGTGTAACCTCCAGGGTCCATTGAGGGCCTTGGTGGGTTCTAGAAAGGACTTAGCTGGGCACAGGAGCCAGAAATTGGAGGAGTCGGTACTGAACGCGTCCGCTCACTCGGGCCCCCTATTGGCCAAACTCTCCACTGTGGCTCACAACGAATTTGGGCATTTCTCACACCATTAAAAAATCAAGCGTCTGTGGGTAGTGAAAACAGGCATAAATCAAATTGCATCACACATATCGCGCAACAATCTCTGCCCTGCCCACACTGCAGCAGCAAAGTAGTGAGGAGTGAAGGGGTTCAATGGCGCACAAATGGCCCAAATTAGGTGAGCCACATCGCCGAGTGCAATCACATTTTCGAAGTTCCAAAAACTTTTTACAGCTATTACTAAAAACCGGCTACAAATCTCTAAATCCAAATGGGCGCCTGTAGGTAATGGTTACAAGGTTAACTATTAGAATACAGTTCATCATTTCATTAGTTAGCATGATTGATCTATTTTTGAGATCCGTGAACACTGGTACTGTCATGCAGCAAAAAGCTTCTGTTTACCTCAAAAACCCATTTTAAAATATTAGAGACTGGCTTCCCTGAAACACCTGGTATATTTTCATATTAGCGCCTGCTTGCAACAAAAAAGCAGCAACAGCTTGAGGAATTTACTACGTGCTTGATGTCAAGCATTATATGCTGTGCAATCGCGACCATTTTTCACACCAGTCCTAAAACATGCTCAGACTGGCAGACGATAATAGCCCATCACCTGGGGCCCTATATTCACATGTAGTTGGGAAACTATGCACTGCCCACAAAACTGAAACTGTAGATGGATAAACAACTAAGTGAAAGAGGATTACTAGTGCTCAGTACACTACACAACAAACTGCATTTCTTCACTCCTTACTTTCGTTGCACAGAATCTACAGCATGTGGAAAAATGAAACAGAATGGATACATGCGGCACTCAAACGAAAGAATGATAGCAAAGAAAAAACGAAGAAACGTGATGACGGAAGGTTTGGCGCTTAAAACAAGCAAACAAACTAACTGCTGAGAGCATTTGTATAGCTAAAAGCTCTTTCTTTTATTCTAACCATCAGGATGACCTTCGACTTCTTATCTGCTACTCCCTGTAAATGAGGCCCTGACAAAAAGCAATTACCATATTTGTGTGGGTTTGGGACATCCTCCCCGTGAAGAGTCCCCGCAATGCGAACAGAGTTCAGTGCCCTCCAGTATATGGTTTTACGCACAAAAACCAAAAGCTGGGAAAGCCAGGGATGTGGTGTTGAGCAAAATACGACACTTCGGGGAGACTGAAGGCATTTACTACGTGAAGACTGCGCTCAGAACGGCAGTCATGCGGTGTGCAACACGGAGTGGCAGTGAACGATACACACTGTGCCTCTTAACAAACCCAGTCTTGCCTTCACGGGCCCAGCTCGCAGTTTGAACTCCTCAGCGTGCAGCCCCAAACAATTAGCGTAGTCTCCTCGTTAACTGAACATATTTATGCACCATTTGGCTCTGACAGCATAACCAGAAAGGTTATGGAAATCCAGCTCGAACACCTACGACGCAAAAAACCGACTTCCCACACAAGAAGACTGCACTGCGAGTATTCCATTTAAGCACGAGTTCCATTGCAATGGAATAACCGTAACAACCAGGGAACATCGAGGCTGCCTTCTAAAAACCGTACCCGGAAAGCAAATTTGGAAGAATGCACGTACACACGGTCAATCAATGGCCTAAACTTGACAGCGTGCATATATTCACAACAGTAACGCCGCAAAATCGTTTGAGAGCACTCTAACCAGCAATATATCCTCAATTCTTCGACTAATTGTGTCAAGCATCTTTTTGTGCATCAATCTGAACTCGGAAAAGAAAGGCCGATATGCACAACTAGTCGGTAAGTCAAACGCCAACAATTTTTTGTCACAAAGCATGCATAACAAATACCTGTAATCGATGGGAACTCTGAAGAAACCGCTCTGGCCTTGGTATGCAGATGTGTTGCACCATTTCGCACAACGGCGGTCTGACATGCTGCCGGAGTCACTTGCACTTCAAAACAAAGTTTTCGGGCGTTCAACGGTGCCCCGGCCGCCTGCTCATTCACTCGCTGACGATACGTTTGCTTTTCTTTAGCTCCGCCAGCGAATCAAAAGAGTGAAAGGAGGAACGTGACATGTGCACACAACTTTTTAACAGTTTCCTTCCAGTCACTTGAGGCTCGTTTCAGCCAACCTTGAGAAGATACTTTTATGAAGTACTGCACTTCAGTGCTCGCAAATTGCACTGCTTATATACCCCACGTGGAAGCTGTGTTCATCAATAAAAGCCTTAGCTTGAGAGCTAAAATAAGATAATGAAGCGCTGATGATGCCTACAACAACAAAGTGTAGCCACGACCAAAGTGCAGCTGTCAGGCTACTGTCAAAGGCCCCGCGCTGGCGAGGCACACAATATGATCTGAGGGTGCCACGGTGGTAAAGTCGGCTAAACTAAGCAACACAGCTCAGCTTCACCTGCTGAAAAAGCGGTAACACCAAAGCAGGAAGGACGAATCTCACCTTCCGCAGAAAGCGGGACAGGATTCGTCGGTCAGGCCTGGCAGCATGTGTCGCAGGTAAAAAGACACGACAACCAAACACACTCGGCACAATGAAAGGATTCATCGCAGCTACCTCTTACGTACGCTTCACTATTTTTGTTGTCATGACATTAAACAGCAGGAAAGTGTTGGTAATGAAGGCGGCACGAAGAAAACAACAACGCAACCACTTCGCACGCGGTCACCACGATCGCACTAGCGCGGCGCCAAGTGTTTTGTTTGCGTCGTGGTGGCTTGTCTTGTCTTGACGTGATCCTGACCGCAAAGTTTTGTTTCAGTTTCAGTTTCGTATTTAGTTGCGCCAAATCCTCAACAACGTCTATGCTCAAGCGTGTGGCAAGTTCAGGCGCACTTAATGAAGTGTTTTCTGTCCGGGCTGTGAGGCAGAACTGTTTATTGAAGAGACGCAGGGTAAACAGTCGCGCGACAATACCACAGGAAAGTAAAGAGAAAAATTAGAGATCACTGCGGCGACCCGCGTCGGGAGAATGCGAAAGCATTGACACTCCTCAGCACTCATCGCCTCTGTTTGCCTCTCTTTATCATTTTCTTTTTGTTTGTGAATTAATTTAACTATCGATTTAGCGTAATTATCTTCTGCTTTAATTAAAGATCGATTTATTTACTCTGATCATACCTCTTTTATGAATGAATGAATGAATGAATGAATGAATGAATGAATGAATGAATGAATGAATGAATGAATGAATGAATGAACTTTATTCCAGTCATCATGGAGCCTCACAGTCTGGGCACAGCAATTAGGTGTGAGTGCCTCTCAGGCGCTCTGCACCGAAGTCTTGTCCAAAGTCTTGACTAGTTCACTATAGTCTTGACCAAAGCCTTCCCAACAAACCAAAAACCTCTCAGAGACGTCTGGCTAGGCGCCTCTGAGAGGTTTTTGGTTTGCTGGATTGTGGTAAGTAAAGCCCGGCTTTTTTTTAGAAAAGCTCATAAAGGGACTTTAGTGGTAAGCTCTCTCCGACTGACGGATGATGAGTCCTTGCTGATCCGGGTCGTGGCTCCGGATCAGCTTTTCCCATGTGGCAAGGTCTGGGATGCTATGGGATTTAGCCCCAGGAGAATCCTGACAATCCCAAATTACGTGATTTGGCGAAGTCATTCTGTAGCAGCTACAGCAGAGCTCAGGCTCCCCAGTGTCTTCTGTTCGCACTTTTCAGTGCCTATAGGCGCGGCGCGGCGGCAACATCTGTTGACAGTTGACAGCCGTACGTGTTGTGCGGACGAATGTTTAGGTGCTTCTAGGATCACGCGTGGAGACCGGACCGACTGACGACTGCGAGAGTGACGCAACTGCGTAAAATAAATAAGTTCTTTCTTTTAATATTTTTAAAGTAGGGTGTGCTTAGTTTTTAGGCTGTTAGGGGAAGTGCAGGATAAAGAATAAAATTTAGGTCAGCGACGTGTAATCGGCTGGGCATATTCTGGCCGGCAGCTATAGTTTTTCAGTGCTTAATTTTGCGTTAACTTTTTTAGAAAGATAGTTATTCCTTTTCTAAGTGATCGACCGGCATTTGCGGAAGGCAAAGTTTTATTTGATTTGGGCACGTGTTTGTGTTTTTTTTTTGAGCCTGTAGATATATCTCAGCATTTGGTGGTAGCAATAATCGATTGCTGCTAAGATGGTTAAGAAGCTTCCCAAGCAACCATAGATATCCGTCGGACGTACGAGCTAGATCCGAACGTCCTTAGCCGAGATCGGACATCCATCGGACGTACGAACAGAATCCGATTTCGGATATCCGTATTCGTACATCCGCCGGACGTACGGACAGTGTATATCCGCATGAGAGACGAGGTGTACGTCCGAAGGATGTAAGGCCAAGTATTTTCCCAGGCCGTGAGTATGGACGTTTTTATTTCACAGAAAATTCGCGTCTTTCGTGTATGTACACTGTTTTATTTGCATCAGTTGGAGGGTTTGACGCGAAGATGTTTGTAAATTGGTGCGATTCCACTCCTTCCTGCAGTGCAAGAGCCGCCAACGAGCTAAATTTATCTAAGAGGAGAAGCAGGTGTTGCAGAATTTTGCAAGAACTCAATGACTAGTTTTATATTTATAAAACTTCTCCTAATTAGTGGAGTTGTGCGACATGTCCACCGTTTTGCTAGCTAAACTTGCCATTGAAACCACACGCAAGTATTGTATCAAAACCATCATCATAGATGTCAGTTCGCGGTCAGTCCAATCCAATCCATCAGTACGGCTCCGTCAACGTTTTTAGATCCCTTTCTAAAAGGGATCTAAAAACGTTGGGCTCCGTAGCGCTGTTGGTTTGTCGCGTAGTGTTGTCGCGCAAGAGCTTTATAGCTCTTTTATTATAATGTTTGGCTTTGTTCGGTCTGTGGACGAAAGTAGTATGTAACTTAAGCAATTCGAAAGATACGGGAAGCGCCTGAAGCTCTTCTGGAACACTGGAATCCCGTACTGCATCGACCTTGGTTTAAAGAAGGCTTAGTGCACATGTGATTGCCTACGAAGGTATGTATCCAGTACACTTCTTGGAACTTGCTTCTAGGACAATGCAGCATGCTCATATAACATTCGTTCACAGGACAGTGGGAGCAGTAAGCGCGAGGAGATGGCTTCCACAAGTGTGTGCTGTTCTCACACTTTCGGGAGCCTACATCACACAGCTGCGGGAGCCCTCAACTCGCGCGGCTAATTCCCACTCTTCAAAGTTGCGGGACGGAGTATTTTCGCATCTTGTTAATTTTTAAGGCATCGCTAGGTTCACTGTGCCTATATAAAGAGTGACAACGCGCGAAAGGCAGACAATAGGAAGCACGTGTAGTTCGCAACGGAAGCTTTGCGGCTTTCTGTGCACAGTCGCGTACAGTGTTGCGCAGGTTAGTGCCCTAAAGCCCATGAGAATAAATAAAGAACAGATATATTGTCAAATATGGTGTGGAAAAGTGAGAGCTGTTATTGCCTTATTCTTATTGAGGTGTTTGTTTTAATTGGTTCCAATGTTTTTACTTGGGCTGCTGCATTGTGCCATTTGTTTCACGTGACTGATGTTTGCCGCGTTCTTTTTATTTCAGAAATCCTGTGGGTGGAAAGATTACGGGTGTGTGTCCCAAGCTTGCCACATTTGAAGAGTCACATTTAAGAAATTTTCCGAATATAACCCATTGCTCTGCTGATGTATCATCAACCACAATAAAATATGCGTGCTATGCATCAAATTGTTTTTTGGTTTTATTGCATCGCGCGGAGTGAAAAAAGCACGCATGCACCATATATGCGAATATTCGAGAAAGATCCGCCAATGGACGTACTCAACTGGACGTCCGTCGTCGGGCGAACCGTATACCTTTGGCCACCTTTCGGACGGCCGACGGACGTCTACCGGCTGTTTGCGGATGTTCAGCGGACGTACAGAACATCCCAAACAGACCTCTGTCGGCCGTCCGAAGGATATCGATGGTTGCTTGGGTTAAATATAAGGAATGTGAGGCGTCGGTGAATTTAAAAGAAACGCGCTTCGAATCGGTGGAGGAGGCCGAAGGCGCAGATTTTGTGCAAATGCTGCGTATTAGGTGCACGCTTGGACAGGGCTGACCAGGTGAACACCATACTTATGCTACGTATCTAAAAAGAGTTACAGAGAAGCGCGAACTTCAAGAACAGCTTGGTCAGGTGGAGGCAAAAGTGGCTGACACCTCCATTGGAACCACATTGGCGGACGTTCCAGCGCCAGCCACGTGGATGGGGCTTGCACTGGCGTCGACAGCGATAAGAAAGTCAGTCACACAGGTTCAGACAGGAACAGCTATGCACAGGTGGCAGCTAGGAAGTCTAGAGGCAATGGAGAGAAGGGGAACAAGCTAAACCCAAGGAATGAGGCCACAGTCACTGATAAGAGGCAGTAAAATCCGGAAGTTAGGAGGGAGGGGGGAGAGTACCCTAGGGCTTATCGCTGGTGACTCAAACATGAGGAGCTCCAAAAGAGCTATATTTGAGGATGTAAAGGGTGATAGGCAGGCGGCAGTCGGTGTATTGTTAGGGAGGACAATTGACGAGATACTGAGAGAGACAAAAAGTTAACTTTCTGAGAATGTTGCAAGGTACACGCGAAGAGGTACAAAGGAGGCTGTACATCAGCTAGTTTATGAAGCAACATGCTGTGTTCAACGCTGTCATACGCCTTTGCAATATCCAACTTAACCCCAGCAGATAGTTTTTTTTGCCTCATACCAACCCTAGTATGGCTCTCCAAGTCTATGTGCGCGCTCCAAGTCGAGCACCCATGGCAGAAACCAATCTGAGCCTCTCTAAAGCCTTGAGTCAGAACATGATTCGTGAGGCGGCTGAAGACTACCCGTTCTACAAGCTTAACATAATTTATTGTGAGAGCAATCGATCGGATATTGTCCAAGTCAAAGCCCTTGCCCTGGTCTTGGAACAATAAAATAATTTTCACCGTTTTCCAATTTTGTAGAATCCAGGCTTTTTCCAAAGACAATTCATACTCTGCAAGAGGTACAGGGCAGAGTCTTGCATTAGTATTTTCAGCATGCCAACTGTCACTCAGTCAACCCCGGGGGCAGCACACATTTGGGGTGTCGTCAGCCCCGACTTTATTTCAACGCGAGATGGAGAACCTTCTGCACAATCTTGACCATGTCACGACATACTTTGACGATATACTGGTGACCGGCGCCAACGACAGCGACCATTGGGCTAATGTGTTCCGAGTCATGGAACGACTGAGGTGAGCTGGGCTGCGGCTGAAGCTTTCTAAATGCGAGTTCCTGGTACCTAAGGCGGAGTATCTGGGGCAAGTCATCAGTGCAGCCGGTCTACAACCAAACCCAACCTAGACTGAAGCCAGCACGGCAGCTGGTGCTGCTCGGCAGCACCAGTGCCTCGGAATGTGAAGGAGCTACAGAGCGACTTGTTCCTGATCAACTTTTATAGATGGTCCATGCCAAACCTCTCTAGTGCGTTGCACCCCCTGAATCGTTTCCTGGAGGCAGGGGCCCGGTGGTGCTGGACGTCTGCCCAGTCAAAAAAAACCATTGGAACCAATTGGATTTCCAATGGGTTCCAATTGGACGAGTTCAGTTTCCAATTGGTTCCAATTGGAATGGTGTTCCAATTAGATGGTCCAAATGGACTGTCCAATTGGACCATTTGGGTTTCCAATTGGTTCCAATTGGAATGGTGTTCCAATTGGATGGTCCAATTGGACTATCCAATTGGACCATTTGGGTTTCCAATTGGTGAGCCCAATTGGTCTTACCCATTGCATCCAATTGGTCCGCCCAACTGCACCCAATTTATCCAATGAATGTTTGCATGTTTGACGAAAAAGGTAGAACTAATATGGTACTTACAATAAGAGCTATCAGCAGCTTAGCCTAATAAATTGTACTCATCACCTACACCACCACTGGAGCTGAAATTAAATTAATTAACTGCGCTCAGTGGGCAAGCGTCACTGGCCCCAGCATGAGAGCCTAAAAAAATTGGGTATATAAGTTGGAGCAGAAGTGTGTTCTCTGGATGTACATATTGAGCTATTGTATGCTACTAGTGCCTGAATGTGCAGTGTTGCTTGTGTGTGATGCATGTGTGTCTGTTGAGTTTGATTTCCATAAAAGCATGTTAATTTCAATTCCGTAGAAAAATGTTGATTGGCACTAGGCAGAGTGTCTTCCTGCAGTCCTCATAAATGAGTTTTTGTTTTCGCACATTACAATGTGTTAAGTTGTAGAAATATTTATCCAAAATCCTAGAGCATATTATTCAAACATTTAGCTACCTTTCTCAATGAACGTAACATATTTTGTAACAGTTTCATTTTATATCTATGTACCACTCCCCTCAATAATGCCCTGTGGGCCATGAGGGTATCAGAAATAAATAAAATAAATAAATATTTTGTGAATATTTTCTGGGTGAAATAACTGCCTGGCCTAATGGGTCCAATTGGCTAGTCCAGTTGGATCCAATTGGTCGGGGGCTAAAAACACAACTGGAACCAATTGGTTCCAATTGGGAAGTCCAATTGGAAGCAATGGGAATGTCCATTTAGTTCCAATTGGAATGTCCAATTGGTTCCAATGTTTTTTTTTGACTGGGTGAGGAGGAGCAAGCATTCCGGAAAAGCAAAGAGCTGCTTACGTCCGCTAGAGTTTTAGCACAGTTTGACCCTGCAAGGCCGACTGTGCTGATCACAGATGCCGCACCTTACGGGTATGGGGCAGTCTTGGCACAGCGCGAGATGTCGGGGGAGGAGCGTCTCATTGCCTTTGCGTCTCGAAGTCTGGCGGCTGCAGAAAGGAACTACAGCCAGTTGGACATGGAAGCGTTAGCGCTCGTGTTTGGGGTCACAAAGTTCAGACAGTGCTAGTGGGGTCGACCGTTCGAAGCCGTCACCACAAGCCACTACTAGGTTTGCTTGCAGCAGACATACCTGTCCCAGAATCCTGCTGTCCCAGGGTGCTACGATGGGCCGTGTGGTTGTCTGGGTACCGCTATACACTAAGCTACAGGTCTGGTAGCCACATAGCACATGCGGACGGACTGAGTCGCCTGCCGCTTCCCACAACAGAGCTTCCCGTGGACTGCCTTGCTGACGTCTTCATGCTGGCGGGGGTATACCCGCGAACGCTGTCATCAGCTGCTTTTGCTGACGCCACTGCCCGGGATCCAGTGGTTTCGCGAGTTGGAGAAGCCTTGCGGACTGGCCGCCAGCTGGACATGGACCTGAGGGGAAACCCTATGAAACACGTTTCTCTGAGATGAGTGTGCAAGGGAACTGCGTGCTCTAGGGCAACCATGTGTTGGTACCTGCGTCACTCCAGGGCGACGTCTTGAGGCTGCGTCATGAGGGCCATCCAGGGATATCAAAGATGAAAGCTGTAGCGCGGAGCCACGTATGGTGGTCTGCAATGGATGACGATATCGTTGCTGGCGTCCAGGGGTGCCCCACGTGCCAGGAGCAGCAACGAGCGTCACAGCCAATACCTGTGATGCCCTGGCCGTTCCCGGACAGACCCTGGTCAAAGCTTCATGTAGACTATGCTGGGCCATACAGGAACTCTTATTTGTTTATTGCAGTGGATGCATTTTCTAAATGGATTGAGGTGTTCCGAGTTTCCTCGCCATCTCCAGAAGCCACCATTATGTGTTTGAGAGTCATGTTCGCGAACCAGGGGCTGCCCTACATTGTGGTGTCCGACAATGGTCCAGCGTTTATTAGTGACGTGTATGCAACATTCTGGAAGAAGCATGGGGTGAGACGGATGCTGGTACCGCCATATAATCCAGCGTCTAATGGCGCTGCAGAACGAGCCGTTGAGACCGTAAAGAGGAAGTTGCCGACGGCTCGTCCTGAGGACCTTCAGGCAAAAATTGCACGCTTCTTGCTGACTTACCGATCGACACCACATGAAGTCATAGGGTGCAGCCCCGCAGAGCTACAACTGGGACGAAAAATGAAGACTGCAATGGACCTGCTCCGACCGGATCTAAGGAGCACCGTACAGCAAAATCAGCCCGAGCAGAAGATAAGATGCGACCAGCGAACGAAAGCTCGGATTCAGGGACTGCCTGGGGATCAGGTATTCGCCAGAAACTTTCGGCCAGGGCCTGCATGGGTGCAGGCTGTAGTCATAGCTCAGGTTTAGGTTTAGGTTTATGGGGTTTAACGTCCCAAAGCGATTGAGGCTATGAGAGACGCCGTAGTGGAGGGCTCCGGAAATTTCGACCACCTGGGGTTCTTTAACGTGCACTGACATCGCACAGTACACGGGCCTCTAGAATTTTTAATCCAAAGAAATTCCAGCCGCCGCGGCCGGGATCGAACCCGCGTCTTTCGGGTCAGCAGCCGAGCACCATAACCACTGAGCCACCACGGCGGCGTAGTCTTAGCTCAGGGAGCGTTTTCATCGGATCTTCAAGTGGCAGACGGACGACGTTGGACGCGGCATCATGGTCATCTCCGGCAGGGAAACCCGCTACCCCAGGTTGAGCATAACCAACGGTCCAGCACGGTCACGGACCCTAACGTCCCTGAGCCCCGTCCTGACGTATCCAATCCGGCAGGGCAGGTTGTGGCACCTCACTTGTCAGATCAGGGTTCCGAAATCTCCTCTCCAGAGGTTTCAACTGAGGAACCAAGGCAACCAAGGGCTTCAGAAGGTACAGCGTCCCCTCGTCAAACACCTGTCACCACGCTTCCCCGACGGGACACCAGGGTTCGTCGTCCTGTGCAGCGCTACTGCCCATAACTCAAGTGCTTCCATTGTTACACTTAATCACCTTGTAATTGTTTGGTTGTTTCTTAACTCAGGGTGGGGGGGATGTGACGTTATTGATCACAGGAGGGCGCCACCGCGTCGGTAAATAAAAACGCACGCATGTCTGGGCTGGTCAGTGCGTTGCAAGCCTTCGACTGGCGTGTTGTATTCACTCTTGGCCGGGAAATGTTCCCGGCCCGGCTTATCACAACATTTTAAAACACTGTCAGGAAACTCTAGGAAAGATTGCCAATACACGGGTATAGGACACAAATACAGTGTAAGTACCTGACTCATCTGCCTTCTGGAGAGGCTGTACAGGTAGTCTAAACAAAAAAAAATTGCTGAGGCTCAGCTTGGCTAAGCCTGGGGAATGCGAAGCATATTAGTGGCTAGGCTTGGTAATACATGGCTTTCCTTGGTTGAATACTTGGTCATTTTAATACAACCACTAGAAGCCTTCGTCGTGGGGGAAGACAACGGCATGGCTACAGCGGAATGCCGACTAACCCCGAGACGCGCGTTGGGTGAGCGTCTGGATTGCCAGGGAAGCCGCGTCTGCCTGCCCGGTGGAGCGAGCGTTTCACCTACACCGAGTGTGAACGTGCGTTCGAAATGCGCGGGAATGCGCGGGTGTGACGGCTAGGGGTCCCACGGCGACGGCGCGAGGTGGAGGCCGGCTCTCTCATCCGATGTCACGCGGTGTGACGTCACGGTGTCACGTGGCGTGACGGCTAGGGGTCCCATGGCGACGGCGCGAGGTGGAGGCCGGCTCTCTCATCCGATGTCACGTGGTGTGACGCCACGGTGTCCCGTGGTGTGACGTCACGGTGTCACGTGGGGGTCCCACGGCGACGGCGTCAGTGGTAGCTCTAGCAATATGCTTCGCATAAAAACGCACAGTGAGGGAATTGCAGGTTTCAGGCATAAAGGCCCCTCACGAGTGTGTCCAGTCGATGCGTATAGGAACGGCAAATGAGCCCTAAGACGCCTAACAAGCACAGCTACTAAAGAGGAGTAGCTTCCCGATTTGCGGAAGAAAAAAAAACTGTTGCACGAATAACTGAACAGGTCCTATTCAAGCAGACTCCGGAAAAAGGAACACGTGGTCGCGACGCATGTGTTCCCCCTAGTGGTTCCCGCTTACAAACACGCTACGTGTTAAACTGCACCAGACTCTCACGCAGTGCATTTCTGAGCGTCGACTTCCTGAGCTTCCATTGGCCCCGTCCGGCGGTACTGCCCGCTCATTGTCTTCTACGTAGCACATATCCGTGCTTTCGCACTGATTAATATCTAGTAAACACCTTCTGTAGTTTCCAGAATTCCAAAATTTGGCACTGCTACCGTTCAATTTGATCTAGGTCTGATTTGGACCATAATCGATGTCCAACCATAATTGACCATGCCCAACCCGATGGCGACCCCAAAATTTGGCTCTGGCCATTCCCTAAATGTTATCACTCGACACTTAGGAATAACCGTGATTAAACACTGCCTTACTTCCATTTCATGTTTTTCAATTGTTGTTATACTTGCTCACTCTTAGCCACCGGGACTTCAAGGGTTGAATCCTGGCGTGACTGGCACTGCGCTTCTTCACAAGCGTCTTTCAGGGCGGGATCTGAGCGGAACTTGCCTTTTTATTTCAATATTTTGCAAACTAGGCTGCGTTTTCAGTACGCATCACCGAGTGTCGCCATCGTCGAATGTGTTTTTTTTTCTTCACTTTTCAAAGAGAGCAACATCTAAATGTGAATAGAAGGTCAAGCGGCTGTGTGCGTATAACAGTGATATGAGTATTTCTTTCTCCTCGCGGCCTGTTCAATGTTCATTCTGTTCTGTTCAGGGTCCAGTGGGGCGACTCGTAGCGCAGCATTTGCTGTATTTTGTGCGCCTGTTTCAAAAGTTCTATTGCCCAGCAAAATCTCGCATGCCAGGCTTCGTAAGTCTGATCTGAGCTCTACGTTGGTATTAAGATGGCGGTGCTCAATAGTGGGAATGTTCCGAAATGCGCGATAGACTGGGTCAAACAAAAGCCCTATTTTCTCAATATCTCCACGCGCACACATCAAAACTAGGCCATTTTAGCAAATTCAACTGCATATTTCGTCGTAGCACTTTGTCACTTAATGAATTAGGACACGAGGATTACAAAAATTCAGTTAAAAAATAAGAAATATGCACAAAAAGGTTCATTCTGTCTGCAATTTCGCCGCGATGAACACAATGAATCGGAAATTCAAAATACCTCGGCCCTGACAAGTGTGATTTCGGTCTTGGAATATTCGGCATTGTTGCGGGAAAGATTTCAAACGAAGCTGCTCGGAATGATGAACGATATTTGCACTGATATTTGAATCAAAATAGGAGGTTGTGTTTTTATTTGCCTTTAATGGTGGTGGCGGTGGTGGTGGACCCCCGCCATATCTGTGTTGACTGCGCATAGTGCGCAACTACTCGGGGGGGGGGGGGGGGGGAGCCGTTATCATAGCCGGTCATAAGGCATGATCCACTGCGCCCGCTGTTGTGATCATGCTGCCAACAACGCGGACCAGACCAAACTGGACCGCTGAGCGGGCAACAAAGCCGTCCTCCTCACGATAGCTAGACGCCGGTTCTCGACGAATGGCGGCGGCAGCGTCTCCCCTTTGTGCAAGAAAAAATAGGGATCCATCTTCACCTCGCCTGAAAGCAACTTCGATGCTGCCGTCACAATAGCTCCAGACAGCATCGCGACTGTGGCGAGCTAAAGGAAGGCCCGAATCTTCCCTGTACTCAGAACAGCAGTGGCAAAGGGAGGAAACCGGGAGCCGACGACCTCGTCAGAAGTGGCGAGCGTTTATTGAAGGAGTATTAAAGCTCACACTGGTCAGCGCCCGGTTCCGGCTGGGCCA
Organism: Amblyomma mixtum; assembly: GCF_055824585.1. Classification (NCBI taxonomy): domain Eukaryota; kingdom Metazoa; phylum Arthropoda; class Arachnida; order Ixodida; family Ixodidae; genus Amblyomma; species Amblyomma mixtum. The sequence goes on from NC_143019.1 coordinate 132,070,245, forward strand.
TAACCGTCACCGTCGTCCGTAAGAAGTGGTGCGTTGCGGTGCCATTAGCGACATCGCCATCGGAGTGCGGGTTTCCATCAGCGGATCCGCTGCGAGTTGAAACAGTGCTGCCCATCCCGGTGGGCGGCAACCCACGTAAGCTTGAGGGATTCCTGATTGGACAGTCATCCAGTGCCCTGATTCCCCTGTTGTGGAGCTAGGGACATGAGAGGGTATAAAACCTGCCGTGTGCATGTGCTTACACCTGATACCGTCATATTTCTACTTCTATACATACTATACTTTATGGGGTTGCAAATGGGGAGATAAATCCGTTCTCCCCCGTTTAAGCGCGGCTGACCCAGTTGAAAGCAGCGCAGACCCCGTGGTCGGGAACGCTACTGAGCGCACACCGACCACGGCGGGCCTTGCTCTGCGGGAACAAAGGAACGACACACTGGTTGACACAAACAAGGCATTTAGTGCTATAAGAACAATAACGCCAGCTGGCAGCCTGGCAACAAAACACACTGAGGAATCGAGGATGTCCGACTCACTAGTACGCTTACGAGCCAACGTTCGCCCACGTTAGGGCAAAGGGAAGCTCCGAGGCCCGACGGGACGGGGTGGCGGGAGCAAGTTCCAACCACGAGACGCCCGCGGCCAAGAGCGGAGCGGCGCGCGGAAACGTCCGCTTGCGTTCCCGGTCCCAAGGAGAAGAGACCCCGTCGCTCCCTGCGAGCGCGCAGAAAAACGCCATCCGTGGCGCTGGTGTCGCTGCGACGTGAGCGCCCTCCCCTGTTAGTTAAAAACAAGGGGAGTGCGTTGCGGGGAAGCTAACCACGGGGATCTAGTGCATTGCGGGAAGGCGAACGCAGGGGACGAAGGCGTCCCCACAACTTCTACATATTTCTTACTTTTGTACATATTTCTTACTTCATACATATTTACGTATACTTATATCTATACACATTTAATTACTTCTATCTTTCTTCTACATATTTCTTACTACATAAGTAAATTTCACAGGTTCTCTTTCCTCCTTGCACCAGAGGTGCCCCGCCAGAGACGGTTTGTTTAACTTGAAAACTGAAGCTTGATCTTCGCACCAGGGGGGCCCCGTCAGAGACGGTCTTGTGATCAGTTGACACGCAGGGGTAAGGCGAATCTTTACGATTTATATACAAATATTTACACTGCATAAAAGTTTGGGCACTATAGACAAATTAAACGGCAAAGGACAAACAACAAAAGCGTGGAACTGGCTAACACTAGGGGAGGCCCCTACTCGGCATAGCCGAAGTTGCATAGCATCTCACCTTAGCGCAGAACCCCGCTTCCGGCTCCGGGGCCCGGTTTTAAAGCCTTAAAGGACCGCCCACATTTGATAGCTTCCAATCATGTTGCACTGCTCACATGATTGGTTTACCGAGAGCATGGCCAGCCCTCCAGCTTCCTAGGGCAAAACGCCCTTTCCATTGAAGAATAAAAGTAAAACCAAACACAAATACACATTCGTGCCATCACGTGCGCGAATCAGTACCGCGGGGCGGGGGACACCCGTACTTCTCGGCGCGTTCGCGAGCGGCCGCGTTCCAAGAAGGGAGACGCTTTGCTTTGAGCGCCCCCAGGCGCGTACCGGTGACCCCACGTACACTAACGATCCCTTAAACGCCTTTCCCAGGATTCTACAAAGGGCTCAAATGCCACTTTTAAAATTATAACAAAGGGATCGGTACGGGTCACAAAACCACCCTGTGGGTTACATGCCGCAGCTACACCAGCACTGGCACCAACAAAACCAAAAACAAAAAAAAATGCACACGGGCACCAACACAACATTACGCAAAATGCACAAATACACACAGTGGCATGCCTGCCGTGCGCCGTAACACGGCGTCCAAGTTGGTGGGTTGCACCCAGTTCACCACCTCCAAGCACACACTCGTCCTCGCGAATGGGCACACATGCACACAGACACTCGCAACCGGAGCGTTCACTGGCACTCATATTGGGTCCGTAAGCGGCCACGTGAACCTCCTTAGTCGCACCGCGCGTCCCTGTGTGCGTTCGAGCCAACAGGTGTCTCGATCGACACGATTAACGCCTAATGGCCGCTACGCTCATTAGACTGGTGCCACAGCGGGGCAAGAACTCAGCAGCTGGTGCCCTCCAGGATCAAACACGTCCCATTTCTCGATGGGTCCAAACCCCTGATCACACAACGCACCTAAGGGCACGCTCTCTCCGGCGCGCCGGTACGAACCGCATGCTGCGCAAGGAGCATAGCGCCTGGCCCGTCCAAATTTTTCAGTACGGTCAGTCTTGCTACACTTGATTTGGCAGCCTGTAGCACGGAACGTAATGTTCCGCGTACCCACTTTCAACATGAAAGCCTCGCACCTGCCTCCTGGTATTTCGCCTCGCTTCGAGCCATTTGCCTCGTTCCTACAAGGAGAAACATTGAAACTGCCGCTCCCTACTTTATAGGAGCTTGCCGGCTTCACGGCATCATCTGACTCCGAGGCTGTATGAGGTGACTCGTAGTTACTTGATCCGAATTTGCCTTGAGTCAAGTCGTCACGCATTTCCTTCTCCTCGAAGGACCTGGTCGGACGCCCATCCTGTGCGTTCGACAATTGCGCGGCGCTCCGCCCGGTAGGCGCTACAGGCCCACCTCCGTTCTCTGGCTCGGATGGAACGCTCCTGCCATCACTAACGCTACGAGGCGCGTCCTGCCACCTGCCCGACACCGTCTGGCGTTGCGGCAACGTTGGGTTTCCTGCTGTCACTAGCTCGCCGATCTGACGTCTGTCGTCGCTGGTCGCTTCACGCTGAACCAACTGCTCTTTTTCGCAGCTTTCCTGAGATCGAGTTTTTATTCCTGAACTCGCGTCCGCGTCCCTGGTGTAATTTGGGGTAGAGCTAACCTGGGCGGCCGGATCGTCGGAGTGCGAGATCACCGCCTCTAATACTGCGACGCTGCGTTCCATCAGGATGCTTTCTTTAACTGCGACTTCAGCTTCGCAAAAATCTGGCTCACTTTTTACTTCTTCCTGGCTGTTTTCCTGACCTGTGCTTGACAGGCATATACCATTGCCTTCCAGCACTGGCGTCCTCTCCACTCGGGACTCGGAGCAGTTCTCCCTAGCTAGTTGACTAGCTCTCCTAGACTCTTTGAGCTTAGCCAGCTCGAGCTCTAGCTGCTGGCGCCTTGCTTCTAACACCTGCAAATCCGGAGGTTTTTCCTCGCATAGCGGCGCCTTTCCTCCATTCACTTTTGCAAGCTCAGCCTGATAATAAGCTAAGCGCGCCTTCGCCAATTCCACTCGCTACCACACATCGAGTGTGGGCCTGCATGGATAACTCTCCATACCGCCGTCTGTATCCCTCAACTGTCCTACCAGCTCGAACACATGCACAGGGACACTAACACTACGACGAAGGAAACTCACAGTTTCGATGCGTCGATCCGCATTGCCAGCTCCTTGGCGTCGGAGTCCACCGCCACTTTCACCGGACGCTGCGATGAGCTGTCGCACGCCGCTGGTCCTGTGCACGTTGTCGTCACTTGCTGCGACCCGCCGGTGACCGTCAAGTTCTCGACGCGCTGCTTTTCTTGACCGGATGCAGTCCCGCGTCGCTGGACTACTGCCGTGGTCCTTGCATGCTTGCCGCCGTCTCTCCGCAAGTCCGTTCTCGAACGCTGCTGTTGTCTGATCGTCGCCTTTCTCCCTGTCTTCAGTCTTCTTCCTGCGCCGTCTTCCTATGGCCGCAGGATCCTCGTCGACTGCGCCAGTTAATTTCACAGGTTCTCTTTCCTCCTTGCACCAGAAGTGCCCCGCTAGAGACGGTTTGTTTAACTTGAAGACTGAAACTTGATCTTCGCACCAAGGGTGCCCCGTCAGAGACGGTCTTGTGATCAGTTGACACGCAGGGGTAAGGCGAATACTTGACGATTTATATACAAATATTTACACTGCATACAAGTTTGGGCACTAGAGACAAATTAAACGGCAAAGGACAAACAAAACAACAAAGAGGTGGAACTGGCTAACGCTAGGGGAGGCCCCTACTCGGCATAGCCGAAGATGCATAGCATCTCACCTTAGCGCAGAACCCCGCTTCCGTTGTTGTTGTTGTTGTGACTGAGAGAAGGATGAAAAGGAAATTGCACGGGCCTGCTAGTGGCTCGAGCCAAGCCACCACCGCTGCCACGTGCAGATAGAGGAGAGTTAAAAGATCAGAGGAAGGAGAGAGAGGAAAGGAAAGACGCGCGTCGCAGCAACAACTGCGTCCGCCGGAGCGGACGCTGCTCAAAAACAGATAAGCGGCCGAAGCCACGCTCGCCGAAGCGAGAACAGATCCCCGCTTCCTGCTCCGGGGCCCGGTTTTAAAGCCTTAAAGGCCCGCCCACATTTGATAGCTTCCAATCATGTTGCACTGCTCACATGATTGGTTTACCGAGAGCATGGCCAGCCCTCCAGCTTCCTAGGGCAAAACGCCCTTTCCATTGCAGAATAAAAGTAAAACCAAACACAAATACACATTCTTGCCATCACGTGCGCGAATCAGTACCGCGGGGCGGGGGACACCCGTACTTCTCGGCGCGTTCGCGAGCGGCCGCGTTCCAAGAATGGAGACGCTTCGCTTTGAGCGCCCCCAGCCGCGTTCCAATGACCCCGCGTACACTAACGATCCCTTACAACATATTTCTTAATTCGATGGAGGCGAAATTCTAGACGCCCGTGGACTGTGCGATGTCAGCGCACGCTAAAGAACCCCAGGTGGTCGAAATTTCTGGAGACCTTCACTACGGCGTCCTTCATAGCCTGAGTCGATTTGGAACTTTAAAGACCAATAAACCAATTTCTTCCTTCTAAATTTCTCATTCTATACTTCTATATAATTCTACTTCTCTTTCACGTACTCATGAAAATATGTAAATTAAAACTTGTACACTTCTCTTCATCTGCTCCCATGATCTCTCGCTACTCGGTCTCCGGCCGTGTCGTTACTGTTCCGAACCCCTATATAAACGTGGGCAGCAACACCGTGCATACCGCGTCTGCGTCTTGGTGGTGCCGTTGGTGCAGGTGTTTGCAACCTGCTTCCCGTTGTTCCACATGGAAGTTCGGGGGCGCATTCCTGTGATATGGGGGTACCAAGAGACGAACTCGGATGGTCTGTTAAAGGGTGGTTTTAAGCCACCTTGTGTCTTCGTGGTGAATAACAAGCTCTTGCAAAAATGTAGCTGACGCTGGAGGTGGTGGCAAGCCGTCTAAATTGTGGAGGGGGAGGAGAAACATTTATTGAATCAAAAGACATTATTGATCTGGAGGTCGAGTGGGTCGCTTTCTCATTCCAGGACTCTACTGGACATGGCTGCTTGAAGAAATTCCTGGACGAGCGTTTCTTGTCCCGCAAGAGTGTCGCCGGACAGCTCTACTTGCCACCGCGAAAATGAAGTACAAAGCGTTTTGAAGTGTTAGGGTCTGCACCCGCTACCCTACGAAATGCGGAAGAGTATGGGACCGTTGTCGGCGTATAGGATTTTGCTTGTTTGAATACGACAGAGCTACTGCTTCTTCAGTGCTCACCTTTTCGTGGGGAGGTGGATCATTTCTTTGATAGTGTTGTGGGGGCCTTGCGCTAGAAACTTATTCTTAGAGGTGCTTTGCAGGAGTCCTAGTGCACTTTTTCTGGTCTTCAGAGCTAGAGGGTTGAGTTTTCCTCAGTGGGTGACGTATGGTTTTATAGAGGCGGCCACGTAGTTGATGCGGCTGAGGATGAGGGAAGGGTTAGACGAGCCGGATTAGGTTCGCTTACGTCATGCCAGCGTGGCGGTTTTAAATCCGGTGTATGAGACGGGTGGTTTGCTAAGTAGCTCCCTTGCGCTTAAGCAGCGTGTTTCCATTGCTGCAGTTGTAAAATGAAACGTGCTCAACACTTGAATCTTGAGAACCACGTCGATTAGGTTGCTATTCACGTGCAGGCAGATGCAGAGGGAGGGGTGGGGTCTGTGTGGGGGCCGACCTCATTAGGAATGCTTTTCCGCAGACCTGAAATAGCTTTGTGTCCACACGGTATCTCTGACGTCGCATTCAGGTAAAATGCCTTCCCTTCATCGGCTTCAAGAGTGGGCGCCAATGATGTGTTAAAGTGCGTGTGTGCTCCCAGTGTCTTCTCGTAACTGATTGACCGCCACGCCTCCTGTGCTTCAAATGACACCTTTAACCGGTACTGATTAGCCACCCTCCTCTCCATATTCCACTCCACGGCTCCAACCTAACATTATAGGTTAGATGTTGCAAAGGTGGCAGTAGCATAGCTAACGTATGAAAATTGAATTACAAGTATAATTCTTTTCTAACGAGACCTAAAGCGCATTTTGTTGAAAACACACCTAACTCATTAGTATTGCAGAATAGTTAAAAAATTTTAGATCATTAATATGAACAAAAGTTCGCGCACCGCTTTAAAAGATTTTGACAATGAATAAATGCGTAATATTAGCTAGCCAACTTTTGGGGTTACATTCATTTCTCAATCTATCTGGAGGTGGTTAAATCTCACCGCGTTGCTGAAATTAATAGCGTCATATCGTTTTGAGCCGAAGGCGTCGATGTTACTACTGCAAAGTTTCTAAAAGACACCTGCCTAGGCAGCCCATGGCCTTCAACCCTGATTCTTTGCGACAGTGATGACCTTCAGTTACTCCATGAATGCCTTTAAGAAGCCAGTATTATTCAGCACGTGCACGAAGACTATCAAATTTCATCTGGTGTCAGCTTCAAGGGGCTCCCGCACACTTTTACTTCAGAGGAACGATCGCCGCTATTTTGCGTCTGAATTAGATGTTCTAGGTCAGAGGTAAAACGTTTTTTTTTCCACGGAGAACCCAGCCAACGGGCGGCACCGCCTTTGGTGAGGCTCATAACTCGTCCCGGGACGTTGAGAAGCACTCCTTTAGAGCAGGGAGACCCGCACATAGTGCCTATCCCACCCGCTACTCCACCTATATTATTGCGTAAGGCACTAATCCAATGGGCAGCAACCCCTAGCGAAATCGTCCGTTGTCGCGTTGTGTGTTCGCCTAGCGTGAGCTTCGTCTCTCGACACGGCCGGCCGCTCATCTTCGCCTTCTACGTAGGAAAATTCCGTGCTTTCGCACTAATTATAATGTTGTAAACATTTTGAGTAGATTTTTATTTTGGGGCCATAACCAGGCCATGACCGGATCATTTTTCATTTTTATGCGTAACACACCGTAACATGTTTGCGCACAGAAAAGACGCTGATTATGTAATGAGTAAGTTCCCCCACCATCTTCAGTGTTATCCTTCTCGGCGCACAGAAACTTAAAGAATCTAAAACACTATCAGTTGTTGTACGTTCTCTTATTTCTTTATTACAACAGCGATATATAGCGTTGAAGTAGCCTGCGCTCCTATCTGAGTGCTGCTAGACTGTGGGTATACTGGGAAGCTTTTCTGTCAGGCTGGAGGATATGGCGTGCTATTTTTGGTTATGCAGCTTGCTTTGGCTCTAATGGAGAAGGCCCAAGATAGAACAAGACAAGATAATGTAAAGGCATAAAGACGTAAAGATGTAAAGGCGCTCAATTGGAAGAATCTGTAGAAACATTAGAGGTCGCAGTCGAAACCACGCTTCGATGTGTCTCGGTGGTCTGATCCGTCATGCTGCTTTTGGTGGAGGTCTTGTATATTCTGGAAAAGAAAAAAAACTAATTCTCATTCACAACGAAAACATCACCCAAATTTCCACCGAGCACCCACCGTTTACCCACAGGAGGCGCTGCCTTCTGTAGAGGTAATCTTCGTCTACTAACTGTTCTTCCTCACTTATGGTGTTGACGGTTTCTGAGCGGAACTGCGAATTACAGCATTGCGATAAATGTTTTATTTATCTGTCTCATAAATAAAATCTGGTCATCTGGTCACACACCTGGTTACATTTCCAAGGCGCCTTTCTATGGGCAAAAGGCGCTTTTCCAGTGCGCTGCTTAAATGGTACGCTGCGCAAATAGCTCCATTCTAGCATAGTTTTACGGCATCGCTTCAAATAACTGCATTACTGTCAGAATGACTCGTCAGAAAGCAATCTCTATTCATAGAGAAGGGAACAGTTTGTATGTGGACACACACCCACCCATCTCTCTAAATTATCATTGCTGCAGTTTAATTCATTAAGAAGTCGAACATATGTTATTTAGAAAGCAATAATATAACTTTTAACAGCATAGCTTCAGAAAAGGCCTTTTAACGTTAACACAGCTTTGAAAAAAGCCTAGGACTTCGCGCAGTTAATATTGGATTTGAAGGCGAGGGCGTATTTGAAGATTTCTATAAAGCTTTCGATCGCGTCCGTGAGGTCGAGTGAATGAAAAACTGAAATTTTTTATCATTGTCTCTAAGACTGTTGCATGGAAATCAGCTTATATTTCACTACAAGCACAATGTGTATCCGCAAACATTGTGGACTTTAACAGCCGTGAATTATTTTTTGGTTGGCCACATGGTTCTGTTCACCACCAATTACACTTTCTAGTGTATATTGACGGCCTCCCCTCATGAGTGGAGCCTAGGTTAAGTGGAGGTTTATCTGCAGAAGCTTCGGAACGGGAGCAGGGGCAAGAGCAAGCCGAGACCAGCCGGCACTGCGAGTACCGTGCACTGGGCAGTTGCCATGTGGCTCGCGCGTATGCCTGTGCCCCCGAGCAGACAGGAGCCATAATGGCAACTTAAGGAGCTGACACGACAGCCGGGTCATAGTAGGTTTAAGGCGCCTGGCGGCCGTGGCGTCGGCCGTCGGGAGACGACGTGAGTGGCACAAGAATATAGTTGACAGGAGATGTTCACTTCAAGATGCAATAGTGGGCTAGATATCTAGTTACAAGTTCTCGGCAGAGGCCCGGAGTACGGGGAGGCATCCACCGCCAAACAGGAGACCCGGGCGCGAAATGCTGGGCAGGTTGATCTTCCGTGGTGGGTGATTTGGAGGGACTAGGAAGCTGCTGTGAACAACCGGGCGATCTTGCCGCAGTCTTTGGCGTGCCTGGAGTACTCAGATGTCGGCCGTGAAGCAGGAAGAAAAGGAAAGTATTTTTGCAGACTGCGTATCAGTATTGAACGCGAATGCAGTGTATGGGAGAATCAGATCCCAGTTCGTGTGGTTAGAACAAACATACATAGCGAGCATGTCGCCCAGAGTGCGCTAGAGCGTACAGTGAGGGCGCTGGTCGGAGTGTGGTAAGCAGTGAAGGCCCATGGATGAAGTTGTACAGGCGTAGCAAAGTCTTTAAGACGTCAGATGGGAAGCCATGGCCTCTGTAGCTGAGCAGTTCACGATGGGCCCCGCATCAAACGATGAACAGCTGCAGATGAAAGGATGCCACATATTGTGCATTAGGAGCAGGGAGCGCGGCGGCTTCAACCTACCTCGTGAGGTGATCAACGGCCGCAATCACCCATCTTTTGCCGGAAGCAATATACTGAAGGGGCCCGCGTAAATAAATGCCACCATGGTCGTAAGGGCAATCGAGGCGTAGAAAGGAGCGACTGCAACTCGCGAGAAGCGGGTTTAGTGGGCGTCGATGCGTTTGCAGTCGAGGCATGAACGTACGTACCCCAGAACGAAATTGTGCATGCCACGCCAGTTGTATCGGAGGGGGAGGCGCGTGTACGTGTTTGAAAGGCCCCGGTCCCCGCATTGAAAGCCAGCATGAAAGCATGAGCAGACATAGGACCGGAGGTGGCCAGGAATGACGAGGAGCCTCTCGTCCATCAGAATGTTAATTACTGCGACAAATCAGGTTATCTCGAATCTCAAAATTTGCAGATCGAGAGATCAGGGCGCGCGATAATCTAACCGCCGATTGGTCGGACAGAAAGTCGAGAAGAGCCCTAATCCAGGGATCCTTGCGCTGTTCAGAAGGCAGGTCACTGATGGCGGGAGACGGCGCAGTTGCCTCGATTCAACAAAGGGCGGCAATTTAGGCTGGAAGCTGGGAGCGAAACAAGTCACCGGCGTCCTAATGCTCACGGACCGACCTGTACACTACCTGGATATCATATTCTTGGAGACGCAGCGCCCATCAGGCTAAGCGGCCGGAAGGATAGTTCAATGCAGAAAGCCAAGAAAGGGTGTGATGATCAGTAACGACCTCGAAAGGAAGGCCGTACACGTAAGCGAGAAAGTTCCCTAGGAGCCTCTAAATGGCGAGGCTGCCTTTTTCGGCCAGAGAGCAGTTATATTTAGGCTTGGTAAGGGTGCGGCTGGAATATGCATCTACATAATCGTCGAATCCGCATTTGAGCTGTGCGAGCGCTGCACTGAGACTAATACCACTGGCATCCTTGTGGACTGCAGACAGGCCGCTGGGTCGAAATGGCGCAAGATGGAAGAGGCCGTGAAGAGACGATGCAAGGTGTTGTAGGCGTCGTCGTTTGGGGGTGACCAAGCCGAAAATCGATATTGTTAACGAGCAGCTGAGCCAACATTCTTCAGCACCGCAAAAAAACACGGACGCAGATGGGACACACAGAGCGGTGACTTTGAACTACGCTTATTTTTGAAATTTACATGTATATAGCTTGATGCGCGAGAGGTGGAAAACAGATATAAGCGGAAGAAACAAAAGAAAATGCTAATCTAGTTTTACGCGCTTTGCCAAGTACGGCTGTTCTTTTCCTCATAAGGCAACAGTAGGGGTGCTTACGCAATGGTCACCCACAACTCAAATTCTTTGCGCTTCAATTATTTCTTGTGGTTCGGGCCTTGCTTCTTTTGATGATTTGGCACGTATAGAACACAGGTTTGCACACAATTTCTGACATTCCTTTGTGCACTCAGAGCAGTGAAGCGGCAATTAACGGCCTTAAAATTTAGTCAAATCCTTTATGTGTTTCCTTAATCTGTCATTCAGGACAGGCCCATTTCTCGCCCGTTCATATTGCCACAAAATAGTGGAAGTTCGTAAACAAGCACTTCAGTACAATCTACAAACTTGTTTGGTGTTTCATCTTACATGTATATCGTAGCTTCGCCATGGGAGAACTTCAAGTAGATTTTGAAGCGATAGATTCACTCTGCTGGCTAATGCCGGGAATCGGCAACATGACTGTGCAACAGGACTCCGGCAGGTGGCGTCCAGCAGAGGAGTCAGGTGAGTCACCTTGGCCTCGTGACTTTGCAGCGTCATCAGAACCTGCCCACAAAATAGTCATAAAACTGCCCAGAATGGAAGGTGGCAGTTAAATAAATGATTGGTCACTCCGGATGATCAACCTCGGCCACATAAGGCCCACCGCAGGGAACACCTTCGATCGCAGGGCAGTGGCGCATCGCTTAAGCCCCCCCCCCCCCCCCCCCCCAGCCCAAAAACTGTCCTTGGGTGGACGCTAATGAGTAATTACTTCGTTATCACAAACCTATTCCACCTTGGGGGATTCACCGAACGTTGGATCAACACCGTTCCCACTTCGAGTTGTTGCTTAATTACCTCTGGGCCAACCGTCTGCTTGCCGTATAAGTTAGCGTTGTTGGTAGAGCGACTGGCCCGTACAGGCGGTGTCCCTGGTTCGAACCCCGGACTATATTGAATGTTCTTAAACTGCGAAGTATATGCTGCATCTGTATGCTTTTTCAACCGTATGGTAGCGCTTGGGTGGATTATAGTGGGCAATTACTCCCTTATTACAAATCTACCTCACCTTGGGGTATTCCCCTAGACATTGGGCGAAGAATAGTATCTATTGTAGACAAGGTAAGACCATGCGCACTGAACTTTTAAAGATTTATTTCTTTATCTATTTGCAGTGTGCCTGTGGTTTGAAGACCAAGCAAAAGAACAAACCGCTGTGCTTTTTAATCTTTTTCTTGTGCCGATTTAAAATGATGTTATTTATTGGTAATTTAAAAAACCGAATTCATAATATCGCTTTTGTTTTATCTCGCTACAAATATGGCGCTAAGAATGAAGCACTGCTACTTCTGGCTACTTTTAGCGTCAGCTCTGGCTCCTTTTAAAATCTGCCCAACCTCAGCCCTGGGAAGGATGCCGGGGCATTCAACGACAGCTCCCCGTTCCCCACAACGTGCAAGCACTCGCTACCCGGCGATAATCATATGACGAGGGGGAGTAGCCTTGACCCTCCAGCGTCGCGAGTGGTGAACTGTCCACTCGGAGGGCGAGGATTGCGAACAACCGGCGCCTTGGCCATCTCGGCCGCAAAAGAAAGAGGAACTCAAGGCATGTACGAACTTTGTGACACTAAACTCTAAAAGTTCCTCCCACCCTCGCCCGCCAGCACTTTGCTACATGACTCTGACCTGGAGTTTTGCGCGGTCCTCTATACACTTCCCGACGAGTATATCATCTCCTTCTGTTCAAGCTTATTGCTGTCTATGGACACCGGCACGGAGAACCAAATGATAGGCAAAAGCAAGGAAAACACGCATTTGCCACTCAACCACAATACTGTTTTCTTAATGGATAGTACCCGTCTGCAGAGTGAAAAAACTTTAGTTTTATTTCAAAAACTTGAGTGCGGAATAGATCTTCATAGAAAAACGACGGTCGCTATCTCTATTGCAGTAGGTGACATACAATAAGTTGAATAACAATAAGCTAGCAGGCCAAACTCAACCTTGACCCAGCGCTACCCATGCACAAGCAAGGCAAAATCCGCACTCGCTTGCAACCTCACCGCGTTCGCTTTCCTCGTGAAATATTCTTCCGCAAACCGTTGCCCACCACTGATTCATCCCTATCAAATAAGACCGACCCATCCTCCAAATCATGTACCCACCCTTTTGGCCCCTGGACAAAAAGGGATTCGGAAATAAGGTTGTAAAGCGCTCCGTGGCTATGTCTTCCAGTCATCAACAAGCCCCTGGATGCCGCCGTTGCCCTCCTCAAGCATATCGGTTCCGTGCCAATTACCGTCGATTGAACTGCACGATAGAAAAAGATAGCTACTCCCTCCTACGTACCGATGGCCCACTTGACTGATTCCGCAAAGTCAAGCGCTTCTCTTTCGTGCATTTCGAGATCGTCTTGGCAGATCAAAGCCGATGAAGAAGGCCAAATAAAACCAAGCGACTTTAAACATTCTGAATGGCTCGTTCTACTTGAAAGCAGTGCCTTTTATACCTTGTGGCTCTTTTTCTATGTTCCAGCCTATACTGCCTACATAGCGCTGGCGAGCATTATTGGGCAATTCGCCTCGTACACCTGGTTGATTTTGCTACCTGTGGTGCGAACTATGTTGATAACTGCAAAATGCTTCGGACAGTGATGAAGGCAACCAATCTTCAGCGCGAGCTCACAACAAAGACGAATGAAAGTTTCCTCAACAAACAGCTACTCTATGCAACATCGTGACTATGAAATGCGTGCAACCTTTGTCGAAAGTTTGGAGCGCAGGGATTTTTGCTTCTGGGCAAAACCACGTGGTTTAATATGCATCCCCAGCGCCCCAAATCTATTGAAGGGAAGAGGAGCTCTTGTTCTCCCCTTGGATGGTTGAGACTTCCGCGGAAGCTACACTGCCACAATAAACAGCTTAGAAGCAAAGCTTCCTTGCGACTAAACCTTTGACAAATGCTGTATATACCTGCATGTGCCAAAAACGCGTGCATAGCGAAACGCCTGACACAGCTCATGAATCAAGACACTGCACCTAAATATGGCCGGTTCTCATGCAGAAGAGTTGGAGAACTTCAGCACCGCTTCCATTCCTTCCGTCTTCTCGGCATCTGATATAGGTTTGAAACACCGAAACTGAAATTTATATCTATGCAAGCAGGCCGAGTATCCTTGATCATGAAAAGAACAAAACTGTTCATAAAAAGAACATAACAAGAACAAATGCGGAGCCCTAAGATGCGAAGTGCGCACCCGACTGTGTGCAGTGGGTTAGTAATGCATGCTAAAGAACCGCTAGAAGTCATAATTTATCTCAAGTTCTCCTCAACGATGGCGTCCCGCAATACCCACTTGCCGCGCTTCGGTGAGTTAAAGCCCACTTTCCATCACAAAGTTGTCTCAAAGTGGCGCACGGTCAATGAGAATTGGCGTATTGGATGGCTCCGGTATCACTTAGGCCATCTGCAATGATTAACGTTGAAAACATCACGCAGCAAACGACTCTTTTTGCACTGCGGCTCCGTCAAAACACAGCCTCTGTAGATGGGATTCGATTCCGAGACCTCCGACTGAGCCTTCGAACGCCAGCCACGAAGCCACCAGCGGCCGGTAGTTGCGTTTCTGATATAAAGCTCTAAAGATCGCCAAGGCCGCGCGACAGCAGGCACGAAAGTCGGATTCTACGCGTGGTAGAAGTCGGTTGCTGAAATGTACTTACATGTGCCGATGCTCTTCGGTCTGCTCGGTGCCGCCCTCCGCTGGTAGACCAACTACCGTGCGCCGCAGAACCAATATTGTGATCGTCATTGTGGCCACAAGAATGACTACGGCGGAGAACAGGGCACAAGCACGGCGGCTATCGCGAGCAATGTCGTCATCGGGTGGCTGGGGCAGGTCGCGCGTCTCCAGTGGCTCCATCTGAGGGTAGCCTGCGGCGTTGACGGTGATCCTACCAGCAGGAAAAAACAATAATGGAAATGGAGCATGCACAATTCACAAAAATGCTAGTTAAGCACAAATTTTCCCTAGCTTACGCTGTTTTCTGTTCTCAAATGGGCGGATACCAGAAAGCTACACCTCATGAGCTCTTATTTTAGTACACGGAAAAGCTTATATCTTAAAACAAGCACAAAATCACGTGACGCGATGCAGACAAGCATGCGTAACGCTCACTTTCAGCTACGTCTATCTCAAAAAGAAGTGGTCTTTCTGCCTTAGTTGTCGTCGAACGGTAGGACTCTTATGTACCTCCGACTCTACGAAATGTCTGAATGAATAAAAAAACCCGTACTGCCAATTGCCACCGAGGTCCGCCAATCCCACCGTTAAGACAGACATAGAAGGCATGTGGACGCAGTAATCCCGTTGGGGTGAAAAGTTGTGGCCAATAATCATTGAAGAACCAAATCTCTATGCTTTTCAAAACAAAGCGTTTCTAAAACAGTAGTACACGATTACACCTTCTGTAGTCAACTGACAGCCACCCACGATTTATTTTCTTCTGTTACGTAGCAGCTAGTATTAAACGTCGGTTTCGCGCAGTGGTCGAGATCTTTTCCAAAGTTGCACCAAGCGCGTTAACTGTAACTTATGACCAGCACGAAATTCCTTTTTCTTGTATTATGGCAATTCAAATGGCAACGTTGCGCGTAACTCAATTACTTTTTTCTACCATCGGTTACTAGCAATCAGTCAGTTCATTCCACAAACAAGCTGTAACCAAGGGTACAGCTCAACGGGTGCTAGTGCGCTAGCATAGGTTCCAGGGGTATGTTCCATTCGTGACCGAGCGAGAACGGACCGGCTGTGGGGAAGCATCGCGCCATCATGTCTGGGGCCAGGCCGGGCCACCGCTGTCTCGTGTGCCAGTTACCGCCCAAAAAAGAGCGCAACCGCTCTGTAGTTACCCCCCATGCTGTCGGATGGCGACACAAATTACCTCCGACTGTACGCGATTTGGCGGCTCTCACAAAGCGAACAAAGGCGCATATTCTGTTAGAACCAGCGCTACTACTGAGGAAGTTCTAGTGTCAAACGGAAAAGCATGTGGACGCCATGGGCTTCTATTGTGAAAAAATTAACAGCGCATCAGACACGATAATGAAAAGATACAAATCCTAGACACGGCGTTATTTCTGTCTTTTCGTCTTTGCCTTTGTCGGAGTTTTCTTGCAGTATACACTACAAACAAGATTAGCATCATCATAATAATAATTTAATTGCACGGAACAGGTCACACTTAGAAAACAGGCTTGCCAAAGCCTCAGAGGGCTCGACTCGCAATGCCTGGCAGGCAGCGGGCAAAATATATGCATCACGCCAAAACAAGTTTTTCAAAGACTACACACTGAGAATCGCAAAGTTGAATACGTGCTTTGATGGCAATTGGCTAAATAGTGCTCGTTCATAGTAACTGCGAATTCTTTTTCTATTTTATTGGACACGTGGTATGCAATATTGGGCTTTCGGAAGAATGTTGCAATGGGAGTATGAAGATGTTTAAGGTAATATTTTCAGAAGTGTCTAAAATAGTGAGCTCTGTCGGAATAGCATTAAAATTAAGGAATTTTAAATTTTTGACTATATCAGCATCTTCTGTAAGGCCAAAATTCTAGGAAATATTTCGAAAGTACCCTCTAAAAGTAACATATTTTTTTTTCTTAGAGCAGCATTCAATGTCCTTACACTGCAACACCATATCACAGAACGCTGTAACATATACCGTGTACAATAAGCCCACGATCAGACATTGGCATAAAGTACTGGACATTATATAACAAACAAGATATAACGCGGATTTTTTTCAAGATGCGAGCAACATGAGATTTTCATGACAGAAAACTGTCTAGGTAAATAAGAAGGTATTTAAAAGACAAGCAATATTCTATCGGTGAACATCTACAAGACAAATAATCAGATGTGTGTAACAATGAGGGATAGGTGGGCAGTACTTTCTTTACAGAACTATGGAAACACAACTACTACACTCGATGCCTTTAAGGCAGAAGCGTTTTGCACTGCAACCAAAAAAATCAGGAACAAGAAAAGGGCCGAGCAAGAAATCATATGTCAGTGACAGAGTTTGCATTTCCTGCCATATCATGTTGCAAGGAACAAAAAATATATTCTCCTTCCGTAGTGGATCTACCTTTATAGTCGTCAGTACCATAGATACGCGGGACCAGTCTTAAGGGTAGAAATCCGAAAATACTTTTTAAATCTGATCACGCACGGGCTACTCACAATCGCACCTCAATTAAATAAAAAGTGGAAACATTATTGGAAACATTAAGTGGAAACATTAAATAATTAGCACAAGTTTGGACTCGCGAAATATCCTTTTCTCAGTCACCTTACCGCAGAAGAGTGAAGCACCACCACGATGGAGGAACCCTTGTACTCTTTAGCAAACGCTCTTTACCCGGCGGCTCTGGCGATAGATTACAGCACCTTCCGAAAGCCAGGCGGGTTCCCTGACTACTAGGCCACTGCACCGGCATTCCACTGTCCTTGGTACTAGCTCGTTCCTTGAAACTTGTGCAAGCCAACGCTCGCCCTGATTCTCGTTTTTCCTTTGTGCAGGGCTTGGGGTAGGAGCTTGCGCCTGCAAATCCTACCACCGTTACCGACCCTTCGCGAGAGCCTCGCGCCTCATGACTGTTTTTATTATTTCCTTCCTGTCAGGTTCTCAACATATCGTACTGAGTTGTCGGATGAGGACGGCAGTCAATGGAAACTAGCGAAAAAAAAAATAACCACCATTTTCTTCATCAATTTAAATGCTAGTAGGCGCCCTAGCCCATTCACTTTGCTTAACGTCGTCTGTATTCGCTAATAATGGTGATTGTTCTGCTGGGTTTAAATAGGGGGTCATGTTTAGGGTGATCATTATTAATGCAGAGGAAATGCGAAAGCATGCTCCCTTTCGGCTTCATTTAAGTAGTAATGAGGAGCACATAAAAGACGTTTGTTACATGAAAATGATTCCTGATCTCCGTTTTCCTTATATTTGAGTCTTTTGAATATCCCACCTCTCGCCTACCGGACGAAAGCGGAGGCTACCTTATTATTCTGGCGCCTTTCAACTTTGACAGGTGGCTCTTCCGTCAATTAACCTCAGATGAGACGGCTTTTTCGGTAACGAGGTACTTCGTCCATATGCGAATTCGGTGCGCAAGCACTTCGAATTTCACTTTTTGATTTTTGGATCCACTGCGCACGGACTGATGTCGATGGAGACGACGACGTGCAGAGCACAGGGCGAGAAGCTTTCATTTTGGCGCGCGGGATGTTCGGCTGAAGCGAAAGTGGAAGCGGACCCGAGTCGCATCGCCGCGATGGCGCAGTGGTCTAATGCGCTGCCCAACAAAGCGGATCTGTTCATTCCGCCCCAGAGGAAAAAACAATTGGCTGTAGTTGGATTAATGGCCATCCCGAGTAGAACTGTGGATGCAACGGCCCGGCAATGGCAGCGCCGGCGGCATCTCAGGCGGCGCGTCGACTGTGTAAAGTGCGTAGAGGCGAAAGCATTTTCCGCACCAATTTGTCTGCCTCTGTGCTACTAGTGACGTCACCAGTAGATGACGTCACACATAATTAGGCACTATTCACTAAGTAATGACAAATTACTAATTAATGGCTAATTACAGAATAATGACTACATGGTTATTAAATGTTAATTACGCTTAAGCTTCGACGCGGCGTAATACGAAGGAGGCGACTCCTTTGTGGTCGTGGCCGTGAACGACTCGGGTGAAGCATTAACGGCCGGTTCGGTCAAAACAAAAAACTCAGGGACAGCGGAGGAGGCGGCTATCACCATGGCAATGGCCAGCACCAAAGCAGTCACCATAATTAGCGACTCCAAGGTGGCTATCAACAATTTTGCGCGGGGTATGATCTCCCAGGAGGCAGAACGAATATTAAGACATAAAGACTGGGACCAAAGAGAGGTGGAACTAATATGGGTGCCGGCACACTCGGGGAACAGGGGAAACGAGTTGGCTCACAGTATAGCTCGAGGTTATGTCAGCTGAGCAGTGAGCCGGGTTGAGTCCCCAAATTTCACGAGAGATGCATTCATATCATTTCACGAATACACCAATCAGTTTAAACTGGAAAGGAGGATCTATCCGCCACCAGACAAAAAGCTCGACAAAAGCCAGGAGGTAACGTGGCGTCGGCTCCAGACGCGAGCCTTCTTTAGCCCGTCGAGACTAGCACACATGTATCCAACACAATACAACGCTACTTGCAAACAATGCGGCGAGATAGCCGGATATGACCACATTTTATGGAGCTGCAAAAAGGCGCCGCCACCGGCGGACCTACTACCAGTCCCTTCTCTAGAGCGGTGGGAGGCTATACTGGCCAGCTCAGACCCGTTGACGCAAGTCCAGGCCACTGAGTGGGCTCACAAGGTCGCCAAGAGCCATGGGCTCGAAGCCACCTAGTATAATGCCCACTAGGGCTCAGTGCTGACAATAAACGTTTTCCAATACAAAATCGCCTTCAGGAGAGAACGCGACAGCGTGTTGTAGCGCTGCCAGGAAGTCCATGAAACAACGCCACCATCCGTTCGGCGCGATGCCTTGCCCTTTAAACGGAACGCTTTTTGAGGAAAGGAAATGGCGCACTAATTAACTATCTCGGTGGACATCTGCAACGCACGGTACAGGAAGGGAGGAAGTCGGAGTGAAAAAACAATGAGAAAGAGGGGCCGTAATGAAGAAAATGAAAATTGTATTTGAGGAAAGGAAATTACGCAGTAACTGTCTCACATATCGCGGTGGACACCCGTCATCCGTTTGCACAGAAAGGAAGGAAGTGGGAGTGAAAGAAGAAAGCGAAAGAGGGGCGGTAGTCAAGAAAATGAAAATTGCATTTGAGGAAAAGAAATTACGCAATAACCGCTTCACACTCGCTCCTCGCGCATGCGCAGTTGGGGCTCTCCGGGGCTCCGCGAAATCGCTGACTCCTAGCGTAGTATTGCTTCCGCAACAAAACTCACTGACGGCCATAATCACATTATTTTAGCTTAGTTATGTTCCTATGCTTCATCTCGACAAAAGACGGCTTCTTCTCTAGCGAGGCACTCAGTGCTGGCGCACTAACAAATGAGGTTCGCATTACTGTTCTGTCGTACTCCTCGTAGAGCGGAGCTCAGCAGCTAGAGAGTCGCTTTCGATGCGGATATACAAGCAGTACTGTATGCCTCTTAAAAACTTGCGGAGCATAAGGCCACAACCTACAACAATCAACCAAACTCTCAGTGCAGACCCCTTGCGGCGGACCCCAGGCGGTGTACGGGTGCAGTTAGGTCCTGTGCAGAAATAAACTTAGGTGCAGCATAAGGTCTTGTGTCAACAGTAACACATCATAGCCTTCTTGTAAACACAGCGCGAAAAAGAGCAGGACGACGCAGAACTAGACGCGGCTGGCATTTCAGTTTTATTTAGAAAGAAATCATTGCGGACTATTTAGGAACCGACCAACCGCAATCAGTAGGTGAGCACTCGCATTTAATGAAACGCACAGTCATGACAAACGACACTGGGCAAAACAGGTGCCCAGGAAGCATAAAAAACTAAAAAAGCAGAAAAGTTGAAACATTGTTAATTGCACCACATTGTTGTTACTATTGTCAATATTTAAAAGGGGTGTTGGAACGTATGAACGTGAAGCATATGAAGACCAACAGTTGCTCGGCTCTAAGGTGAAACTGTATAAACAAGTGTGGAAGATAAAACTTCTGTCTCAATAGCATACCATTGGGGAATGAAATAAACAAACAAAGGTTAAAAAGAATATTGTGAGCATCAAAACAAGATTGCAAAAAGCATAGGAAATGAGGAAATGATTAATAATTGCGATGCATGTGAATAGCAAGGACTTCGGACGTTAAAGAACCCCAAGTGGTCGAAATTTCCGGACCCCTTCATGACGGCGTCCCTATAGCCTGAGTCGCTTTGGGACTTTAAACCGCAACCAACCACACCAATACATACATACATATCATTCGAAGGCAATATAACCGCTGGTCCTTAAGGGTAACGTAGTGGATACCAAGACAAGGCAAGCGTAGCAGAGGGCAGCAAAAAGTTAGGTGGGCGGATGAGATTAAGAAGTTTGCGGGAATACGGTGGTCGCAACTGGCGAAGGACAGGGTTAATTGAAGAGACAAGGGAGAGGCGTTTGCCCTGCTGTGGGCATGGTCAGGCTGATGATGATTATGATTATGATACATGCATGCATACATACATACATACATACATACATACATACATACATACATACATACATACATACATACATACGTACGTACGTACGTACGTACATGCATGCATGCATACATGCATGCATACATACATACATACATACATACAACCAAATCAACCAAACCAATACATACATACATACATACATACATACATACATACATACATACATACATACATGCTTGCATGCATGCATGCATACATACATACATACATACATACATACATACATACATAGCCGCCGCGGTGGCTCAGTGGTTATGGTGCTCGGCTGCTGACCCGAAAGACGCGGGTTCGATTCCGGCCGCGGCGGTTGAATTTCTTTGGAGGAGAAATTCTAGAGGCCCGTGTGCTGTGCGATGTCAGTGCGCGTTAAAGAACCCCAGGTGGTCGAAATTTCCAGAGCCCTCCACTACGGCATCTCATAGCCTTAGTTGCTTTGGGACGTTAAACGCCATAAACTAAACTAAACTAAACTAAACATACATACATACATACATACATACATACATACATACATACATACATACATACATACATACATACATACATACATACATACATACATACATACATACATACATACATGCGTACATGCGTACATGCGTACATGGATACATGTATGCATGTATGCATGTATGCCTCCGTTTGCAGCTGGCAAGTGGAGTGAGAGAAATCTTCACTTTTTGGAAAGTGCGAGAGGGTGAGGGATGACGAGGGAGACGATGGCCCTTTGCCTTTTGAGAGGAAAATGGGAGAAAGAAGAAGGTGGGAGGCATCGGTTGGCCAAGTGCCTTGGGCGTCCTCGTCGGCTGCGGGAGGTGGTAGGTTCGAAACCCACAACCGGACAAGAATGGGTACAGACGTCTCACGGCCCCGCATACGGCTTCTTTCTTTGCTTTCCCACCACGTCTAACCACCAGACATTCACTTTACACAATTGTACGCATCGTGTCAGTTTCTTTTTGTTTATATTTCTGAAACTAATAAGCACTAAATTTACTTCCCAATTTTTAATTCTTAACTTGTATCCTTACGTCACTGCCCTGCTTTGAATACCAGCTTCCGATTAAGAAGGGCGATTTGAAGGTAAGTAACGCTTTATGAGAACGAATGTGGACAGAATTAAAAGCCTTCATTCCTAAAGCAGCTGTGATGCAATCCATTAGCACAAGGCCTTTGATAATATTAGACAGCCCTTCCAATTCGCTTCGTGAACCCGGCAGTTGGGGAAATGTATCATTCAGAGTACTGCATAACGCGACCCGTTAAGCCAATTTCTCTGAGATAAGCTCAAAGGCACTTTGTGAGGTGA
Source organism: Amblyomma mixtum (assembly GCF_055824585.1). Classification (NCBI taxonomy): domain Eukaryota; kingdom Metazoa; phylum Arthropoda; class Arachnida; order Ixodida; family Ixodidae; genus Amblyomma; species Amblyomma mixtum. The sequence goes on from NC_143019.1 coordinate 132,092,488, forward strand.
CACTCTTAATCCGGCCCAGAAAATATGCCCGTTGGGGACGCTTCCGTATATTTGGAAAGGCCGCAAGTAAACCCACCTTGGAAGGGGTGTTCCTGCAGCCATTGTCTTTCGACGCTGCGGATGCTGTCTGCGGCCCACTGGAGGCAGCGAACGCTGGTGGGCGAATGGGCTGGCACGCATGCTCACTTCTCAGCTCCGCTGGGAAGAAAACACTTGTTTGCTCTTTCAAACAACCAGCAACGGCGGAGGAGACAGCTCCGCTGCTATGGCAAACTTGGTAAGGCACTTGTCTTATATGTATGTTAACCAACGAATACATCATGAAATTCTCACGCCAATACTACCTTAGGCTTTCACTTTAGCAGCCATTTTTATGCAGTGAGTCACTTCAAGGCAGTCTCTTGTCGTGAAAGAAAATATGCCGGGTGTTTCAGCTAAAGGCGACCAAAATTTAAAAAAAAAACAAATTACGGATAGCCCAAGGCGACTGCTACATGTTGAGTGCTGTTGAAAGTTGCAAGCCTAGACAGCAGTATTTTTCTCGTTCTCGAACATAACGTTTAGGACAGGCTAAGTACTCATCTTCATAAATACGGATTACAGGGTCAATTAGTCAATTAGGAACCAATCACCAGGCATAATTTGCGTAAAAAAGCATTTTTTTACATATCCTAAAACAAAAGTCACAAAATACGAAAGCTTACACGTGACAGTGATGCTGTTTTCGCGTACCAATACGCGGCTCGGAGATCCAAGTCAACGTTTCACAGCGCTCTCTGGATGTGGCTTCACGCGTGCACTGAACGGGATTTGCGACAGGAGATGCCACGTACTGCCTCCTCTAAAAGCTGGTAAATAGAGCAGCATAGAAGGTAATTCGGTGCAAAACATTTCAGCCAGCTATTTTTCAGGATGATGTGTACGTTATGAACTGAAAAACAAAAAATACTGCGCACAAGCACCCGCGACTGTCTACAACCTTCAGCTGGCTTCACTGGCCTAAGACGCACTGTGCTTCTCAAAAGCGTTTCCTCCACATTTTAAACGCTCGGTACGTAATGCGGCAGCGACCGCAGTGTAGTTTGTTTATATTTTTATTCGTCTCAGTTTTTTTTGTTTACTCCTTTTGTTATTCCTGTCATCATTAGTTCTTTGATAATGGGTTAGGCGACTCTTGGTTTGGCTTTGCTATTATCGTTTCCTGAACTTTATCAAGCTTTCCTATTGAAAAGATATGCGCGGGGATTTTTATCGTTATGTCGAATCATTCCTCAGCTGCGACTTTTTAAAAAAGTTTTGTTAGTCGTGTCACGTGGCGCTGACAATAGTCCGATTAGCAAGGATATGGAGAAACAGTTCCATGTGAAAATTTCAACCAGGGTATCGTTTAAGCGGGGCGCGACTTCGAGTCGCTCCTCTATATCCGCTGGAAATAAAGTTTCCTCACCACCACCATCAGGGTTGCGTCCACAAAGAACTAAACATATCGGCGAAAAAGACGTCGACGAAAAAGAGTCGCCACTGCTGTTGGCCAAGAGGTCAATTTAAATCTGACGAAGAACTTTCGAGATAAGGCACGATAATTGCCTAAGACAATCTACAACAACGTAGAACTAATTGTGCGACTACAAGCATTCTAAATAAAGCTATTATCTCTTGTGAGGGACAAAGAGATAAAGCCGCGTGCCACAGGCTTTAAACAATGAAACATAAACGTTACAAAGCTTTGCGGCTATATCGCTGGGATCCAGCCAAATTAGCCTCCAAAAATCTGTCTATCGTCCTTGCTTGCTATGTGTCTTTGTTCTATTGCAAATATAAATGCGGTTCGTACATTAGCTGCCTTAGCCTGCAAAAATTTTGTGGGCTGGTCATTTCCTTTCCTATATGCGACTGTCAAACGGCGCCTTTCTTTATTATCGTCAGCCTTATTACGCCCACTGTAGGGCAAAGGCTTGGTTTGGTTTGGTTTGGGTTGGTTTATTGAGGTTTAACGTCCCGAAGCAACTCAGGCTACGAGGGACGCCGTAGTGAAGGGCTCCGGAAATTTCGACTACATGGGGTTCTTTAACGTGCACTGGCATCGCACAGCACACGGGCCTCTAGAATATCGCCTGCATCGAAATTCAGCCGCCGCTGCCGGGATCGAACCCGCGTCTTTCGGGTCAGCAGCTGAGAGCCATAACCACTGAGCCACCGCGGCGGGGCGCAGAGCAAAGGCCTCCCCCATGCCTCTCCAATTAACCTAAACCTGTCCTTTGCCATTTGCGGCCACTGTATCCCCGCAAACGCCCATATCCGGTCCCTCCCGTTCTTATTCTTCAGGTTATTTGCCTCGTATGACCCGGATCAGCGGCCACTACCTGCCCTAATCAAACATATTCTGCTGTTCCTCGACTTTCCCTCCCACCGCTAACTCGTCAATCGCCTTCCGCTTCACTAATTTCTTCCTTTCCCTCTTCAGGTCCAAGCTAATTCGACGACTTACCAATCTGTGATCGTTAAAACGCGCCTTTCCGAAGACCTCCACGTTCTGCGCGATACCAGGGTTAGCGAACCGTATGAAGTATTGCTGACATTAAGAGCAGCGAATGTCCAAAACGTTCAACAAACTACAGTTGGTTGCACGCTCTAAAGCGGAATTTGCACGAGCTGCACTCTCTTGTAGAGCTGCCGTCTGCTCATATGGTAATGTTAAGTTTGAAAGAGTCTAAATGCTAAGCAGGTGATCATTTCTCGCTACAAAAACGGAACGGCTGATGAGGGACACAGTGCGTGCCGGCGTTCTCATAAAAGGCATACGATTTCAGCTCGCCTCGACGACAGCTTCTCAGCTCAGAAAACGGTAAAGTTAGCTTTTAAACATCGGAGAACACCCGAGTTGATCAGGAAACAAACGGGAACTAATGATATTTTAGGTAAAATCAGGAAAATAGAATGGTCGCGAGAAGGGCGTGCGATCCGAAGAGAATATAACTGATAGCCCCATAGCGTAACGGAGTGGTTTTTGAGACAGGTCAGGTGTGCCAGGGTCTAGCAGTATCAAATGTTTGATGTGATTAGGAAGCTTGCAAGCATAACGTGGCCGGATGCGGCAAAAGACAATTTCAAATGGGAAGGTATAGGAAAGAACTTTTCCCGGTAGTGGACATAGTTTGTGTGTTTGTTAATGTTATTAGTAATAATAATATTTATTTATAATGACAGCCTCTAGAAGCTATTGGTGCAGTTAAAAATAAATTAAATGCGCATTTATGACAGGTTAATTTCAACAACTATAGCTGTCCGGATCAGTGGACAAAGAATTGCACTGCCTAAGTAAAAACAAAAAAACTCAGCGAAACGGTTGAAATGAAAATTGCATGCATAATTTAGTACACAATCCTTATGACTTTTAAAGTACGCTATGGGAGTTTTGAAGCGTGCTATGGGGGATATGATCTTAGGCTCGTAAGACATATCCCAGCGGAGGCATTTTGCATTTTGCACCCAGTCGGCATGTTCCAATATTTGACATTTCTAGGAAAAAAGCGGTATTTGAAACAATTGTTATCACTAAGTGGCAGTGGATTGAAAATACTGGTCCGATGTCTTGATAGTTCATCGGGGTGAACTGTAAACTACTGTAAAATATTAATTTTAAAGCTACCATGAATAAGTGGAAAATGTGAACCTTCCTACCTTTGTTCTACACCAAACATTTTAAAGGTTTGCTAATCTACTTAATGCAATATGTGAATTGGTACGATGATATTTTATGTAAATGAAACAGGAAGCCAGTCTTCGCACATGTTCAGTTTTGTTTTATTTAATGCGTTGTAGTGACCCCTCACAGTTTTGCCATATTGAAGGACTAGCAGCGTTGTATGTATTTCTACATCGGGAGTTGCATTACGGATGTTCTGATTTGATCCCGAAACTAACCTGCAAGCCTTGGTGCACACATTAGTTGTATACGTCTTTGAGTGTAGGTCAGAAGTAATATTCAAGCTAAGATGGCGGCACTGGTGCATTCTATTTTTTTCACATTTTCTTTCTGGTAAGATATTATTACAGAATTGTCCTGGTTTAGAACCGTTTTCACCTTAGCCAACCACTTTTCTATCTCTTGTAGATTAGGGCGTAATATCTCTTGCTCTTAGAGGACAGGCGTAATTGGAGAGATATTGGAAAGGCCTTTTTTCTGTGGTGGGAGTAGTCAGGCTGATGATGATGGCGACCTCTTGGTCCCCTGGGGACACGACTATTTTTTACAGGACACACTCAGCTGCTAACAACTTGAATAGAACTGTGATAGACTTAGTTAGGTAGTTCATGAAAAAGAAGACTAACACCAAGAATGACAGTGATTACTGAGTCCATAAGGAATTCTAAGAAGACCGGTTAAAAACACAGCGCCGATCGTGTACTGGTCGCAAGGTTGACTTCCTACGCAAAAAGAACACACCAATGTGCGAGTTTACAGTGCACCGCCACTGCAGTCACCGGAGCGTACACACCGTCTGGCCGTTTAAGGCCAGAGTTGGAGAGCGACGTTGTCATTGAGGCCATTTTCAATTACTATGATGACCGTCCTCAATGGAGCCCAAGTCTTAAAACAGGTAAGTAGGCTGTGAGCACGTAATAACTAATATCAGAGATACGTTTTCAAAGAAACCCGCTGCAGTAGTGCTCATCAGCCAAAATGTCGCCATTTCATCCGGTTTCCCATGATAGGCTCCATTTCATCCGGTTTCCCATGAGTGGCCCGGGGTATCGCGTTAAACGCGTGAAAACATCCGAATCTGACCTTTTCGTAGAAGTAGGGTCTGCGTGAGAGGTTACCCTGTGGCGTTTTCTTCTTCTTCTTTTTCTCCAGGCGGACATATTCTTCTCTCTTTCCTTTCTCTTCGTTTCTCGCGAAGCGTGGAGTTGTGGATAACTTAGTGAAATGCAGCTATATGTTTGAAAATGTGCACGATCCGCATTGCACCTTCTGCGGTGCAGTAACTAGCCTATGCCACATGGTATGTGCATGCCAGAAAAATCCACACATTGTGATCAGCAGATCAGCAACCGAGGAATGGGGGCGGCGCTGTTCACCTTACAACAGGAAGACCAGCTTTGACTGATGAACCGGGCAAGAGTGGCGGCGAAAGCAAATGGGCTCCTGGAAGGAGGGCCCACCCAGCTAACATGTATTTATTCTGCCCAATAAATGTTTTTTACACACACGCACACCTTAGGATTCCTTTCTTTTTTAGAAAACGAAACCAACAGACCTTTAGGCCACGGAAGTAATGCAGGAATGCTGCGTGAAGCTGCGCGATAATATGCTGCCCGAAACTCTGCGTGACATCATGTTGGGTGAAACTCCTTAGTGTTCCAGCCTTTCGCTGCAGAAGACAGTGATGCACGATGCACCAGAGCCAACACTTAGGCTCAGGATTAGTCGATCAATTAGAAGGGAAAAACTAACACAAAACAACAGTAAAATAGGAAATGGTTTGCTTCTTGGAGGCCTAATTTTCGTAAACATAGCTGAGAAAAATCAATAGAAAAGACGACTCTTTCATTACAAAACTTTGCTTACCAAGATCGGTATTCCTGCTGTGGCAGCTGGGGCTCTTATCACAGTAATCCCAGCGAACCTGTTCTGGACAATGTCGGTGGTTCATGCCATCCTATGCAGTAGCTTATGTTCGCACTGCTGTCCAGTTAAGGCGTTGCGCAAAGCGTTACAAATCTCTGTGCTTGACGGGCAGCGCACAAGAGCAGCGTCCAAAATGAACAACATGAGCGCAACGCCAATTGAGTGGGGTGAGACTTCAAACGAACCAATAGGGAGTCAAAGCTGAGAGTTTGCTCCGCGACGCTGGCGCTAGATTTCTCCCCTAAAGGAGAGAAGCCGATCCACGTCCCGACCGGCGAAAGCGTCGCAGGGCGTCCTCCTCACCGAACGATGAACCCTCTCCCTCTTTTTTGCTCAGAATGCAAGAGCTTAAACGTACACGGCGCACACTCGGTGAGCTAGAGAGGTGATCGCGTAAGGTGTACGAGGTGGACCGCTTCAAATTTAACTTGTGACCTCTGTCAACAAATATGTAACCTTTAAAACTTCCATAGGAATGAAAACATAAAAACATCGAGCCATGCACACCTCGAAGAGAAGGTTAAAGATCCATAACGTATATACAGAGGTTGCGCGATTTTGAGTGCAGATTCAGACACGGGTGTGCAATGAAGGTGTCCTTGTTCGCTTTGCGCGCGGTAAAATCGCAAACATGTGGTAGATTTTAATTGCAACTTGATTGGACGCTTCTTCCAAAAGAGGCCGCTATTTAACTGCTTCTTAAATGCTCATCGGTTAGGCTGCAGTACTGAAGAACCTGCGTTTTGAACGATGATAATTCAGATGCAATAGCTTCGCCAATCGCTTACCGCAAAGGAAAGCTCTCCGCAAGAGACGGGTGTGTAGGTGATCGCTGATAGAACACACAGCGTATTTTCTATGCCACTCACGAAGCCTCAGTAAATACTTGTCACCTTCAACAGCTCCTTGCCAGCAAAAACGCGCACCTGCGCTACGACTCGAGATCTGAATATGCCCTGCACTGCGTCCCCGTTGGTAAGCACCACCAAGCCCACAGCACTCCCTGCAGCCAGGATTAATTTAAATCTCCTACAAACGCATGTTACGTAGCTGATACAATGAAGGCAGCTTCGTGATTACCTGGACCGTGGCTGCGTGAGAAGTAGTTTGCAGTCAAGCGAAAAAAGTTGACAGAAGGCAGAATAAAGAGAGAATGAAGGCGGGCTAAGCCAAAGAAGCTGTCAGGTGGAGGAGAAGATTGGAGGACAAACGGAAACAAAACAGAGGACAAAACGGGGGAAAACAGTGCTGGCGGACCGGGGTGAGATCAGTGTTGGTCGGTGGCCTACGCTGGTATGGAAGCGTACCCGGCTCCTCCACTGGAATTGTAGTGAACATTCAACGGCAGTCAGTTGGGGGCAGCACTACTACACCTAGCAGCTGAGTGAGCGTGAGCAAGATGTCGAACGACTTCTGCTCCGTTAATTTCTCAGCCATGTGTCAGTATTGCGCATCGATTATATGAGGCTCATTTCCGAAGAGAAAACACTGTGAACTTCGAAGCGAGCAGCAGCCTCCTATTATCAACGAGCACTTCGATCTGTGCATTCATACATGCGGAGCGAAGAAGCTCTAACGTGAAGCTCAATCGCGCGGTGAAAACAGCATGTCTATCAATATTGGAGTAAGCACAGTAGCCTTGAGCGACCAGCAACGGGTTTGGCTTACGCTTCTTCTTAGGTGAGGCAAAATGTTTAGTGTCAGGAAGGAACGAGCCTAAGTTTGTGATCTCGCCTGTTTCCAACAACGAAGAAAAACATGGATGCTCTTCTCTTTTATTTTCGGCATTGCGAAAATTATTCATGATCGAGGCTTCAGTTTCTATACCATGAAAACCTTGTTTCTTTTTTTTTGAAACATTGAGGGCCTTAAAATGCCCCTGCTAATTCCTATTCAAACAAAATGCGAAACGGGCATGCCGAGGTGGTAACATTGTTATCCCCGCCGTAGTGGGGCTCAGTAACTGTGGGTAGTCGTTGCGTAGGCTTCCAGCTGGGGCGCCATATTTGCGCCAGGGCATCTGCCCTCGAAGTCGTCAAGGTCGATGTCGTATACCATGAGAGGAGTGTCACCCAAGTTGAGGTCATAGGCGCGGATCATGCGGGCTTTGATTTCCTCAGGACCTGCGAAAGCTGCCACCTGCGAGACAGTGAGCAAAGGCAAAACACAACGGTTTAAAAACAGCTTCAGCTTGCGGCAAAAAACGAACGAACCCTTCAACCAACTTTACATCGTTTATGTTATCACGTGAGTATTACACAAGTGATTGTTATTGCACTGCTGGTGCTGGTGGATTGACATGATTCTTTCTACAGTCGATGCCGACAAGTACGGAGCTTGATGGATTCCATCCGCTACCACTGGGAAGAAGCGGCAGAAAAACTAACATAAGTATGCACAACCAAATAGCCCCAATCGCCGCATTGCAAACGCAGCTTCTCTGCTCTCACGGTAGGCACGAGGCAGACCGCTATCATTTCTGGATCTGAAAACTGACTGACGTAACTACGGGACGCCACTGACGATAGCCAGCAGCGATGGAGACAGTGCCTTCCTGCAGGACGATTGACCACAATTCAACTTATAGACGGAAACCTGGAAAGGAAAGTGCACCAGACGTGCTAGTTTTTTTTCTTTTTTCCACTTCAGCAAATGCTACGGGAAACGGTATTGCTCAAGTAACTCTAACTTCTGCTGCAGCGAACCGGTCATACATCTCAAGTGTTCTGTGACCTACCTTGTACGATGAACTTACAACCACTTGTAGGTAATGTTGACACCAACTCAGGAGCAGATACGGCGCAGCTAATGAAAGAGTGACACACTACTTCAGATGCCTTAAAAATTGGCATTTGAGAATAAAAATGGCGTAGTATCAGTTTCACATCGTGGTGGAAGAAACTCTTTCCACTCTCCACACTAAATTAGAAACCTTCTCAGTACCTTGTCGTAAAATGTTGATGTGTTTGAAGGCAATTGGCAGCCTAATGGAAACTGTACCAAGCTTCGAGGTGAGAAGAGACGGCCTAGAAGAAAACAGCAGCTTGCATCGTACTTATGCGTCCGACTCCTTTCCAATAAAGCACTTTTGAGCAGCGCGTGTGGTGTGGCTTTTTTCTTCGTCTTCGTGAGGTTGGCGCACAGGACGCCATCATGAACAGCTCCAATTCGCCGATCTTTCTAATCTGTTGACTTAGAACAGCGCATGAAGATATAACTTAATTATACATTCGCAATAATGAAAAAAATGAGGATAACGACGCACTAGCAAAACAATCAGAGTATCATTCAGGATATCCTATAAACTGAGATTGCAGTCATCGAAATAATCTATAGACTGGTTCAGTCTAGCACACGAAGAAATTTCAGGCCGCTTATCCTATAATTCCTTGAATTTGGAGCGAGAACGAAGCTGGGACGAAATTGTACAAAGGTAAAGGGATCAAATACTCAATGAGGACAACTCGGTCCTCGTACGTGGCATTAGGAAGAATTTATTGCAGCTTCCCAAAGTGTCCAGGAGAGATAAAGACGCACAAAATGCAGACAAAGGTGTTTTTCTCTTCGATACATTCAGCTTATTGACGATCTTTTCTTTCGGGATGAAGAGCAAAATAGCACGTCTAATGGATACCAAACTCAGTCCCATTTACACACTAAAAAAGCTGTCGTAGCAATGAAACTTCACTCCCATGCTGTCACCATCAGAAGCCCAACTAACATTGGCTAGCACGAATCATCGTAGCATTCTATTTACATGTGATTTTTTATAATGCCTGATTAATAAGTTTATGGCTGTGACCGAAATGTTGCTTACGTCTGATATCAGGCACGACGAGGTTACACCCCTGAATTAGAGAGTAATTTGCAAAGATAGAGAAAATCATGGCGTCTAGGTGGCAATTTCGGATGCCGAGCTCAGCTAAGTCCTGGAGGATCCCGAACTTCCAGGTTGTATCATATGCTTTTTCTAAATCAAAAAAGACGCTAAGACAGTGTTGTTTGTGTATAAAAGCTTCTCTGACTGTATTTTCGAGACGGGCTAGGTGATCTGTAGTGGAGCATCCTTTTTTAAATCCACACTGATGGATATCAAGCAGTTCACAGGATTGAAGAAGAAAGGTTAGTCTTATATTTAGGACACTTTCGAAGGATTTGGCGAGGCAACTGGTTAAGGCTATGGGTCTATAACTGCTAGGAGAGGTTGGGGGTTTACTTGGTTTAAGAAACGGTACAATAATAGCTTTCTTCCAGGCTTCAGGTATTTTCCGTGACATCCAAACTGTGTTGAAGAATCTCAAAAGTGCTTCTATGGCAGGCTCAGAAAGATGTGCAAGCATTTCATAATGTATATGGTCGGGTCCTGGAGCAGTTTTTTTTCCGGCAGACAGTACTCTGTTGATTTCTTGGCGGGTAATTAGACCATTGTATTTTTCATTTCCACCTCCAGTTGTTGGGAGCCTCTGTTTTTCAGCTGTATTTTTGTATTTTAAAAAGGACTGCGTGTAGTGTGATGAACTTGAAACTGCAGTGAAATGTTCTCCCAATATGTCTGCCTGTTCCTCTATGCTTGTTTGTGTTCCGGGTGTTGTTAAAAAAGAATTGTGAATGGTGAAATGTTGCCGTTTATTTTTCGAACCTGCTCCCACATTTTTTTAGATGGGATCTGACTGTTGATAGTTGAAACATAATTCTGCCATGAAACTTTTTCGGCACTGCGACGGACATACCGAGCTTTAGCTTTTGCCTTTTTAAAATTTAGAAACTTTTCATGCGTCGGATACCTACGGAATTTACCCCAAACTCTGTTTTGTTGCTTTTTCGCTTCTTTAGAGTCTTTTGTCCACCATACTTTATGGTTTTGTCGCGCCACTCCTGACGACTGAGGAATAGCTGTGAGTGCGGCAGTTATGATACAATTAGTGAACTTTTCGTTCATCTGGTCAACGGTAAGATTTCCTAAAACTATATCTTCTAAAGTTGCCTTTGCTCTAAAAAGTGACCAGTCGGCGAGGTGAAGCTTTCAGCGCCGTGGCCTTGTGGGGGTTATATCCGGTGTGGATGTTAAAGTGATTAGTACAGGGAGGTGATCGCTGCCATATGGATTGTCAATGACGTCCCAGTTAAAATCGTTAAAAACAGAAGGTGAACAAAACGACAAATCTAAAAAGGTCATTTTCCCTGAGGTAGGGGAGCAGTATGTGGCTTTTTCTGTATTTAAAAGACATACATTATTTGTGAGGATAAAATCTTCAATTATTTGACCCCTAGAGTCACAGTGCTCGCTTCCCCAAAAAGGGGAGTGAGCGTTAAAGTCCCCAACTACTAGATACGGTTCTGGAAGTTCATTGACAAGTTCTTGTAAATCGTGGACTGTTAATGTAAAGTGTGGAGGAATATATACAGAACAGATAGAATTTATTTTATGGCTGACGACACTGACCGCAACAGCTTCAAGTTTTGTTTTGAGTGTGATTTCTCGAGCCGGGACACCGTTTTTCACTGTGATGGCTACACCTCCCGATAGTCGGCTCGCCTGTTCCCGATCGCGGCGGAAAACAGTGTAATTCTGAAGAAAGTTATTTTTTTGGTGACCTAAATTTGTTTCTTGTAGACATAAGGCGACAGGAGCGTGTGCTCCTAGTATGTGTTTTATGTCATTGTAAGTGTTTAAAAGTCCTCACAGTTCCATTGTATTATGAAAGCCATCTTAATTTTGTGTTTCTATAGGGTGGAAAGGTAGGTCAAGTTGTTGATGGCTCCGTGACTCGGGGCCTGTCTTTTTTTGATCGATCCAGAGAGCTCCGCCGACCGTCCGACGTGGACGGCGCGGGGCTGCCCGGGGCCGTGTCCATCGCCTCTGCGGAGGCGCTGGACGACCGTGCAGAAGGCACGTTCGCGTTCGAGTTTGACCTCGACCTGTGGGAAGAGGTCTTGAGGCCTGCCGACGCGGGGGTCTGCGCAGCCTGACTTGCAGTTGGCGGAGCAGCGTTAGCTGCTCTGCCTTGGGGCGCGGATGGCACCGCCACAGGCTCACTGCGTGTGACCTGGACGGGTGCCGAAGCCTGGTGTGGTGCGCCGCGCCCACGCACCACATCGGCGAAGTTTTGTTTTGTTGTGAAGGAGAATGAGTTCGTGGGTGCAAAACGCCTTATCGCTTCTTTAAATGAAATGTTTTCCTTAGTCTTTATGGTGATTATCTCCTTTCTTTTTTCCAGGACGGACACGCCCTGGAGTACGCTGCATGGTCTCCTTCACAATTTGCGCAGTGCGGGGCTGCGTCACATTGATCAGAATGATCCTTCGAGGCGCATTTCGAGCACGTTTTCCGGCCGCGGCAACTTTGTGAGCCGTGACCGAACCTTTGGCAGTTGAAACATCGGCGAGGATTGGGAATGTATGGTCTTACGTTAACTTTCAGATATCCTACTTCGACTGTGTCGGGCAGTGTGCTGGTGTTGAACGTCAGGATCATGTGTTTTGTGTCTATTTCCTTATTATCATTCCGGATCTTGATTCTGTGAACATCTATCACGTCTTGGTCACTCAAACCTTCGAGCATCTCTTTTCCAGTGATGTGGACAAAGTCATTTTCGGGTATAACGCCTCGGACGGTGTTCAGAGATCGGTGTGACGTCACGGAGACAGGAATATCCCCAACAGATACAATGTTTACGAGTTTTGAGTGTTGGACGTTGTCACGCAGTTCGAGCAGTAAGTCACCGCTGGCCATTTTAGATACCTTGTAGCCAATGCCCAAGGCTTCTGTCAAACACTTTGATACTAAGAACGGGGACAGGATTCTTGCTTTCTTATCTTCTACTTGACTATGGATGGCATGGTATTTAGGAAAACTCACTTTTTTTTTTGGAAAAAAACATCTGCTTCGTTCCGCCCTCTCTTGAGAGAGCGATCAGGTTTGGAAAGTGGGGGAGCCATAAAAAATTCAAGTTTTTCAGTCATGATGCCAGCCACCCACCATGGAGCCCAACAAGGGGACGGGACAGGAACTTGAAAGCAAGTCCTGCCCACGCCAGCTGTACACCTTAACTATAACCTAATATGACTCAACTCAGGGTAGTTGGTCACACACGGTTAACCCTCGCCGCCAGGAAAAAGAGGACAAAACGAAGAAAAGAGGAGGAGACAGGAGAGTTGTAAGAAAGAGATAGGAAAGTGAAAGATAGAGGGGAGGACAGGAAAAGGCGACTGCCGATTTCCCCCGGTCGGGTCAGGCCGGAGATGCCGTCTACAGGAAGCTGGGGCCAAAGTGGTGTGTTGCCTCCGCCGAGGGGCCTTAAAGGTCCAAACGCTCGGCATCGGCTCAACCACCAGGATCCCCTTTTCCCCGGACACGGCGATGCCACGCACGGCTAAGCGCGGATGCTCGGTTCCGTGGTGACGCATTGTTCACCATCATCCCCCTGCGGGGATGTCCCTGCGGATGCTCGGGTTAACCCCGTGGTGTCGCCACTCACGAACATCTGCATGCTGCAGACGCCCCCCTGCGGGGATTCGCGCTTGAAGAATCGGGTCGGACATGGTTCAAAAACCATGATGCTTCGTTTACGTCTTGGGAAGCCTTCTGCCGCAATCTTATACCCACTTTTCCGAATGCAGACCGTCGAGAGCGAGCAGAAGCTGCGTTACACTCGCGCAACCAGAGCCACAACGAGAATGTACGCATGTACTACGAGGACATGACCCGCCTTTTTAAACACGTGGATCCCAACATGACGGAGGAGAAGAAGCTTCGCCACCTCATGCGGGGTGTCAAGCAAGAGCTCTTCGCAGGAATCGTGCGCAGCCCATCGCGCACTGTGGCAGAGTTTCTCACCGATGCGGCCACTATGGAGAAATCGCTGGAACAGCGAGCCCGCCAATAATATTGTGACATCAACACATTTGGGCCTGATGACGTCCGGGACGAGGTGCGCCTGGCAGCACAACAGCACCAAATTTCTGAGGTTCCTCACCAGCATGATGCAAGGCCAACGTATGCGTCCGTCCTACGTCAGTCCCTTGGGTACGAGGTCACTGCCGCGACTCCAAAAGTGCTCTCGCCGAGCTCCCCTCGTGGCCACGCTCCGCCAGCCTACCAGCGACCGCGATAGAGTGAAGTGTGGCGTGCCCTGGATCGTCGGGCCCTCTGTTATCACTGTGGCGAAGCGGGTCACCTCTACGTGCCCATGCCCCCGCGTGTGCCTGCGTGGTTTTGCGCTGTACGACCCGTGCCCACAGAACGGGGAACTACCGCATGAGATAGAGCATCATTTGTCGTCGCGTCAGAGCCACATCACATCAGACCACGGAGACTCGGTCCCCGTCACCGAGGCGCTACCGTTCTCCAAGCCCCCGTCAAACCGCAGGCTACTCCGGACGTCGTTCTCCCAGTCCACGCCGGGGATTCCAGCGGCCTCTGGAGGCAAGGCCGCTGATGCCGGGACTTGTGAAGATCCTCCTGCTCCACTACCACGCGACGATGTTTCTGTGGGAGCGAGTAGCGTCAACATCCAACGCGCTACCTGCGGAGTTGTGCGTTAAAATTGACGGAGTCGACGAGACAGCTTTGCTGGATGCTGGTGCCGATTATTCTGTCATGTGCCTTGCCCTTGCCTTAGAAATGAAGAAAGTATTGACGGGGTGGTCGGGGCCATGCATTCGCAATGCTGGGGATCACCTGATTATTCCCTCCGGCAGGTGCACAGTTCATGTCGGTATCCGTGGTTTTGTGTACGTCGGCGAATTTGTAGTCCTCCTTGAGTGTTCGAGGGACTTGATCATCGGTCTCGACTTCCTCCAAACGAACGGCACTGTCATTGACCTGCACGAAGCACGGGTCACGTTCTCGACGAAACGGGCCGTGGCGCGCACTGACACAGGCGAGTCACGCTTCAATGCTCTGTGTCTTGTTTACGACGACCTAATGGTGCTACCCTGGTCCAGTGTGCTAGTTCTCGTGAGGAATGATTTATTCCGCGAGTACGAAAGTGTCGCTGATAGCCACGTACCCCTGCTGCTCGAGAAGGGAGTAGCCGTCGCTCGCGGGATCGTACAACTACAATACAGTTGTGCTAGTGTGCTCCTTACAAATCTTGCCAACGAGTTGCAGCACCTCGCCAAGGTCACAGCTGTCGCCTTCCTGCATGACTTCGTCGTGTTCCCTCAAGTGTGCGCCCCGGAGACAAGCCCTCAAGACCAGGTCCCACCATGCCTTGCCATTCCGTCCGTCAGGATCAATCCGGATTTGGCGCCTGAGCATAAGGTTCTTCTCTCAACGCTTCTAACCGATTTCGCGGGTTGTTTTGCCACAAGCTACACGCATTTTGCCCTCAATAGATCTGACCGCAAAGGTGGTGGCGTTTCAATCCAAGTTTTGAATACTCGCGCAGTTACAGAGGTAAAACAGTTCACTTTATCAACTGCTGACTATGAAATGCAAACTGTTGAGCATGATCGCGAAGTTTACACTGTTTTATATCGCCCCCAAGACGGTAGTTTCGAGAAATGCCTTGATATGCTTGAAAGCCTTTTTGATTATGTGTCCACCAATCGACAATCACTGGTTTTAGCGGGTGACGTGAACGTTGACATGCAAAGCATCTCGACCAGACAAACAGAAATTATGTCCCTTTTTGATGCTTACGGACTTTCAAACCTTATCAATACTCCCACTCGCATAACCTGCTCTACATCTTCTTCTCTAGATATCATCGTTACTAACTCGGAAATTTCTAATGCAAAGGCTGGCACACTTCTATCAGACGTAAGTGACCACATTCCAACTTTCGCTTTCATTCCTGCTGCAAGGTCCAATTCTGCCCGACAAAAAGTTTGCAATAGCTATCAGCGCATAGATATGATAACCCTGGAACGCTTCCGAACGGATATGTGTGCAGCTAGGTGGGATGATGTGATGCACTCAAAGGATGCGAATGACGCATACAGCATCCTGGTTAAGAAACTAAAGGCTGTGTACGATAAATGCTTCTTGGTTGATCGTCCTCGCAAACAAAAAGCTAAAAAGCCGTGGTTAACGCAAGACCTACTGCGCAAAATAAAGGTTAAAGAAAAGCTGTTTGCACAGTTTATTAAATCCCGCGACCCGTCAAAGCTAGAGAAATACAAGAAATACCGCAATTCTCTTCAACGAGAGCTGAAATCCGCGAAGTTCAATTACTACAACAGCACTTTCTCATCCATGTCTGGTAAAAATGTGAGTGCGAAATGGTTCCAACTAAACAAACTCTTAAACCGAAATCCCAAATCTCCTGTTACCTCAGTAATGAAAGACGGCATCGTTATTACCGGAGACGATCTCTCAAATGCATTTAATGAACATTTTTCGAGTATCACAAAAACCCTACTTTCTTCCACCGCACCGAATCGCGGCTACGCTTTGCAAACACCAATTGTTGCCGAGTCTATATTCCTTTTCCCCACAACTGAAACTGAAGTCGTAACAGTTTTTAGCAACCTAAAATGTAGCAGTGCAGAGGACAAAGATGGATTCCGGATAAAACCTTTTAAGTTTATTATTGACTTACTTGCTGTACCGTTAACTCACATTTACAACATTGCTCTCGCTACAGGGATCTTTCCGACAGAAATGCAAGTCGCAAAAGTTATTGCCATTCATAAAGGAGGCGACACATCAGAATTATCAAATTACCGGCCGATCTCGATCCTGCCTGTGTTATCAAAGGGTTTAGAAAAAATTATGTGTTCCAGAATAACTAAATTTTTAGATAAGCATGGTGTCCTATCTGACCAACAGTTTGGCTTTAGGCCTAAAAAATCGACGGAGACAGCTTTGATTAAACAAAAAGAACTAATAGTTGAAGCCTTTGAGAAGAAATGCCTGGTCCTTGGCATTTATGTCGATTTTTCAAAAGCCTTTGACTTGCTCAACCATAATCTGCTGCTGCAAAAACTGGAACACTACGGAATTAGGGGAGTCACTTTGTCTCTGCTCAAATCATACTTAGCTCATCGCAGACAAATGGTTTCTCATAATAACAAGTTATCTAGCCTTGAGCCACTTCTCTCTGGTGTTCCCCAGGGCAGCATAATGGGGCCCTTACTTTTTCTTGTTTACATTAATGACATCTTTTCTACCCCTGCCGTTGACCTCGTGGGCTTTGCTGATGATATTACAGCACTGTTGTCGGGTAGCACAGAAGCCGAATTATTTTCGCGAGCAAATAAGTTTCTGGAATATCTTCACGAGTGGTCAAGAAATAATCATCTAAAAGTTAATTCTGAAAAAACGAAGGCCGTCTTATACCGAACAAGAAACAAAACTGTTCACACCAATTTCACCCTATCATTAGGAGGCAAAACAATTGCAATCGTGAAAAACATAAAATGCTTAGGAGTTATCTTCTCAGAGTGTCTCACCTGGGACGAACAGGTCAATCATGTTCGGAAAAAACTGAATCGCTTCAACGGTCTTATTTGCCAACATAGGGACACACTTCCGTCTCGAGTAAAGGTCTTCATTTATCAAGCATTCTTTCTCCCATCACTGACTTACTGTCTCACAGTTTGGGGAACGACGACCCAGCACAACATATCCAAACTAATAACAGTACAAAAGCGGGCAATTAGACTCATAGCAAACGTATCGAGGCAGACCCACACACATCCATACTTCATTAAATTTGGCATTCTAAAGTTCACTTCTTTGTTTCCTTTCAGATTGCTATCAATGTACAAAACTGCGGTTTTTACTAACAATGAAACCACTCTCTCACTTCTAAAAATGTCTCGCTATTCAACCGTCTACGATACCCGCTCTCATTTTCCTTGGTCACTGCCTCTTTGTCGGACCAAATACGGTATGCAATCTTTATCTTTTATTCTGTCGAAATACCTAAACATTTTAGAAAATAACAACATATCGCTAAAATGCATCACGGTAAAGAGCTTAAAAACCATTTTGTATCTTTTTGAAGACATTTAATTACAACTTGTTCCGAACTGTGATTAAAGCTGTAACACGTGTGAATTCTGCTGTTGTACACCTGGTTGATGTGATGCTTTTGGTTTTTTGAGTATTTATGACGCTTTTTGTTGTGATTGTGATACTAATGTTTAAGTGCCACTGTAGATATTATATTCATGTTGATACTTTATTTATTGTTTTCGAGTGCCTCACCTGTAGCTGTCTTGTAAACTAACAACTGAGGCAATACGTTGCCTCAGCAGTGTGGGCGCAGGGTGCCTCTCAAGCTGCATTCAAGCAGCTTTTTTCCCTGCGTCCTCTCTCTCCCAGTAATACTTGTACTTGTACCACTGTAATACTTGTAATACTGTAATACTGTAAGTAATACTTGTACCACTGAGAGCGAGAAATAAACTTCAACTTCAACTTCAAGCTCCAGTGTCGGTTGTACGCCTGTCGCAAAGCATCGCATCATCACCGACGAGACTACACCACCCGTATGCCAGCGCCCCCATACCACGTTTCTTCGACGTAACGCGAAGCCATTAAAAGGCACGTGGACGAAAGTCTCGCCGACGATGTCATTCAACCTTCGACAAGCTTATGGGCGTCACCGGTGGTCCTCGTAAAAAAGAAAGACAACACCTTGAGATTTTGTGTCGATTACCGTAAACTGAACAACGTAATCAAAAAGGACGTTTACCCGCTCCCCAGGATTGATGATGCACTGGACAGACTACGTGATGCCAGGTTCTTTTCCTCCTTGGATCTCAAAAGCGGCTACAATCTGACAGAGGTGGACGAGCGAGACCGCGAGAAAACTGCTTTTGTGACGCCTGATGGTGTTTACGAATTTAAGGTGCTCCCGTTTGGACTATGCTCAGCGCCGGCAACTTTCCAACGCATGATGGACACTGTCTTATCTAGGCTCAAGTGGCAGACGTGCCTCGTATACCTGGACGATGTCGTCATTTTCTCGCCCACCTTCGAGCAACACTTGGAGCGGCTGAGCACAGTGCTGCAGGCGCTCCAATGTGCGCAACTTACGATCAAGCCTGAGAAATGCTATTTCGGTTTTGACGAGCTTCGCTTCCTCGGCCATGTTGTCAGCGCGCGCGGTATTCTCCCAGATCCCGACAAGACCGCTGCTGTCTCCAGTTTCCGCACCCCACTGACAAAAAGACTCTTCGACGTTTTTTGGGGCTGTGCTCTCACTATCGACGATTCTTGCAAGATTTCTCCAGACTAGCTGAACCATTAACAGCTCTGACCAGGGGTGGTATTCTCCCGGTGTCGCCTTTTGAGACATGCCGCTTTAGGCCACATTCTCACAGCAGGTTTTTCCCTTGCACCGTCGCCTCCGTCGCGCCGGCAGCCGATGGAGGGACTGGTTTTTGGACCGTTCCCCCCCCCCCCCCCCAAATCGGGAGGCCGGTGCCGCCGGGTTACAGTGAACTAGAATATTTTCCAGTGAAGCGAGCGGAGGGGGCAGCGCCTTGCTACGCGCGTCACCGAGAGTGTCTCCTGAAGCGGCGGCGCTGTTGTCGCCCACCCTTGAAGGTGGCCGGCGGCGGCGGTTCAAAGCACGCCCGACGGCGCTTCAGTTGTGCGCTGGCTTTTCGTTCAGTGTGGTTGCATTGCACGAGAAACCGCATCCTGTTGACAGCAGCCGTTGCTTATATTTTTTTTCTGATTTCCCACTCCTTGTCAAAAATATTCGAAACAGGCTTATTGTCACAACTTTTGACACCCCCGATGGAACGGTTTCAATGCAATTTGCTCGAATAGCTTTCCAACTGGACAGAAATGCTGTAACAATGAAAGCAATGCCTGGCATTACTACCGTGCACATCAGCGCCAACAATTTCGAAAAAAAGCGGGCAAGTTATGCATTCCAATTGTTCGGGCATGGTCCTTTGCGAGCCTTTTTTCTTTACCGCACTCAGCTAGAGCAGAGCTGCGGTAAACTTGAAGCTACAGAAAAGTTTTTCATAAGAATGAAGTCCTTGATTGCTGTGATGACAGGCAGGTATACAGCTGAAGCCATCAGTGACTCAAGGTTGATCTATAAAGTGCGTGCTACCGACAAAATGTCCTGCATGTATCGATTGCCTCTTATTGCCAGCAGAGCAAGGGCGCCGCATGCATGCTGCAGAATTTGTTAAACATATTGACGAAGAAGGCTTACTCTACCCCTCGGTTGAACTGTTCCGTTTCATCACAAGGCTGGAGGACATTTTTACGAACTGCTTTAGTGCGCGCAAAGTTCATTCCGAAAGTGTCATGGACATATTACACATGATTAATTGTGCTGCTCCTTTAAATATGGGATGCAATGCACAAGCTGAGAGTATCACTCCTCGCATGGTGAGTTTTGATATTACTACGCGGCTTCATTTTTTTATCAAAGGACTGATTAAGTCAAACATGCTGTCGAAGCGAAAGGCAGCGCAGCACCTCAAGCTAAGCAGATTAAATTAGCTATATTTGTAGACTGTTTGCTTCATATGCATTGGAGCTTTCAAGTTGATCTCAGCGAAAATTACGAACACCTGCATTAAAATCGTATTAAGCAGTTTTTCGACTGTTTTTCGCGTCAATCGCTTTTATGGTGTATACCATATGTGTTGACTGAAGTGCATTCTCGTATCAGCATGGAATCATTAGCTATACACACCTAATATTCGGGGAATTTGTGTCTTGGTTCATAATGAAAACGGTATAAATATATATATATATATATATATATATATATATATATATATATATATATATAATTTTAATCGCGTATATCCCGTGAGAAATGGTCCCACGAATAACTGTTACTTTGCGAAATTTAGTGTCTCGAAATATGTCGGAACTGCGACAGTTTGTAATACTTAGCTAAAAAAAAAAAGAAACGTTTACAGTGCGCTCAATAGCCTTCGTCTGTTATTGCTTGCTATGGCGGGATCGACATTGTACACTCAATTCAGTAAACATCCGCACATGCCAAATATCTTCAAATATTAAAGACATATAGCAAGCGCAAAACAAAACTACGTTAAACGCGCAGCTAAATAACGAAGCAGGCTTTCCAGTCTCATGTGCTGGCATCGCACGCTGCGGAGGCGAGCCGAGCGTTCAAGGGTGGTCGATCGCAGCGCCGCCGCTGCAGGGGACACGGCGTGCGTCAGGATGGGAGGCGCGGTCGCGCCACTGGAAAATATTCTAGTTCACTGTAGCCGGGTCCTGCTCTACGTTTCCGTCGAGCGGCGGCGACGGAGCCCGCCTCACGGAGAGCGAGCCAGTCACAGCGCGAGCTCGCTTCACGTGACCCACCGCTTGCTTCCTGCGACCAAGAGATGGCGCTGGCGAGCGTCGCGGCTTCGGCGGCGATGCGCTGGTGCTTGGGTGCGCGGGCTGCGAAGAAAGTGCTGCTCGCTGCTAAGCGAGGGAGCCAAAGCAGACAGCAGCGAGCGCCCATCCAGACTGGTTTGCCGGTGTCCGGCGCCTCTTTCGATTAGAACACAAATCCGTTCCGTTGCGGCCGCGGTCCCCGCCTCCGTCGCCGCCGCGCCGTAGAGGAGACCGGCTGTGAGAATCAGGCCTTAGGTGGGAGCCTAAAAAAGTGCGTACAGTTGCTCGAAGAAACGGAATACGCCGCCGGGACTTTCGTCGGCGATGCTTTCATTCACTCCGAGAAACGACAGTTTACCACTGCCTATTCACTAGCAGCAGTAGTTTCGTATCTTTGATTAGTAGTCGTTAATTATAGCAGAGATGATTGATTTTTATTTCAAGCAGCATAATGTACATACTACAGTCAATGAGTACTTATAATACTATCTCTTCGCTGCCGGCAACGTATGCTTAGTCGTGGTTACGACGGTGCAAAATAAGTTCGCATGGCAAGCGGCAGCCCGGCTCAGCAGACGGTAATTTGGCCGCGCCGCAAGAATCCCTGCTTCACGGCTGCTCGCTCCGATGGAGTGCGAGGAAAGCAGACCCAGTGTTGTCGTGTGCCGACTCGCACGATAGGCGCGGCGACATCGAAAAGCTTCGTCGGTCAAAGCAAACGGCTCGCGGTGTCCGCGGACACGGCACTTTTCTTCACGGCTCAAAAACCAGGCAAGGAGAGTGGGATCCATGGCGTCTAGTATCAATCTCCTAGCCCGTCGCCCGCGCGAATCGCTTCAGCGCATTCCGTTGTTCGAGTAAGCGTAGTGAATTGGGGCGACGTCACGATTACGTAGCAGGAAGGCGGATCTGTGTCGTCATGCCGCCGTCACCGCGGCTCGAGCCAATCAGCGAAGAACGAAGTGGACATGTCGCAAAAGGCGACACCGGGAGAATACCACTCCAGAGACGACACACCCTTCTTGTGGGGAACCGTATGCCAGCGCCCATACCGCATTTCTCCAACGGAACGAGAAGCCGTCAAAAGGCAAGTGGACGAAATGCTCGCCGACGATGTCATTCAACCGTCGACAAGCCCATGGCATCACCGGTAGTCCTCGTGAAAAAGAAAGACAACACCTTGAGATTTTGCGTCGATTACCGCAAACTGAACAACGTGACCAAAAAGGACGTTTACCCGCTCCCCAGGATTGATGATGCACTCGACAGACTACGTGATGCCAGGTTCTTTTCCTCCTTAGATCTTAAAAGCGGCTACTGGCAGACATAGGTGGACGGTCGAGACCGCGAGAAAACTGCTTTTGTGACGCCTGATGGTCTATACGAATTTAAGGTGCTCCCGTTTGGACTATGCTCAGCGCCGGGTAACTTTCCAAGGCATGATGGACACTGTCTTGTCTGGGCTCAAGTGGCAGACGTGCCTCGTATACCTAGACAATGTCGTAATTTTCTCGCCCACCTTCGAGCAATACTTGGAGCGGCTGCGCACAGTGCTCCGGGTGCTCCAATGTGCGCAACTTACGATCAAGCCTGAGAAATGCTATTTCGGTTTTGAGGAGCTTCGTTTCCTCGTCCATGTTGTCAGCGCGCGCGGTATTCTCCCAGATCCCGACAAGACCGCTAGCAACGTAGGCCTTCGGGCGGTCCTGGTACAGTGGCAAGATTGCGCCGAACGAGTGATCGCTTACGGAAGCCGGACACTTTCGCGCTCGGAATGCAACTATTAAACGACTGAGAAAGAATGTCTTGCGGTAATCTGGGCCATCAGTAGGTTCCGCTCATACATATACGAAAGATCCCTTTGCGTTGCTGGTGATTACTACTCGTTATTTATTTATTTATTTATTTATTTGAACATACTGCAGGCCCTTTTCGGGCCCATGCAGAAGTGTTTACAATGCATCATTGATCAAACAGAGTAAAAACAAAAATCCAAAAATACAGGGATGTTCTCTGACCCAAACACAAAAAGATTAGGAGAGAATTAAACAGAAAAGTCAATTTTTTCGATATAAATAAGAAATAGTTCCACGGACGTATACTTCACCGCATCTTCAGGCAATTTATTCCAATATGATATAGCATCTGGAAACAGGGAGTACTTGTGGATATTTACACGGCTGACTGGTTGACGAAGTGTTTTACTATGGTTTGTTCTAGACGAGTGTTTGAATGACGGGTGTAAGTATTGTGAATTGGCTATTTTGAAGTGACCGTGAAGAAGTTGGAACAAAAACTTTAATCTTGAAATGATTCTTCTCTGTGACAGGCTTTGTAAATTTGACTGAACTATTAGACTGGTAGCGCTAGTTTGGCGTGAATACTTTGAGTAGACAAACCTCACTGCTAGTTTTTGGATGCGCTCTGATTTGTTGATTAAACTTTTTTGATAGGGGCTCCAGACTATATCCGCATATTCTAGGGTAGGTCTTATAAGAGTTTTATAGGCACTGAGTTTAATATGGGCTGGCGTGTTACGGAGCTTTCTCCTTAAATAATGTAATTTACCTTCAGCTTTAGAACAAATGGATTTGATGTAGGGCTCCCATGCTGGCTGGCCAGCCTAAAAGATCCATCTGGGCGGTTGGCGAGATGGAGTCTCCTTTTGCAGGAGTACGACATAACGGTCGTGTACAAGTCGGGGCGGAAGCACCAAGATGTGGATGGTTTATCACGCGCGCCAGTGGACCTGGCTTCCCCGGAAATCGCTGAAGACTTCTCTCTCCCTGGTGCTGTTAGCGCAACCGATATGGCGCAGCTTCAAAGGGAGGACCCGGAGTTAGCGCCGCTCATCGCGTACCTAGAAGGCTGCGATGGTCCCCGCATTCCTCGAGTTTTCCTTCGCGGGCTCCAATCTTTCTGTCGTGTCCGGTCGCTGTGTTGAATGCAGCGAAAGACGCACACGGTACTTTAAGACTTCGTTTATTTAAAGCCGATGAGGGTGCGACCAGCGTCGACCGAGGCAGGAGCCGAACTGGCCGCCCGAAGAAAGGAGGGAGCGGAGAAGCGTCCACGGGAGGGAGTGGCTTCCCAAAACAGGAGGAGGATGCGGGGGCGCACCATGGGGGGGCATCTGGCGACAGCGTGCGACGAGGGGCAAGTGGTCGTTAGGAGGAGGATGCGAGTGGTCGTTAGGAGGAGGATGCGAGTGGTCGTTAGGAGGAGGATGCGGGGGCGCACACACACAAAAGCAATAAGGGGACACAACACTTCCTTCCCCCTTAGAAAGTTGCCTGGTATCGTGCAGGGGGTCGGCGCTCACGCGTGGAGGCGCGCTGGCTTTGTGCGCTCGGGGGAGAAACACTTGTAGGCTGGCTGTTGTTCGCTGTGTCTCCTAGGTCTGTCCAGGGCGAAGTCTCTTCTTCCGGGAAGAGGTGCCAGGCTATGTGGGAAGATGGTGCACGTGCTCTCTCCGCTGGCGGACAGCTCTCAGACGGCGTCGTAAATCTACGCAGCTGGTTGAGATGTCGGCGTGCTACTGTGCCATGTATGTTGACGAGCCAAGAGCGCAGGCCTATGCGTCTGACAATTGTAGCTTCCTCCCAGCGTGGCTTTTTCAGAAACTGTCGGGCGAGGACGCGCTGCCCCTCATTAAGCGTGCCGCAGCGCGGAATTGCTTTTTCTTCCCGGAACGTCTCTGCCTTTGGCTCGGGGAGGATGGCTGTGAGCTGGGTTCGCATTTCACGCTCGAACATCATTTTCGAGGGGGTCTCGCCTGTTGTGCTCTGAACCGTCGTGTGCTGCTTGAAGAGAAAGCGCGCAAGGCGGCGCTGCAGCGAGCCTGTCTGATCTCTTTCAAGGGCGCGTTTTAGCTCGGCTACGTAGCGCTCGGCTTGTCCGTTTGTCGCTGGGTGGTAGGGGGCCGATGTAACTGATGAGATCCCGTTGTCGCGATAAAACTTGAGGATCTCCGCAGACACAAACGGTGTTCCGTTGTCCGACACTACCTTGCGCGGCAGGCCGAACGTTGCAAATAGTGATCGGAGGTTGTCAATGACTGCTGCCGAAGTCGTCTGTCCCATTTGCCTTATCTCAAGCCACTTTGTGTAGGCATCTACGACCACAAGGAAAGTGCAGCCCTCAATTGGTCCTGCAAAATCAATGTGCAGTGTGTGCCATGGTGTGTCTGGCTTTTCCCATTCTGGGACAGGAGCTTTCGGCGGGGCGCTCCGGCTGCTCTGGCAAGGCTTGCATTCTCGCACCACTGTTTCGATGTCGTTGTCAATGCCAGGCCACCACATGTAGCTTCTGGCACACTTTTTCATTGCAACGATGCCCCGATGTCCGGCGTGGATGAGAGACATAGCTTGTGCGCGTAGTTCTCTCGGCATCACAACTCGGGACCCAAATATGATGCAGCCGCGATGGGTGCTCAACTCTGTAGCTCGCCTGCGGTAAGCGTCGAAGTTGTCCCCTTTGAGTTTATGCACGTTGCCTTGTTGAACAGCTGTGTAAACTAGCCGGAGAGCTGCGCACTTCTGCGTAGATGCTGCAACTGTGCCTGCTGTAAGCGGAGGTTCTGGCAGTGCTTCGAACATCAGAACGTCTCCTGGTGGAAATGGTTCGTCAACAGTTGCGTCTAGTGGCAGACGGCTTAGCGCATCGGCGTTTTGATGTTTACTCCCATTGCGGTAGACCAGAGCGTAGTCGTACGCTGAGAGTTTGATGCACCAACGTGTCATTCGCGGAGACAAAGTTGGTGGCATAGGCCTTTGTGGTCCCAGAATGCCCAATAGCGGTCGGTGATCGGTTATAAAGGTCACCTTCCGGCCGGCAATGTACTGGTGAAAATGTGTCGCCGCGTAGACGATGGCTAGCCCTTCTTTGTCAAGTTGCGCGTAGTTGCGTTCTGCTTGCGACAACGTACGTGAGGCGAAGGCGATGGGAGCTTCCCTTCCTTGCTCGTCAGTTTGCGATAGAACCGCGCCGACTCCGTACGGTGATGCGTCGCAAGCCAAAAGCAGAGGCTTCCTTTCGTCGTAGTGGCGGAGGACTGTACATCTTCGAATCAGGTCTTTCAGGGCATCGAATGACCGCTGATGGCGTGGCGACCATGTCCATGTCACATCTTTCCGAAGGAGTTGGTATAAGTCGTTGGCCACGGTAGCTCTTTGTTCCAAGAACCGGTCGTAGAACGTCAAGAGTCCGAGAAAAGCCTGTAGCTCCTGCTTGTTTGTTGGAGCTCGTGCTTCTGTGATCGCTCGCACTTTGTCCTCGGTAGGGTGAATGCCTTCCGCATTAATTCGGTGTCCCAGAAATTGCACCTCTGGCACCGCAAAACAGCACTTCGATTTGCTTATGCACAAATTAGCGTTTGCTAGCCTTTCGAGAACGAGCTCTAGGCGCACTGCATGCTCTTCAGTGGAAGTGCCACTGATGATGACATCGTCAAGGTAGACACAAACTCCTGGGATGCCCTGAAGCACTGTCTCCATGAATTTTTGAAATATGGCCGGGGCTGCAGCTACGCCAAAAGGCAGTCGCTTGACTTTGTACAAGCCTTTCAGTGTGTTAATTGCCAATAATTCAGCAGTTGACTCGCTCACCTTCAGCTGCTGATACGCCTGGGTGAGGTCCAATGTGCTGAAGACTCTTGCGCCACGCAGTACACTGAATACTTCTTCAGGTGTCGGTAGCGGGTAAGAGGACGCTTTAGTCGCAAGATTGACGGTGCTCCGGTAGTCTCCGCAGAGGCGTATGGTTCCGTTCTTCTTGCGAACTACGACAAGTGGTGTGGCCCATTCTGAATGCTGCGTCGGCTCGATGACACCTTGCTGCTCCAGTTTGTCCAACTCTTTTTCAACTGAATCTCGGAGAGCAAACGGCACCGGCCTGGCCTTCAGAAATTTGGGTTGCGCGTTGTCCAACAACTCCAGTGTGACCGGGGGCCCTTCGTTTCCTGGAATCTCTTCCGAGAATACTCTTTCGTATTTCTCTTGCAGTTGCTCAACCATGTTCTGGCTCGGCGTCTGGTGTATGCCGCATATCATCACGCCTAGTGGAGAAAACCAGTTTCTCCCTAGAAGGCTTGATCCTGTGCCCTTCACAACAAGCAGAGGTAGCGTATGGGTCTGGCCGTTGTAGTTAACCTGCACGTTGGCAGAGCCCATTAGTGGCAGATTCTGTCCTGACCACGTTCGCAGGTGCGTGTCGTCTTGTTGCAGGGCGGGTGCGTCAGATGGCCATGAAGTTCGGAACGTGTCCTCACTGATCAGAGTACAGGCTGCGCCGGAGTCCACCTCGAACTTAATCAGCTGGTGATGTACGCTTACTTCTGTAAAAATCTTCGGTCGCGTGCCGAGATTCATGGTGTTCAGGTCGTACAACAGAGATGGTGTTGCTGATGTTGTTCCATGGAGATCAGATAGCGGCGTATTCTCTGAGGCGTTGACGCTGTGATTAGGCTGGGAAGGTGACTTTATCTTGGCAAGTCTCCGTTTCGTAATGCATGCTCTTTCGATATGCCCTCGCTTGTGGCAAAAATTACACGTGGCTGACTGGAATCGACATCCCTGGGGGTTGTGTTGGTCGTCACACCGCCAGCAGCGTTGTGCCTTTTTGACCGATTTTACAACAACAGAAGGCTTGCGCACCTGGTTGCTTGTCTGGTGTACCGGCTCGGTGTTCCGGCGAATCCCTCTCTGCTGGTGACCGGCGCTCTCCGCTCGAACGGCGATGTCGTAAGCTTTGCTGAATGTGAGGTCCTTCTCAGCGAACAGGCGCTGCTGCAGTGACTCGTCACTCAGTCCGCACACAAATCTGTCGCGTAACATCACGTCCAAGGGAAGCATGGTGGTGTTAGCAGAAGAAGCTGCGTCTCCCTCCTGCCCGGTAGCTGTTGTCGACAGCGTTCCAAAATTGCAGTCGGCAGCGAGCTTCTTGAGCGCGGCTACGTAGGCGCTCACAGTTTCTCCTCCCAGTTGATCTCGTCGTTGGAAGCGAGCCCGGCTGTAGACCTCGGATGGCCTTGGGTCGTAGTGCTTTTGCAGCGCTTTTACGATGTCGTCGTAAGACACTGCCGCTGGTGTGCTTGGCTGAATAAGGGCGCAGACAGTATCGTAGGTCTGCTCCCCACACAGCGTCAGCAGGTTGGCCCTCTTCAAGGCTGGGTCTGTGATGTTGTTAGCTTCAAAGTAGAACTGAAGGCGTCCAACCCACGATGACCACGATGAGCCGTTGAACTCTGGTATCTGATTGGGAAACCCTCGCGTAGCCATGGCTTGTCAATAGCATTGCGTAGCGCGGGTCGAATCCACTTTCTCGTCGCCACTGTCGTGTCCGGTCGCTGTGTTGAATGCAGCGAAAGACGCACACGGTACTTTAAGACTTCGTTTATTTAAAGCCGATGAGGGTGCGACCAGCGTCGACCGAGGCAGGAGCCGAACTGGCCGCCCGAAGAAAGGAGGGAGCGGAGAAGCGTCAACGGGAGGGAGTGGCTTCCCAAAACAGGAGGAGGATGCGGGGGCGCACCATGGGGGGGCATCTGGCGACAGCGTGCGACGAGGGGCAAGTGGTCGTTAGGAAGAGGATGCGAGTGGTCGTTAGGAGGAGGATGCGAGTGGTCGTTAGGAGGAGGATGCGGGGGCGCACACACACAAAAGCAATAAGGGGACACAACACTTTCCATCTGCAAAACGGCGTCCTCTACAAGCGCAACTTTGAGAGCAACACAGTAACATTTCTGCTCGTAGTCCCGTCACAGTTGCGACCTGATATCTTGAGCGCTTGCCACGGCGAACCGTCTGCAGGCCACCTGGGGATCAGTCGTACCTTAGCAAGGATTCGGCAGAGGTACTACTGGCCCAGATTACTTCCATCAGTGCGGACATACTTCAAATCCTGTAGCGACTGCCAGCGCCGTAAGTCTCCTCCCTTCAAACTCGCAGAATTTTTTCACCCCATAGCGCCTCCGAAGACGCCTTTTCAACAAGCGGGAATGGACCTACTCGGCCCTTTCCCGAAGTAATCCAGTGGAAAGCGTTGGATTGCTGTCGCGACGGATTGTTTGACGCGGTGCGCTGGGAGAACGGCGCTTGCAAATGGAACTGCTGACGAAGTAGCTACGTTTCTTGTACACAATATCGCGCTGCGTCATGGGGCCCCGGCGGTTATCATTACTGACCGTGGAGCTGCTTTCACGGCCCGTTTGACTCGGGCAGTCCTATATCTGACCCACACGAGCCATAGGCGTACAACAGCGTACACCCACAGACAAATGGTTTGGTGGAACGCCTTAGCAGAACCCTGGTCGACATGCTCTCCATGTATGTGGATGTGGAGCATAAAACATGGGACCAAATTCTCCCATACGTAACGTTCGCTTACAATACGGCCCTGCAGGAGACAACGTGGCTCACACCCTCCCAGCTTGTCTTCGGTCGTCCAGTTATTACTTCTTTGGATGCCGTGTTGCCCGTCGACCCTCAGTGTGACCGAGAGCCAGATCTTGACGTCGCCACTTTCGTTCAGCGGGCTGAAGAAGCACGTCAATTGGCCAGGCAGCGAATACACCGTCAACAGCACGTTGACCGCTACAGTCTCGGACGGCGATTTGTTACGTACGATCCAGGCCACCACGTGTGGGTTTGGTCACCAGTTCGTCGCCGTGGGTTGTCTGAATAATTACTGCGCCTATACATCGGACCTTACAGTGTTCTCCGCCGCATTAGCGACGTGACGTACGAAGTTTCACCGGCAACCCCAGGCTGCCCATCGCGCAGACCCGCGCATCCGGATGTTGTGCACGTCGTTCGTATGAAGCCGTACCACGACCGCCTCGTTGATTGTACTTGACGCTGAGTGCCGCCGGTTTTGTGTCGTGATAACTGTGTTTAACTTTGTGTGTCTAACCTCTTTTTCTCTCTGTGAAAGCGGGCCGCATCGAGGCGATGCTGCAGAGGAGGGAGCAATGATACAGCTCAGAAGTGGAGGAAGAAGTGATTCGCCTGCTCGCTTGTGACCGCTCGGCAGTCTGGAACAGTTCTTGTGTCCCTGTGTGGCGTGTAATATTCGTGACAATATTGGACTGACTAGAATACATGGTGCTGACATCTCTTCTCTGTGCTCGCCATCTGCTTGTGAAGATGGTCTTGCTGTCGCTTCGTAGTTAATCCGTCGTTCGTGGGACCTTTTTTCGGGTCTTGTTTACCTCAGTAAACACGGCTCTTCTTCTTTTTCTTCGTCCTCTTCATCCTCTTTATAATGGCACATACCCACGTGGGGGATTGGCACACGGCTCTTCTCACCCCTTCTTCGTCCTCGGAAGACATCGAGGTGGCTATCTTCTTTTTATAGTAGCTGATGCCGCGTGCATTTTCAGTGTTTTTTTATATTTCTTTTTTTCTATAATGGGCGCTCCTTTTCTGCCACGTGACCAACCGGCTCAAGGCCACGGCACCTCCACGGAGCTCAAAGGGTGCCAGGCTGAAGGCTCGAAGAGCTGGCGTAGTGTAGCTCTCGCTACAAAATTCAAAAAGTTTTCAGATCCATTGCGACCACCACCCGCCGCAGTGGCTCAGTGGTTACGGCACTCGGCTGCTGACCCGAAAGACGCGGGTTCGATCCCGGCCACGCGGCCGGCCGCGCGGCTAGACGCCCGTGTGCTGTGCGATGTCATTACACGTTAAAGAACCCCAGGCGGTCTAAATTTCCAGAGCCCTTCACTACGGCGTCCCTCATGGCCTGAGTGGCTTTGGGACGTTAAACCGTAATAAGCCAAGCCAAACTAACCATTGCGGTCTCCCTCCTGCAGGTGGACGTGTGCCGTCCGGCTAGCTACGCGGCGGTTTCTGTTACGGGGAAACCAGAACCTCGTGATGAGTTCTTCATAGCCGGCCTTTGATGCTTAAACGATCGCTTGGGGAAGTGGCCCTACTGGCCAGCCCCAAGTGGCCCGCCACAGGACGCCAAGGAATGGGCGGTTAGTAGGTCCGAGCGTGAGTGCTCCGATGCTATGGAGTAGTGGCAAGTAAACCCGGGTAATCACATCCTCGTTTATCCCATGCGTTTTGCTTGCTTGTATCCTTGTCCCTTAGCGCACTGTACGCTTTATTTATTTATTTATTTATTATTATTAAGTCAAATGCCCCAGGAATGGGGTATTACATGAGGGATAGGCTGAATGTTCCACTAATGAGATATTGGATGGCAGCCTTGAAGTGCAGTGGATCGGAGTGGTGCACGGAGTCGATTGGCAGGCTGTCTAATTCTCGAGCAGTTTGCACGAAAAATGAGCGAAGATGAGCTGTAGTTTGTGCTGGGGGAGGGTAGACTGTTTTGGGATGGTTGGTACGGGTTGATAACAGCTTGAAAGATAGCTGAACTATCAAGTTGGCTGGGATAAAATTTATGAAAGAGGCAAAGCCTAAAGATGCAACGTCTGGACTCGAGATTAGTAAGATTAGCTTTAGATTTAAGTGCAGTGACGCTGGTGTGATACGAGTAGTCCGAAAAAATAAACCTAGCTGCGCGATTCTGAACTGATTCGAGGGTGTTAGAAAGGTTTGTTTGTTTGTTTGATCATTTTATTTTGACAGAACTGGGTACAATATAAGACCGAATAACACACATGGGTATAAGGCGCTGCTAAGGTCGACGAGGCAAAAGGCGTTTAATGCACGCCTCACGAGACCTCGTCTCCGGAATATTGCATCAGGACAGACAAGTGGCCGGTCGCGCCACGAAGAAGACAGAATAAATAGGTAGCAAAACTGTACAGTAACAAAACAATTTCAAAGATGCGGTACAAGACGCCATTATAGAAACATCAATCACTGAGCAGGTAGAATACAATGCAAAGGCACAACTCAAGATAAAATACAGACTGAACTGTTTTTCCTTTCTGAAAATCATAGTGTTGTTTTTTTGCTATTATGTCCTTCTTTGATAAGAATCTGTAAAGTCTATTATTTATAACCAACTCGGGTATCTTTAAAAAAAAAGGTAATACATATATAGGTATGTAGTTCGCAAGAACGTTCTCAGGTCCGCCCTTATGTATTCCACAGACGCGGGCAATTTCCATGCTGTCTGGGAATATACCATGCCGCATTATGCTGTTGCAAATATGGGAAAGGGGCACGCAAAGAATGTCAGATACTGCTTTTAGTGGTCCGACAGCAATGTCATCATAACCACAAGCAGAAGAATCTTTCATATTTTTTTATCACTCCTTCAATTTCATCTGGTGCGGTTGGCGTCAAAAAATTGAATCTATTTCACTATTACATAGATTTAGGTATGAACTGACCGAGCTGCTGCGAGATGCACCAGCCGTTAGATTGATGGAGGTCCCAGACTGAGCATGCGTACTCCATCTTCGGCCGGACAAATGTGAGGTATGTTAACGTTTTAATTGAAGCAGAAGCGAGTCGCAAGTTCCTGAGAAGGTAGCCAAGAGTGCGATTGCCTTCGTTTGTTATGTTTGTTATGTGTGCTTACCAATTAAGTGTGTTAGCAAATGTGATGCCGGGATATTTATACGACTGAACAGATGATATTTCAGATGCACTTAATTCATACTTGAAGGGTTGATTGTTTTCGCGCCGATGCTAAGAAAGCAATGACGTTTTATTAGTGTTTCAGGACATTAACCAAGTGTTGCACCAGGATTCAAGACGTTTAAGGTCGTTTTGAAGTAAGCGAGAGTCAGAGGTGTTATGGATGGGGCGATAGATTACACAGTCGTCTGCAAATGGGCGGATATCAGAAGAACACATCACGAGCTAGTTAGTTTCCATGACACGAAAACAGCGCAAACTACGCAGAAAGGGGAGACGCTTGTGTCTCGCCTGTGTCAGCGCCTGTGTCTCGTCTCCCCTTTCTGCGTCCTTTGTGTAGTTTGCGCTGTTTTCGTGTCACGGATATCAGAAGTGAAAAAGAAACGGCACTGAAAAAGAAACAGCGCGATTGACGAGCTATCATATGCTTCTGGGGCACTTTGCATTGCAGTGTGCCAATTGCGAACATCGATGGCAGGGACCCCTACCACGAAGATGCGAATGGCAACGAGCAGGAAGGTTGCTTGTTACCTTTGTTAAACGATTGCGGCTTTACTGCATGAGGTAGTCTTGAAGAACTCAGACTTAGCCCTGGACCTCAACACTTTGCTTCATTGCTTTGAGCAAGAGAATGGGTCTAGACAGCTATCGGTGCAGGTGGCGTAGCTGGCACAGTTTAAGGCCATCAGTATCGAAGGTGAGCCGAGTTTTTAAATGTTCTCAATATGCAACGTGGTTAGCAATCATCTTTATCAGCCTGACTACGACTACGGCAGGGCAAGGGCCTGTCCCATGTCTCTCCAATTAACCCAGTCCCTAAATAATCTACGTCCTTTGCCAGCTGTATGGGCTCGGATGCATTTTTCTTGTTTCTTTTTTTAGTTCCAATTTTATCTACGGCCTTTGCCAGCAGTGGGCACCGTACCCCCGCAAACTTCTTAATCTCCTCCGCCCACCTTTCTGCCGCCCCTGCATTATTTGCCTTTTCTTGGAATTCACTCCGAAACATTCAAGAACCAGCGGTTTTTCTTCGTTTCGCATTGCATGTCTTGTCCAAGCCAATTTCATCCTCTTGATATCGACTAAGATGTCATTAACCTACCTTTGTTCCCTTAATCAATCTGCCCACTTCCGTTGTCTTAACGTTACTTTTTTTATAGCTCGCTGCGTTGTCCTTACATAGAACCCTTTTCGTTAGCCTCCCCGTTTGTGCACCATAGGTAAGTAGCGGCAAGATATGCCTGTTGCGTACTTTTCTCTTGAAGGATATTGGTAAACTGGCAGCCATGACCTGAGAGAGCCCGCCATATGTGCTCCATCGCATTCTTATTCTTCTAGTTATTTCCCTCTCATGATCCCGATCAGCGGTCACTACCTGCCCTAAGTAGAACTATATCCGTACCACTTTCAGCACCTCGCTACCAACTGCGAAGTGCTGTTCCCTTGCTAGACTGCTGAACATTACTTTGGTTTTCTGCATGTTAATTTTTATTCCCCCCGTTCTGCTCTGCCTGTCTGACTGATTGGTCATGCTTCGCAGTTCATCTCCTGAGTGACTTAGCAAGGAGATGTCAATAGCAAACCGCAGATTACTTTCGTATTCTCCATTAACTCTTATCCCCAACTGTTCTCAATCCAGGCCTCGGAACACCTCGAGTAGACAGGCGGTGAAGACCATTGGGGAGATCCTGTCTCCCTGCCTGACACCCTTCCATATTCGAATTTTATTGCTTACTTTATAGAGGACTTTGGGAGGATAGCGAGGAGAACTATAGAGGGGAGTGATAGCAAGAATCTTTTTGTACTTTAGTTTTAGAGATATCACGGGAGAGTGTTCTTTCATGCGCTGATGCGGAGGAGGCTTATAACATCTTCATAGACAAATTTATAAAGGTATATAATGATTGCTTTCCCTTCAAAGCTCGCAAGCGGCCTCGCAAAGCACGCAAACCTTGGATTACAGCTGAATGTTTCAAAGCTATCAAGCTGAAAAATATTGTTTATCAAAAGTTTTTAAAATCCAGAGACGAAAATGATTTAGATGACTTCAAAAAACACAGAAACAGGACGAACAGCCTAATACGGAGAATTAAAAAAGAGTACTTTCAAAACCTTTTAATGCAGGACACGAAGCAAACTCCGCAAATAATTTGGAAAATATTAAACACACTCCTAAATTGGCACACTGGTGCAATTGATAGCCCGATGGAGATAAGTATGAATGGCACAACTCTTGCAGGAGAAGAATTAGCTGAAACTTTTAATGATTTCTTCACATCTGTGGGAAATAGCCATCATGACCCAAGCTGCATGAACTTTATGCACCAAACAACACAAGAGACTGCATTTTTATTCCCAGTAACTGCAGATGAGGTTGTGTCTACAATCTTATATCTAAAGAATACTACCAGTACTACCAGTATTAAACCAGTAGTTTCGGATGTCCCTCAGGGGAGTATTTTAGGGCCCTTCCTGTCTCTAATTTATGTCAATGAAATTGTTAATATTGACAAATCTGCTAACTATATTATATACGCCGACGACACAAGTGTGTTTTTTTCTGGACAATCGAGCATCAATTTAGCCGATCGTGCAAACAGGACACTGGGACATATATATACTTGGGCAACGGAGAATGATTTAAATATCAACGTTGCAAAGACAAAAGCAGTGATCTTTCATCCACGTCAAAAAGGTATTTCTATTCCATCCCTTGCAATAAACAACACTACAATTGAAGTGGTTCCCCATTTTAAAACAATAGGGGTCATTTTTTCAGAAAATATGTCGTGGGACGACCACATTACCTACCTTTCCGGGAAGCTCTCGCGTACGACTGGCTATTTGCGTCGCTACTGTTCATCTTTTCCTACATCAGTTAACGTATTGTTATACAATTCCCTTTTTTCCTCGGTTATGAATTATGGCGCGCTTGTCTGGGGAACCACAACGCTTGATAATATTAATAAACTTTTGCGTTTACAAAAACGTGCTATCCGCATTATTGCAAAAGTCCCTCGTTATTCACACACAGCCGAATTGTTTAAGAAATTTAACATAATCAGTATACAGTTTTTATATTCCTATAGACTAATCCGTCACTACAAATCAGAAATAATTAAACACGACAATTCTTTAGCAGTGCTTGCCGCACTTGCTGCGAACTATCCTGTGTATTGTACACGAAATCCGGAAAAATGGAAAGTTGATGTATGCCGCACAAATTACGGGAAAGAAATGTTGAAATATCGCCTGCCAGCTATCCTCAACGAACTCTCCGGTGATGATAACCGAGACGTCCTCAACAAATCGTTCAGGGATCTACGCAGCATGTTTCTGTAATCAAAAGAATTGTACGTGTCGATAAAGTGACTTTTCTTTGCTTTTGTTTGTGAAATAAGCACTGTTACAGAGATGTGTGTTATTTTGTTCTCGTTTTTTTTCTTGTCACATCTTTTGTTTGTGAAATAAGCACGGTTACAGAGATGTGTGTTATTTTCTCCTTTTTTCTTCCCTTCACTTTCGTGCCGTGCATTTTTTATACTTAGCCAGCTTTGTGCACTACATTTTTTTCATGATCCGGACACCTAAAGTTTTGTTTGCGTTTCGTTTCTGCCTAGTGGGCAGCTGCGTTTTCTGCGTTTTCTGCAAATTCACTGCCTGTATTTTAAACATTCCGCGTATTCCACTGTATGCCTTGTAAGGGGCACGGACCTCGTCAAGCCACCTTTCGCTTTTTGTCCGTGCCCCTAAGCATCTCAGGATGTTTGAATAAATTGATTTGATTTGATTTGATTTGAAATGGGGCGGTAATTTTTGCATGAAACAGGTGAGCCCTTTTTGGGGACTGGAATGATCTTACCAAATTTCCAATCTTGTAGAAGGACACCTGTTGATATGGACTGCTGAAAAAGGTGGTACAATATTACGTACAGTGTTTTAAGTATTTTTTAGTATTTTAGAATTTATGCCGTCAACACCAGATGAAGAAGTAAGTTTCAATGATTCAATGAGTTTCATGATTCCATTAGCATCAAACGTAATCTGTGGCATAGCTGGGTGGCCGAGAGCTGCGAAATCCGGTAAGTCACCGTCCGGTTCTTTAGTAAAAACTGAAGAAAAAAGTTATTAAGAGCGTGGCTAGATTCGTATTCCGGGATAAGGTTGTTGTCGTCGTCATGTAATGTTAGAGGCTTAGAATGTGATGGGTTTATAGCTTTCCAGAACTTGCGGGGGTTGGTGTGCAACATGGAAGGTAGAACAGACGAGAAAAATGAGAAGCCAACAGCCACAGAAACCAAGGGGCACAGAGGATTTTTTAATTAATTTATTTATTTTGTGGTGTTGATCAATTTATAGTACTGAATATGTTAGCGCTTAAAGCTAATTGATTAGAAAAGCAGAAGAAAAAACAACCACATGCCGCCGGTGGGATCCGAACCCACAAACCTCCGAATTACGCGTCCAGTGCTCTACCGCTGAGCTACGGCGACGGCTGTCAAACCTTCTGCTTTCTGGGATATTGATGTTTACAAATAACGAATAACAAATAACAAATAACGAGAAAAATGTACGTTTAGTTTTGCCTGATAAAGATAAGTATGTTTTTTCTGCATAATAATATCTTTCCCATGCAGATGCGGTGTCAAAGCGTTTTGCGGATCGAAAAAGTCTTTTCTTTTTGTTTCTGAGGCGTTTCAGCTCTTTGTTGAACAATGGTGACGATGGTTTTTCGGTGATGGTGATAGTAGGCACATGTTTATCTATAAGTTGATGTATTTTGTTTCTGAAAAGGGACCAGTTATCTTCGATTGATCGCGCTGAAAAATCTCGGAGAAACCACATGCAGAAATCACCTAGTTCAGAATTAATGGCTGCATAGGTGCCTTTGTCGTATAGAGTTAATGTTTTTTGTATTTTTTTGTGCGTGGCAACTGGCAGGAGTACGTGGATTGAATTACGGAATGATCACTGAGTCCTGGTAAATGAAGAAGCGGCGGGAGGTTATCAGGGTGAGAAGTTAATACGAGGTCGAGTATGTTGGAGGAATGATTGCTTTGTCTTGTGGGGTTTGATACGAGCTGCGAGAGACCAAAGGTTAAACACATGTTAGACTACTAACAAGAGAAGAATAACATATTCGTGAAAAATTCGGAGATGAAATTACCGTACACAACATCTTATTCTCATGCAGAGAACTTGAATCACTCAAGAAATGGTATTTTACTCCATGCTCAAAAGAACATATTAGTCTTCACACAGCATTGATTTTAGGTCAAGATGCACTTATTGATATCCCCAGTGTTTTTAGCTATTTAAGGGAAGCAGGTTTTATTGAAAAGCTGTAATTCGGACCCTGCGCCTTCCTCTATATGCTGATACACCTGAGCCACACTCTCGTTACTGAGAAGAAGTCTAAAGTTTTTTTATTTGACGGATTGCGAGCCTCGAGATCCTTGCTCAGACAAGGATGGTCAATGAGATTACCTGGCCCCCTTTAAAACATTCCTAATAGCCATTTTCAAACTTTCTACCCTTTGTCGCTACTAACAAGTACGAACTAAAGTTTTAGACCTCTGCAGCATTGATGTGTTTTCACATGTTAGGATAAACGAACCATTCAAAAGACGTTTATTCGTCTTTCCGTTACAAAGGAGCTGTGGGTTAACAAGAGGCCGTATTGCTTCTTTCGTGTCCAACAGCTGAGTCTGTTATTTACGCGCCGCGCGAGCGCTGGTCCTCCTCACCCTATCCTCACATCACTCTCTCCTCACACGGGCGGCTCGGGTTGCTGTGACTCAAAGTTCGGGTTGCTTGCCCTCCGGCGAAGCAACTAAGGATCTCCGGCGAAAGATCTCCGTCGGCGGAGATGAGCTGGCGTTCACACACGTTTGTAAAATTTAGCAGAAAACAATTTTCCTACACCCTGAGCATGGCGCATGATGACCTTAGATCGTTACGCCCCATTAAACGCAACACTGCACAAAGAACAATTTGAAGAAGCAGACCGGCCTAATTTTTTCTTAGTGTCCCCTTAAAGCAAGGATAAATAAAAAGCACATGACCGCTTCTGCGAACAAAAAACTACACTTTCTGCAGGAACTGGCACCACGATATCTGCGATCTGCAATCATCCAGCGTCGCCACCGGAGTTCAGTGTTGCCAGCGCTGACGGAGGATAAATTTGGCGACTGGTTTGGCTGATTTGCTTTCGCGCCGATGGGCGGCAGCTGAGTAGTGCTGCTGTATAACGTCAGTGTAATATTTTGCTGTTTCGATCCGATGAGTTTCGATCCGATGATCTACTACGTGCGAAAAGGCGTCGCCTGCTTGAAAACAGCCATGTGTGAAGCTTGAAACAGACGGCACCGATCTTAGTGGAATCGCATGTTGCAATGAAAAAAGCACGTTTGCATAGTGAACTACACATTAGCAAAGAAAGCATTTTATTTAAGCTTAGTTGTATGCGTCCTTCATGTCGCGAACCTAAATCGACCACTGCGTGTGATGTTACACCTGAAGATAATGAAAGCCAGAGAAAAAATTTGAAATCAAATTAAATAAAATTTATTTTTCAACACTGGTGCAATGCTTCCTTGTCAAAAAGCCGTGACCACAGCTTACAAGGTCAGGGAGCCATTTTGGCAGCAGGGTCTCCACATACAGAACAGAATGGTTCAAATATAAGTGAATATTGCAATATAACACGTACAACGATCTTACATACACAATAAAGCAGTTGAAATACAAATGAATATTGCAATAGAATACACGCAGTTCATTCATCAACACATATTAGCTAGAAAAGAGAAAACAACCCCCATAACAGTAAAGCTGCTCTACAAAGGAGTGGAACTAGTACTACAAAGCGTTGTACGTACATGTGAGATCCCGATGAGAAGGCAAACAACACACTCACTCCGTATGTCCAATCACACAACTTCCGTGACAAAATCAAAACTGAGTACTAAGAAGATTGCCCAGCTAGGCTAACGGAAAACCAGATAAAACCTTTGAGGTCACTGCGGCACCCGTATTGGAGAAATGCGTAAGCATGACGTCACACTTTAAGACGTCACACCTATGACGTCACAACAACAAGACGTCGACGCAAAACTTCCACACTTTTCACGTCGATTGAGCCCCTTAACCGGAAGTCGAGACCCTCAAACCGCGCGTGGACCAGTTATCGTTACTACAGTTAATTGCCTTACTTAAGTTCCATTAATCGCCCATCTGAGTTTTAAAACTTCGCGGCACGCTTCGCTTTGAAATTTGGCGCCACTTTTGCTACGGCCCTGCCGACTTTTTGAACATTTCTGGCTCCAATTAATTAAGTAAGTAATTAACACATCTCAACCCCCCCCTCCCCCGAATTCCCGTGCGACATTTTTTGATGCTCTATCCCACGGTGCAGTTCTTTTTCGCATAAACCAATTCGTTCGGACGCGATCGTGCGGACAAGCTCGTAATGACACGAAACCGCAAACATAGCTATAATATGTTTACGCATTAAAATGTTTTTAAGCTTTTCAGCAGAGATGGCACATGGTAAGTTAATGCTTGCGGAAGATAATTTGTGCGAGGCGGCGGCACAAAGCGTTCCTCAGGTGACCTGGTTCGATATGTGCGAGTTTGCAATGAAGGAGTACACAAATTCTTCAGGACTTGCTGGTAACATACGCTTGAAAGTGCAGCAGGTATAGTAGGCCGTAATTGTAAATTTGCTGTATAATAACTTACTTGAATTGAGCAAACGGATCTTCGTGTGGTGACAGCATGAAAGATTAGCAATGCAGCGGCCAGCTTTCTTTTCGAGCCTATGCAGTATAGTCTGTTTTCCTGTCGTGGCCCAAATTAGCGTGCAATAGTTAAAGTGCGGCCGAAAGACGGAGTGAAAAACTTGGTTTGATATATGTTAGAAAAAATGTCTCAAGATCGATGTATTAAGCCGACAGCTGAAGACAACTTTTTGACAAATTGCTGTATATACGCTTCCCAAGTCATAAGGTGCGACAGTGCCATTCCTAAAACTATGTGCTCTTCTACTATACTGGGGTATACACGGTATATACCAGATCTAATACTTACTCGGGTATATACGGTATATTTTTTCGCTTCTCCTCTGGTTACAGCGATCGCCCCAGTCTTCATGCTCGCTGGACTGCACAGCTTTTTCTTGCACTTAAATTCCGCTCCGGCATTAGTACCCATACATGTGCAGCAAAGGTTCATTGAGTAAATAAATTTAACATCACTGAAATTCTCTTAGCCAGACATCTATCAAGCTTTGGCAGGCTTTAAAGATCAGTGTTTCCATTTGTCGTTTCTGGTAGAGCGCCACAGTATTAATTTTGTTCTTGTTTACAGAAGCCAAAATTTTACACAGGGAGGGGGGGGGGGGGGTCCATTTATGTTTCCCGCTCTATAGTTGGCTCGAAAAGCAAAAAGCAAAAACAAAACGGGAAAATGAAGTAATGAACACATGCAGATTTTAGCAAAATAAAAATAGTTAAAACTTTTAAAGGCTGCACTAAAGAAAACGTGACAACTGGCGACCGAATACCCTGATGCTAGCTTATCCGGTGCTTTTGCTAACAGAGACTCAAGTTCTCAGGGGAGAGAAAGAAAGAACTACGGTGCCGGAAAGAATGCAAGCTATTTCGCTATTACTCAATGCATTCAGCACATCAATTCTTAGAATGATGAAACTTTATAGCACAACAAAGCAATTCTCGCTAGTCAAATTAGCTCATTCACAGTAAAAACTGTCTATCCTAATATACAGAGCGTTTTTAGCTTCCCATAGAGAGCAAAGGCGACTGTCTCCAGCAGTAGTCTTAAACGTGAAGGTCTGCTGTATTTAACGATATTAAGCGGGAGTAGAAACAGCATGCTCTCAAGATGCACAAAAGCCAAGCCTGTCTACGAATTCGGAATTTTAAGGCAGGTGAGCATGAAAGTGCTGGCAGCTGACAGCGGTTAGACAGTAGGT
The DNA here is from genome assembly GCF_055824585.1 of Amblyomma mixtum. Taxonomy (NCBI): domain Eukaryota; kingdom Metazoa; phylum Arthropoda; class Arachnida; order Ixodida; family Ixodidae; genus Amblyomma; species Amblyomma mixtum. The sequence goes on from NC_143019.1 coordinate 132,133,959, forward strand.
GGTACACAGGTAAGAGTTTGCGCAAAATGTGAACAACTTTCTTGGAACCAGGATCGCATATCCCAAGGCAGAGGGGGCCAGCCGCAGTCTCCGCCCCCACACTCTCAAGCAGAAAGTCATATCCTGTCACACCATTCAGAACCCATTTATTTTTTGTGCCACCTAACAAGTGCACGATTCTCACACTCCACCCCAAACGACCTATTAATCAGTCCCTGCTCTGAACCCGTTCCCTTATCGATCAAATGAAAGGTGTCATTTCGAAGAACAGAGCAAATTACATTGTGCGGAGGTTATGAACTCTTAGAAGGTTAAGAAGATGTGAGCGTGAACCTATGTCTAAAGCGTAGATCAACCCCCGCGTCAGTGGTATGTGTGCGTGGTTATATCTAGACTCCAAATGCGCAGTTTGGTCAGGCGGCATTCAAAGATGCCCGAAAGTCGGCGTTCGCACGAAAGCGGTATAGTCTGCGCATAAGCTCTGCGCCGCCTTGTTTCCCAAGGCTTTCGTCGTGCCGTACGCACATTTTAGCATTAATTCTGATGGGAAGCTCCGCCGTTGCGATAAAAAGCACGCCCTGAGGAATCTCAAAACACACACGCACACAGTCACACACACACACACACACACACACACACACACACACACACACACACACACACACACACACACACACACACACACACACACACACACACACACACACACACACACACACACACACACACACACACACACACACACACACACACACACACACACACACACACACACACACACACACACACACACACACACACACACACACACACACACACACACACACACACACACACACACACACACACACACACACACACACACACACACACACACACACACACACACACACACACACACACACAAACACACACACACACACACACACGCACACACGCACACACACACACACACACTCACACACACACACACGCGCACGCACACACACACATTTCGTGCGGAGTGCAGAATTCTCGGAAGCGTTTTCAGCGAACCGTCCGTTGAAGGATCGTGTTGCCTCTCGTGTTGTATAGGATCGCGGATGCGCTGAGCCCTACGTCTCCCCTCCGGCGCCGGCAGACATATCATCAACAAGCCCCTCTTTGCAGCTGGTGGAAAGGGGAGATAAATCAGAGGGAGCGAATTGGGAGAGAGCAGCAACCCTGGAGCAGCCGCGTCCACTACCCCTTAAAGCCCCCTCATCATCCCGTTGGTGGCTCGCCTCATCGCGAGAAGTTTCGTTTTTGCGCCAGTGCGCCTCATATCGCTCGCTTCTGCAGTGGTCTCGTTGAGCTCTGGGTCAAGTTTCCTATACGCATTGAAAGATGACTTGTAAGTACGGCAGCAGAGTTTATTCCCATGTTTTGCTAGCAAGTAACCGCTATTTCAATGCCCTCGTAGCTGTCGAATTCACCCGTAGCTCCGAAGGCCGTGGGGCAGTACTTTTTGGCTGCCAATCTGAAGTGAGGCTCGCGCGTATCGCTCCGTGTTGCACAGCGTAAAACATTTAAATGCGAGATATCTTTATATTTCGGCTTCAGTGAATACGCATGAATGAAGTGGTGATACTACGTAAGGTAGTGATACTGCGCGCCAGTGCATGCTTTGTTGACGCGTCACAGTTCGCCAACTGGCCTTTACAGTGATACGCTTGCCTCGGTGCTCCCAAATGAGGCGATAGAGAGACGTTCACGTCGCTTAGGTTGTCGTTGACTAATTTTCAGTTGAGCGCTCTATCATTTCTTTTAGAGCGAGTGCACCAGGAGAGGTGACCACAGTTGTTTCCGGTTTTCGTACTCGGATTGTGCGTATAGCGTTCTTTCGCTGTACGCTCTACGCGCCAACAGTAAAGCCCCTTGTCAAAGGAGTAGCGCGCGGACACGCGGGGAAGGACCCTTAAAGCGGCGTCGCGCGCATGTTTCGTGTTCTTCGACCGAAGCGAGTGAGCAATGATTTGTTTTTGGAAGTCGGTCCGAAACAGTAGACGATGAAAAGACGGTCCGGGTGGACCGGCGCTGTGCTTTTTATGTTTTTTTTTATTATTCCTGGCTCGCTATTCAAAGTGACCAACAGCGACGCGTGTGTTTAATATTGCATTCATTTGTCTTCATTGTAGCCTATTCTAGTTAGCCACGGCGGTTTACAGCGAAGCGTAAGTTTAATATTTTTTTACTTTTCTTTTCGCTGTAATATCGTAAGCCTGAAAGATGGCAGGAGAACCATCTGTTGGCTAAAGACTAAATTTGGGCGAGAATATTGTCTTCTGGCTGAGGATGGTGTCTTGGAGCGAATGCGACGGGATGGGCGCGCGCTGTACAGCGAGAGAGGTTGGTTATGTGCACCGCGGTGGTGAGGCAGCCGGGCAGCTCGGTCGTGTTTGACAGGGAAATGCTCCCCGAGCCGTGGAGTTGGAGACGCGAGTTCCTTGAACGGCGGCCGGACAGGTTTGCCGTGTGATGGCCGGCGGTGGTCCGAAGTCAGTTTGAAGTCTTTTGAGTTAAAGCAGAGAGTCCGAAATGTTTCGGCAGATGGAAAGCAGTTTTGCACATCCTCCCAAATTTTTCAATATCAGGCGAGCGCAAACTTTCCGGCGCTGTTGTGAAGGAATAAGGATGAGAGGATCGAAAGCGTGCGAGGGCAAGGGCACGCCTACAATTCCTGCTGCCGGAGGGCCCTTTATTATAGGCCAGCAACGCTTCTATATTTACAATGCCAGCCGCATCGCCCGCTTCGTAATGGGAGCTGTCGGTACGCCTCATTTCAGTAAGCTGCCGCGCTGCGGCGGTGTACCCAGACGGTAGGACTGCTTGCGTCATGCTTGTGCATGGTCGCGGGTGCTGGCGTTCTGGCGACAGTTCTGTCCTACCCCCACACCACGCGTCTGTCGGATTCTTGCTTCCTACCCATTCTTGTGTAGCTCTCGCTTAATCCGAGACTTTTTCCAGCGACAATCAGCTGGAGCGGCAGCTTTGCTCACCGTTTGCAGAGGTGGGCTGAGGCGTTCGCTCCGCCTGTAACTTGAGGGTGGTGGCTGGCATACTTAAGGCCCTGCTTCAGGTGTTCCTTGCCAGACGAATAGTTGTTACGTTCTTTCGTTTCGTGCCACCATGGTTGACGAAAATTGTTTTGTGCAGGTAAATGTGGCCCGCGACGCTGACGAGGTGTCGTCGCAGCAGCAGTAAAATGGCACCGGTCAATTATGTTCTGCACGGCTGCTGCGTGCAGTTTTGTGAGAAGTATGGGAGATTTTAAGCTCGTATATGTGGAGCTGAGGAACTTCGCTGCAGAGAGTGTAGAAAAGAAGGGGGCGCTTGCGTGCATTCATTTACATATATTTGCAACTATTTTCAGTATTAGCATACACAATACTTTGCATGTATCTGATGCTATATACATTACCACTCTTTGTATTTATTGCCTTTTATATTTATAGAATTTCGCCGTTTTGCTTGTATGTAGACGTATTTACATACATAAGGAATCTGCATTGCAGCACAACTACCTTTGTACGTGCGAAGAGGACAAAGCATCTTGCGCGCGACCGAAACACAACAGCGAACGAAACAAAACACACCTAATGCCCGTCTTGAGGCGCCAGTTCGTACGCTCATGTGTTTGATCGCCTTCTCCTGCGGCGCCTAGTGACAATTGTGGTAGAAGAGACGCTGCCCTATGCTTCGGCCTTTACAGTGACTGCGCTTGAACGCGTGCTCAAGCCGACTTGATTTCGGTTTTATCTGCCTCCTTTTCTTTAAACGCGTTTTTTTAGTTTTACACCGTTTTATAAGCGCCTCGTTGTAGTCAGGACCAGGCAGAACGTCCAAAATGCTTGGCATCTGCTGCTGCGCCGTGCATTTACAAATGGAGTTCACATTTCGCTTCTTAAAATAATCGTCGCTGCAGAATGCTATGGACAGAGGAAAATCTTTATCTAGTTGTCGTAACGATGACAGCTTATCCTGCGAAAAAGTTGAGACACTACTTGAAAGCTATTACTACCTGCTAGTTTGGAAAAATGCCTTGTAGAGAGCATTTACCATGCCTTCTTTATTTCATTCTCCCATTTTCGTTACTGAAAATGATTGAATTGCAAACCCATATAGCAAAACTTATTACTAACTACCTTTACCCTCTGACTTGATATTTGTGCCAAGCAGTTTCAGGGCCTCTCCCGGAATGTTTCAGAGTTGTAGCTAAAAGACAAACATGATTCAAACAAGCCACCACAGCCTTTTCTTGCAGTGCCAACGCCGTTGCTCCGCACTCTCTGTGGCTCCTTTTAAAAGAAGGGCCTGCAGCAGCTTCATGATGAGCAGTGCTATGGGGAGCAGTACCACGAACGGCGCGCTGTGTGATGCGTCCGTACCTGACAGGCAGCCTGATGATCGTGAGAGATGCAGAGCGCCGCCTCACAAAGAAAGAGAGAACGTTTCAAAAATTGTCTTCGTCCGCTTTCCCTCATCAGGAGCCACTCAGAGGGCACTCTCCCCCACAGACGCAGAGCAGGCGTGAAGACTAGCCGATGGGGGAGAGTAGGAAAGGAGGATAGGAGAGGCACCTTGGCGGTCGGATCGGCCGTATTGGGCAGGCGTTGTAAAAATAGAGGAGTCGCTGTTTAGGCTGTTCTGATTAATTCAAATTCAAATTTCAAATTCAAATTTATTTAGCATCAACAATGATGTTACAAAACTCGTGATGCTACAGGGTGCTAGCAAAAAGCCTGTAACGGCTTGACAAAGGCCAGCACCCCGTTCACGGAGCAATACAGCAGTGGACAAAAAGAGATAGCGATATAAAGAAAGGCAATGTATATATGGCGACGGCTTTACATAATCATAAAAACACGTTAAGTGATCGGGCTAACATTGCGGGTTCATAATTGCAAGTGCTAATGTCTTGAGTAATTACACATACACTGATTGATAGATCACTTGGACGTGTTATCAGAAGAGTTAAGACCGTGTGGTAGTGTGTACATCAGCATTTGGCGGCTATAGTTAGTACGGGTGTGAGGAATCTTCCATGTCTGACTGCTTCGTGTACTGTATGCTTTCGCAAATGGAGACAGGGTCGCAAGGCTTTCAAGAAAGGGTCATTATTTAGATGAAAGGCATGATGACGTTTTAACAGAAGTGCATTGAACAGGTTCGATAATGGTTGTAATCTATTCGTTAGTGACTGCGACATTGCAACTAGCGTGGAAAGCACAAGGACAGCGACAAAGGAACCGACGGGACAGCACGCCCACTAGCCCAACTGTCTTTCATGGTTGTAATCTAAGGTTATCAAAAAGAGGTTTTGCGTGTGTGCGTCATTGGGTTCATTTGAAATAATTCTTACAGCTTTTTTCTGCAGTCGATAGATTTTGGACATGTTTGTGTACGTTGTTTGCCCCATATCAAGTAGCAATACGATAATGTGGATGCGAAAAGGGAGTTATACAAAAGTAATTTAACGTGCTTAGGCAGAAAGTGACGAAAACGTGCAAGAATACCAACTATTCGGGATAGTTTGGAGTGAACGAGGTCAGTATGTGCGTTCCACTGCATATTCTCATGAAAAAGAACCCCTAAGGTTTTTATTACTGGTACCACCTCTATGACTGAAAGACCAAGTTGCAGGACAATATTTGAATTACCTGGTTTATTTTTAGGGCGAAAAAGAATTGATTTTGTCTTCGAGACGTTTATAGTTAAGGAATTATTTAGACACCGAGTGTTTAATACATCAAGCACTGCATTCGCTTTGTTTACAAGCTGGGGTGAACTGTAATGGGAGAAAAATAAGCTTGTGTCGTCGGCATAAATAATAAATGATATATTTAAATCTATGTTAACAAGGTCAGTAATATATAAGTTGAAAAGTAGTGGCCCGAGAATACTTCCCTGCGGAACGCCATGTAGCAATGGTTTGAAGCTGGAGCAAGAGTTATTTATGTGCACCCTTTGTTGCCGGTATTGTAGGTAGGATTTAATAAGAGAAAGGAAGAAGCGTCTGAAACCATAATATTCCAATTTTGTTAATAATGTAACGTGATTTATTTTGTCAAATGCCTTTGAATAGTCTATGAAAATTCCAAGCGAATACAATTGGTATTCAAAGGCGTTAACAATGATTTCTTTTTGCACTAGCAAGACGCTTTCTGTAGAGCGTTTTTTGGTGAACCCAAACTGATACGGTGTCATAATCTGATGCTTGGTTAAGAATGAGCTCATTCGTACGTGTATTATTTCATTTCTATTATTTCAGCTTCTCAACGACCTTGGAGATTACAGGGAGTAATGAAATTGGCCTGTAGTTAGACATGTTACATTTCTCACCACCTTTAAAAATGGCAGTAACTTTGGCCACTTGGAGCCGGCGAGGGAATTGCTCGCATGAAAATATTTGATTAATGATGTACTCTAAAACAGGGGCTATAATAGTAGCAACATGTTTAAGTGGCCGAATCTCCAAACCATCTACATCAGTACTGGTAGTATTGTTTAGAGATAAGATTGTAGACACAACCTCATCTGCAGTTACTGGGAATAAAAATGCAGTCTCTTCTGTTGGTTGGTGCATAAAGTTCATGCAATTTGGGTCATGATGGCTATTTCCCACAGATGTGAAGAAATCATTAAAAGCTTTAGCTAATTCTTCTCCTGCAAGAGTTGTGTCATTCATACTTATCTCCATCGGGCTATCAATTGCACCAGAGTGACGATTTTGGAGTGTATTTAAACTTTTACAAATTATTTCCGAAGTTTGCTTCGTGTCCTGCATGAAAAGGTTTTCAAAGTACTGTTTTTTAATTTTCCGTAATAGGCTGTTCGTCCTGTTTCTGTGTTTTTTGAAGTCATCTAAATCGTTTTCGTTTCTGGATTTTAAAAACTTTTGATAAAGAACATATTTCAGCTTTATAGCTTTGACACATTCAGCTGAAATCCAAGGTTTGCGTGATTTGCATGACCGCATACGAGCTTTGAAGGGAAAGCAATCATTATATACCTTTATAAATTTGTCTATGAAGATGTTACAAGCCTCCCCCGCATCAGCGCTTGAAAGAACACTCTCCCATGATATCTCTAAAACTAAATTATAAAAAGACCCCACGGTATCTTCATTTACCTCCCGGAATGTACTTACAGTCGGTCTCGCGTCTTTTAATTGGAACTTTTTATGACTAAGCACTAAGTATATAGGTAAATGGTCACTAATGTGTGTTTGAAGAACACCTGAACTGATGGGCACATTTGTAGCATTGGTGATAAAAATGTCAATTAGTGTAGATGTATCCCGCTCTATACGAGTTGGTTGTTCAAAGAGATTAATAAAAGCATTAGTTTCTAAAGTGCAGCACAATTCTTCACTTTGTGGGGACGAGTGTAGGAGGTCAATGTTCAAATCTCCACCTAGAATTAGTTTGTAGTCGTTTTCGTTGATCCAACCTAAAAAAGTGTCGAGAAATGAAAAAAAAGCTCTATGCTACCTTTGGGCGGACGGTATGCCACAGAAAAAATGACCATATTACATTGCAAATTTAGCATTTCACAATCATCAGTTATTACAGAAAAAATGTCAACAATGTCGCATACAAATGTATCCTTCACTTTTAACATTACGCCGCCGCCTGTCTTACCACTTCGATTGAAATGGTAGGTTCGATAGCCGTGCACACGAAGCACTTCTGAGTCATCCCGGTACCAGGTTTCTGTTATCATCACTGCATCAAACTTAAAACCGTCAAAAAGTGTTGTTATTTCGTCTGCTTTGTTTCCGGCTGACTGAGCATTAATATGTAAGCAAGAAATGTTGTACTTCTCTGGAAAGAGCGACAATGTTGATACTTGTGGTGCCATCTAGTATACGACTAAGCGTGATAAACAATCTTTTCAAGGTCACTGCTGCTCGTTACCTGAAACACTCTGGATTTATCTGTTTTACGGGCAAATATTTTTCCGCCTTTCGTCCACGCATACAGCCAGCTCATCTCTTTTTTTCTTGCCACTGTCATACCGAGCAGCTTTTTAACTGCGGACGGAGATGCTCGTTTACGTAGATGCGCGTTCTTTCTGAAAGGCCGACGTCGGTAGCTGATAGCCGCGTTTGCCGCGCCTTTTCCAACACAGCATCCCGTTTAGACCGGTTGTGGAATTGTATAACAATGTGTGGGAAAGGGGCATCTCCTGCAGGAACACGATGACAAATATCGATGTCGGTTTCTTCTATACTCCGTTTCATACATAGCAGTCAACGCAGCCAAGGCTGCGGCGACTGTTCGCGCTCCTCGTCCGCATCGTAATGTAGTGCGTCACAAGTAAAAATCGCAAAGAACTCAAAATTAAAGTAAATGTTGGTTGATATTGCAGTATAATGATAACTGTGTTTTATTTTGCAAAAAGAATGCGTTTTCTTTTATGTTCTACAAAACAGAGGGCCTTAGTTTTTTTTTTGTTTTTTTTTCCCGTCCCTCCTGTTTCAGGTTTTCGCAGCTAGGCCGGCCGCGCGGGCCGGCCGGTCATGTCGTCTGCTTGAGTGGTTCACCTGAAGCATTTCCTTCCTCCGAGACCTGGTGCGCTGTTCTCTTTTCTGTAAAAATCACCGACCATACAACCGCTGTAGGCCACTCACGTGATACGCGTAGCAAATGTTATATATGCCATTCTATAACCTACAGCACCAGTTTCTACACTCTTGCGAGTTGTGGCAGTAGTGAAAAACAACGATAGTAGATTACGATTGAGCAAATGGACAACTTTAGTTACAAAGATGATATTTACAAGGATTAAAAACTTGAGAGCGGATGTCAACAATTAAATGCCAGCCACAACGTTCACTCATGCAGCGCTTACATCTCATTGGTGTGTAAGAAGCGCGAATTTTTACTCCTTTATATTGTTACCGCGAGAGGACGATGATGAGCTACTGTGTGGAGAACGAACAGCGAGCTTCGTCAACCTCTTTGTGCGCGCCATTCAGGAACCAAGGAACCTCGTCGTCGGCTTCTCACAATAACAATGTCAACTGCAGCGGCAAGTGCGCTAATATACGACACCACTTGTTGCGTTCGATGACCTGCGTAGCGGAATCTCTGCTCAAGGCCCAAATACACAGCTTTCAACAATCCCCATCTCACCGCACTAGCTCACACCCATAACACACCGAATCCGACATCTAATACAAAACATTACTACGAACGGAAGCACCTCAAAGAATTTTCCTTGTGACAATAGCTCAGAAGTGGAGACTTCCCGAATCAGACGCCGCTCACTTTAAAGCCGCTGAGTACGTCGATCAATGCAGGGTTGCCGCTAGCCGAGGCTGCTCAGAATAATCGACGCCGCACTGAATTCTATCACCACACAAATAATGATTCATTGTATGCCGCATGCAAAAGAGTCACTGAACGCTCGAGAACAGCACTTCGCAATCACGTCCGTCGCAAACACACTACACTGCTTTTTCCCTTCGAAACAAGTAAGCAGCGCAAGTAAATAGCGCAGTGTTTTTCAAAGTAGGCATTAGAGCTTGAGAGTTTCGACTTTCTATATAATAATAATTATAAGGAAAATAAAAAAGAAATGAAAAAAAGACAGCCAAGCCGCGAGTCGAACCTACGCCCTTTGTGAAATGAACACACAGGCGCGCGCTTCGTACCACTGAGCCACGACGCGAGGCGGACGGATATATTTTGCTTGTTTTTTGCAGCGGACTACCTTCGTACCTTTGGCAGCGTTGACAGCTGTGTATGAAACGGAGTATATAGTCTCGCCTACAGCTTCACCAAGTTTTGCAAGGACTTCCGTTAGCTTTTCATCGGAAGAGTTTTGTTAGCGGGAAACAACCCCTGCCCATCATCAGCTGTTATGCATTGTAGCCGAACAAAATGCGATCAATTGTTTTTATCCACTGCATGCATATTACACAGGTGTTACTGAAAAGAGAACACATTAGCGATGTCAGCCTAGCCTGCCCAAGATTGCAGTTGCTATCGTTGCTCACCAAAATTGATTGCGGTTGAGCATTAACTTCGTTGGAACAAACACTCAAGAGGCGCCACCCGGTAATGGAACCGGGCCAGCCATCGTTCTTTTTGCGCCTTTGCACCTGTTCACAGGCACACACACAAGCAGATAGAACACGAAACACTCTCTGAACTCGGCCGTAAAACTCGCTTTGCAGGTGTTGCTTCTCTCGAAGCAGAATAGCCAAGCAGACGACGCATTATCGGCATTATCGGCGCTCACGCTTGTTCCCTCTCCCGAATTCCGCTCTGCTTCGTCGTGAACGCCACCGTGGCGGTCAGTCGACATTCGTGTGATATTGTTAAAAAAAATTAGGTGGGTGTACGTGCATATTTTAATACATAACTTCTTGAGGAAAGCCATCTACCACCCCACGTCAGCATCGGGATCTAACAATATCGACGAGAGGGGAAAGCTACGGAGAATGTTTACAACATTAGAATCGGAGCGAAAGCACGGATTTGTGCTACGTAGGAGACGACGATGAGCAGGCAGTGCCGCGGTGCAGAGCAGATGGAAGTTGATGAAGACGACGCTCTCCAGTGCACAGCGCGACAGTGTGGTGCAGTTTAACACGAGGCGTGTTGGCTGCGGCGATAGCCTAGTGGTCTCGCTGAGCGGCCGTTAAAGATCTGTTCACGCAGCCACGGGTTCGACTCCGAGTCATAGGTATTGAGTTCAATTTATTTTCACTTTTTCGTGGTTTCACCTCCAACTCACATCCCACGCAAACTGGGTTCGTCCTTGATTTCGAAACATTAGTCGTCGCGGGACAGAGCAGATGGAAGTTGATAAAGACGACGCTGCCCATTGCACAGCGCGAGAAGCCTGAGGACATCATCATCATGTGCTGTGCAGTTAATCACGAGAGGTCTTGGCTGCGGCGGTAGCCTAGCGGTCTCGCTGAGCGCAGTTAATCACGAGACGACTTCGCTGCGGCGGTAGCCTAGGGGTCTCGCTGAGCGGCCATTAAAGGAGATCTGTTTGTGCAGCCGCGGGTTCGACTCCCAGTCATGGATATTGATTCAGTTTCTTTTTCTCTTTTTCATGGTTTGACCCCTAGCTCAGCTGAAGGTCAAAACTAGGCACACGGCGATCAAAGCACTAGGTCCCGTAGTGAAGCTTTCGCTTCAAAATTCGTGACGCCCCTCAACTGAGCGGTGTTAGCGAGCGGTTCATTGAAGGGCTTTAACAAGCAGGTGCTGCTAGCGCCACACCGAGACAGAGTTTGTGACCGGCAGCGAGGCCATCGTGACGTCAAATTCTGCTTCTTGTTTTGTTTGTTTGTTTGCGCCTCTCTGGGGTGTATGGTTGGTTGCGCTGCTGTCGTCTGCGGTATCTTCTTATCATGCTTTTCATCACAGGCCGTGATGAAGCTTTCAGATTCCTGATCTGTAGCGGCTGGTGTGAGCAAAAAAGATCAGCAAACTGATGCCTCCGGAGCGCCGTAATCCCACCTCGAGGCTGGCGCAGCGTCGCGGTTTCGCAAGCACGCCTGTCACTCTTGTTATCGTCGTATTCCTAACCTCAGCGCCGAGTGTTGTCATGTGCCGCTACGGCTGAATGTCTCTTGTGCTAATCTTTTTTATGCGTAGCATATTGCAATCACTCAGTTCAGCCCTTGGGCGCGGCCGGACAGCCACCAAACCACGTGACGTGACGTCACGACAGCCGGAGGAAAAACCGTAGGTAAAGATGATGGCGATTCTCGGTGAGAATTGCAAACACAGTAAACAGAAAAACAAAAAAAAAACAGAAAAAAAGACGGCTGAGCATGGTGGCGGTTGCCACCGAACCGTTTCAAAGGGGGCGCTCCTATCCATCCATCCATCCATCCATACGTCACGGAGGAAAAGCTGCTGAGAAAATCGAGTGCCGCCAAGCAATACCTCGTGCAAAAAGACCGCGCAATATGCAACACATTCTTGGCTTAACCAAGCTAAGCCTGGGCATCCTTTTTTTTTTGTTCACGTTTGTATGAGCCGCCAAGTGCTTTCACGATCTCGGCATGATAGCCATCGTGTGTGAGCGTTCACAGTGCCCTCTACTAGTGCAGAACGCATATTTGACTGTCAAGTGAAGCTGCTGGTTGAACGAGCAGCGTCATGTTTCGGCAAGCGCGAGCTACACAGTCATCTAAGATTGGCGGGGGCTTAGCTTTGGTTCAGCCTGGTAGGTTGCGAAAGCAAAAGCGCAGCGCCTCTAACTGAAGGAACGCAGTGCGCCGCGTCTACAGGTCACGCGTGGCTATCGGCCGCCGCTGCGCGACGACTCGACTTGGTAGCCCATCTCTCACCCTGGTATGACGTCACGCTATGACGGCACTAGACATGGCATGCCATCAGAGGTCATTCTAAAGTTGACGCGTGGCTACTGGCCGCCGCTGCGCGATGATTCGACTTGGTAGCCCATCTCTCACCCTGGTATGACGTCAGAGGTCATTCTAAAGGTCAAACGTGACTACCGGCCGCCGCTACGTGAAATCCCGTTCATAAGCGTACTATTGCTTTCGAAAAAATGCTACCAACGAAGCGACGAGATAACTGACACGAACATTGCTTGCAAACTTCCAGGGCACTTCCAGTACACCAATGGAACGAAACTTTAAAATAATCATTATTTTTATGCTGTTGATTATTTTTCGCTGCGCGACATCGAATTAACATATTTTACAAATGCAAAAACTTCCCTCAGCGCATGACGGTTGGAATAACGTTTGTAAGCACCCACCGCGGTGGCTCAATGAAATTGTCGTTCTGCTGCTGATCTTATGGGCGCCAATTCTTTGTCGGTGGCGGCGGCCATCGCATTTCGATAGAGCCGAAGGAAAAACGCCCATGTGGAGTGCAATGTCAGTGCACGTTGGAGAACACCACGCGGTCTAAATTAACCTGTAGCCCTTCACTATTAATGCCTTTCTACCCTATGAGTTGCATCGGGACATTAAGCCCCACAATGCACAGTGTTTCTAGCAGCTAAAATTTCGCAGCGTCTCAAGTGAAATCAAAATTGGCGCAACATGCAGTGACATAACTCAGAACACGGACCTTTTAACCATTCGCCTCTGCCAAAATTTGGCCATTGTGACCGGGATTCATTCCGACGTGCTTGGAACCAGCAGACAAATATATCACTACGACTGCACGGTGCCTGTGTTTTGGAGCTTCCGTGAAAGCCTAGGGCAGTAGAGAAGAGGAAGAGCGCGCACGAACTTAATTGAGAAACTGGTCTTGAGGGTTCCCCGACGATAACATGGGTGGGGTGCTTATTCAAGAACTTGATTGGCCCACGCTGCTGCACGAACCTGGTAGATGCGCTTTAGCTGCTTTTCCAAGGATACGCTAGGTAGTTGAGCCTCCCACTGCTTGTAAGACGTATGTGTCGTCGTTAAAGGTTCAGGCTTGCTCGCACACCTCCAAGAAACTTGGAAAAGTGTGGGACTTGCGTCACACCTGTTTAACCTCATTGCGAGCCGCCTGTTTAAATCCCTCAGCATTCAACGTATACATGGATCGACCTTGGCATTTAATAAATATTTTCTGCGAACTGCAATAGAAAATTGGAACTTGCTACCCGACTATATTGTTAACGAGCGCGACGCTACTAAATTTCGACAGGCACTAATTAATCACTGTACTGAATAAAAGATATTGCCCATTTGTCTCAGACTTCACCCAGTTACACTTATTCTTTTTCTTCTTGTTGTTGCTACCGCCTAATTCAGCCTTTCGCCGTTCATTATTGACCAACGTTGTATTGTGATGTATCGTTTTACATTTTATTGTATTGCATTATGTTTTTTTTTGTATTAACGTATTATTCTCAGTTGCATTTGCTTTGTACCCCCCCCCTTAAAGGCCTCAACAGAGGCTTTTAAGGGTAAAATAAATGATGATGATGATGATGATGGCAGGAGTGCAGAGTATTGAGTAGCTAGGTGCTGGAAGTGGTAAGGAAATGCATCTACTTAGGGCAGATAATGGCTGATGATCCGAATCTTGAGAAGTAAATAACTAGAACATTAAGAATGGGGTGGAGCGCATATGGCTGGCTCTCTGATCATTAATAGCAGCTTACCAATATCCCTCAAGACAACATTATACAAACACCTCTTTTTTACCGGTAGTGACATATGGGGCAGAAATGTGGATGCTAACAAAAAGGATTCAGCTTAAGTTAAGGACAATGCAGCAAGCTATGAAAGAAAAGTGATAGGTCTAACTTAAGAGACCGGAAGCGGGCGGAGTGGGTGAGGGAACAAACGCGGGTTAATGACATCGTAGAAGAATCAAGAGGAAGAAATGGCTTGGGTGAGGCATGTAATGCGAAGCGAGTATAATCGCTGCTCCTTGAGGGTAACGGAGTGCATTTCATGAGAAGGCAAGCCTAGTCAGGGGCGGCAGAAAGGCAGGCAGATGAGATTAAGAAGTTTGCGGGCATACGGTAGTTGCAGCTGGCAAAGGACAAGGTTAATTGGAGAGACGTGAGAGAGGCCTTTGCCCTGCTGTGGGTGTAGTTAGGCTGGTGTTGACATTTTACTTACTTATGCAGGCAAGAACTGCACTTTGTTGGGTGGCCATGCCAGCGGACTCCCGAGAAGGCTGCAGGAAATGAATACAGAAATAGAAACAGCCCAGCGTTGCAAATATCTTCTTCTCTCTATCGTCGGCTGTGACACTGTGTCGCAATTTGGCGCCAGTGTCCCTTTGAGTGCACATTGGTCACCGAGGTCACTCAGTGGTTATGGTGCTCGGCTGAGAGCCTCCTTGAGGTACTAGTGAAATCGTTCGACCAAGCCATTTGTCTGGGGTTGGCAGCGCGCCGGCAAGTGGTGCCAAGTAAGCGAAGGAGTTCAGCGAAGAGGGACTACCCGAACTGGCGACCACTGTCCGTGATAATGGTAAATAGACAGTAAAACCCAGGAAGGACAGGAAAGCAGGTGCGACGGTATAGGCATAGACTGGGGAAGCGGCGTAGCTTCAGGTCAACGAGTGTACCAGTCCACACAGGTAAGTTGTGTTCACCTTTAAAAGGCGCAAAGGGTCCCAGAAGGTCAGTTTGGTCCGTGTCAAAGCGGGCATCACGTGGAAGAAAAGTCGTGGCAAGGGGAACAGGGTGGCGGTAGACCTTTGCTCTTTGACAAGTAGCACAGGCGGGCGCACCCAGTACCGAACATTGGCATTCATTCACGGCCACACGTAGTGCGATTCCACGAGCTTTATTGTGGCGGGAATGACAGGGTGGGCTAAGGCGTGCAGGGCATCGAAGATCTGCTTGCGAAAAGGAACGGGCGCATATGGGCGGGAAACACCCGTGGAGGTATCGCAGATAATTGTGACGCCGTCGAGTTGAACGTCCTTTAGCTGAGCGGGAGGTAGAGGCACGTAATCGTGCCATGTCAACTCGTTGTCGGTAGCCTGCACGGCCGCAAGGGCGTTGAGGGGAAGCGGATGCACATCTACGGCACCCACACGGCTGAGAGCGTCAGCATGAAAGTTAGCGGCGCCAGTGATGTGTCGTACGTCGGTAGTATATTTGGACACATTGGCAAGCTGACGAACCTCCCACGGTCATAAGGGCTGCAGGCGTGGTCGAGTGCATGTGTCACAGGCTTGTGGTCGGTGAAGATGGCTAAAACGCGACGTTTCAGACGGTGATGGAAGTAGCGAACTGCAAGGTACATAGCGAGCAACTCCTGACCAAGCACGATGTAACGGTTCTAAGTAGGAGTTATGCGCTTCAAGAAAAAGGCACGAGGCGGCCAGGCAATATCAGTGGGCTGCTGCAGAACAGTGCCAAAAGCAGTACAGGAGGCGTCCGTCATGAGTGCGATAATACTGTAAGCCGTTGGGTGGGCAAGCAGGGCTGCATCAGCTAGGGCTTGTTTGACGGCGAGAAACGCGGCGTGGGCATCTGTGTCCCACTGCAGGGGATGCGTCTTGTGCTTTGCCGTGATTAGATGGTCAAGTTTTCGACAAAAGTGGCACAGTTGCGAATAAAATGCTGACACTAGTTCACCATGCCGAGGAACTGGCGGAGCGAAGTAGGTCTCGGAAAATTTGAGATCGCTTGTACCTACGACGGAAGAGCACGAATGCCACTTGAGGCAACTTGATGACGAAAGAATTCAAGAGAAGATACACTGAATTTACTCTTATCACCATTGATGACAATACCATGGGCAGAGAGACAGGTTAACAACTGTCGCAGGTGGTGCAGGTGCTCGTCTATGGTGAAGAACGGTGTAGATGAAACGTTGAAAGGTCTGC
This sequence comes from Amblyomma mixtum, assembly GCF_055824585.1. Lineage (NCBI taxonomy): Eukaryota > Metazoa > Arthropoda > Arachnida > Ixodida > Ixodidae > Amblyomma > Amblyomma mixtum. The sequence goes on from NC_143019.1 coordinate 132,150,275, forward strand.
GCAGCGTTTGGCAGTCCGGATGGCATCCTCAGCAATTCGAAGAGGCCGAAGTGAATTGTGGTGGCTGTGTTCGGAATATCTTGCTCTGCCATTGGAATATGGTGGTAGGCATGGACATCAATCGTTGTAAAGATTGTAGTACCATGAAAAGCTGTCGTATAAGTCCTGTATATGGGGCAGTGGGTAGCGGTCTGGTACGGCGTGAGCATTAGGGAGCGGTGGTCGCCACGTGGTCGCCACTCTCCAGTCTTTCTGGGGATCATGTGAAGAGGAGGGGCTCAACTGTTAGAAGACGGGTGAATAATGCCCAACTCGAGCATGTGCTCAAATCGGCACAAGTGATCGTGAGCTTGTCTGTGGCGAGGCGACGTAGACGAAAGAAAACAGGCGGTCCAGTGCTAACTGGATGGTGGCACTTCTCATGATGAACATGTAGTTTTCAGTCTTGTGGGGCCGTCAGGGTCGGATACTCGCGGAGTAATAGGCCAAACAGGGGATCGGCAACATCGGTTAATGAAGGAGCCGCATCATTAATTACCTGCATTGCAGGACCTTGCGCCGAGAGTAGTGATCGAATCTAGAAGACGGCAATTACTTGACGTCGACAAGAAGACCATGGTGTGTGACGAAGTCGGCACCAATGAAAGACGTGTGGACATAAGCAACCATGAAAATTCATCGAAAAACGCTACGGGAACCCAAGTTCAGTGTCAAAGAGCACTGTTTATAGACTGGAATACCAACCTCCAGGATCTTGTCGGCTAAGTTGGGCTCCGAAAAGATGCACCATGCGACGAAGCAGTTGACTCGGTCGACGGTCTCCAAGCTCCTCAACAATTGAAGCTGTTGAACATGTGTTCGCGTCGAAGCTGCCTTAAGCTGATCGTATGGATCCGCGGGGGGGTCAAGCGGAACCTGGCCAGGAGATCGGAGAGTGGAATGAATTGCCGAAGTGTGTAGTGAACAGCCCAAATGTGGAAACCTTTGTCGATAATTTCAGAGCCTTTTCTATGTGAAACCCATGTCTTTTTGGTTTCTTTTTTTCGCATTATCGTTTGCCGTGCTCATGCCTGCTTGGAGTCGAGCGACTCTGCAGTATGAAATAAATAAATAAATAAATAAATAAATATCGTGTGGCTTGTGTCGTGACGTGGGCGAGATACATATGGGCCTTGACCTGATGAAATCAGAGAGCTGGGTTGCTCTCCCATAGAGGCGGCAGGCGAACAGCAACAGCTGAAAGGAGTGCCAGGGCCTGAGGCATAGAAAAAGGTGTATTTCCTACTGCCATGAAGAGGTCTAGGGTATTCATCATATATAAAAGCGGGGATAAAAATGATGCGAGAAACTACAGACCAATATCTGTAATACTTGTTTTTTCAAAGGGTTTTTAAAAAATAATATCTCTACGATTAACCAAGTTTTTGGACACGCGTAACTTGCTCTCAGATAACCAGTTTGGATTTCGAAGGGGACGATCAACCGAATCTGCACTTCTATCACTTAAGGAATTTGTGTTGCAAAATATTGATCAAAAACTCTTTACACTGTGTCTATTTATTGACTACAGTAAGGCTTTCGATTCTCTTGATCACAATATTTTAATATTTAAGCTCACACAATATGGCATTCGTGGCAAATCTCTTGAATTACTTCGGTCATACTTAAAAAATAGGACTCAGTGTGTTCACCTTGGCAATCATAAATCTTCACCTCTACCAATATTAACTGGTGTACCACAAGGTAGCATCTTGGGCCCATTACTTTTCATCATCTATATAAACGATATTGCCCATATTGACAGGGGGGCTAAATTTATCGTGTACGCAGATGACAGCAGTATTTTGCTATCAGGCAGTGATGTTAATACTCTTATATCAAAGGGTAATAACATTCTTGAAAAATTAATCTTTTGGTCACGATCAAATAAGCTGAAAATCAACCCATCAAAAACAAAAGCAGTTATTTTTCGCGCCAGAAATAAGTTAGTTAAAATTGAACAAGATATCCGCTGCGAATGCCAAATTATTGAGATTGTGAAAGAAATCAAGATACTTGGCATAACATTTAGTTCTAATATTATGTGGGACTCTCAAATAGATAACCTCTGCAAAAAGCTTCCAACAGTTACAGGGGCATTATCACGTTGCCGTTCTTTTCTACCAACAAAAATAAAACTACAAGTCTACAATGCCTTGTTTGCCTCCTACACTAACTAATGCAATTTAGTTTCGTTGACTACATCACAAAGAAATGTCCAGAGGATATACGTACTCCACAAAAAAAAATATTCGTAACATCGCCAATATAGACTTCCTGTCGTCAGCAGCAGAATATTTTCAGTCCTACAATATAATTAGCATCAAATGTGCTTACAAGTTTCGAGTCCTGCGATCATTTTATTTAGCAATGGATTCCTTCAGGCACTTCCTTTAGTGATTAGCCTCTTTAGAACTCAATAAAAACACTCATACACGGAACACTGATCTATGGTTCATACCTCGTTTCTGCACAAATTATAAAGTGCAAACACTTCAGCATAATCTTCCAGTCATCCTAAATAAATACAAACACATAACTAAGCCAACACTAAAACAGTCACTTGACCAATTCTTGTCCACATAGCTGTACCTTTCTTTACAAATTATACCAGATGTGCACAAGTGCACAGATGTGCACTTTGGCTATAATTGTATAATGTAGGTTTCGAGATTGTGTGTATTATGTCCTGCCTTTTCCTAGATATATTACCGGTTAACTATTTGATGGATAGTTTGTTCATGCTATTATTTGCTTAGCTTTAATGTCTTTTATCTTTTGTATTCCACATAATTGTATTTCTAGAACAATATGTGTAAATTTCCTTTGAAGTTATAATCGATACTTCGTCAATACTGTTTTCTGTAGAACTGGTGTCAAGCTCTAAAATGTAATTCTTGCTAATGTATGTTCTTGTTAATGTATATTTTTCTACTTAGGTACTATCCATGTTTGTAGTCATATATTGTGTGTAAAACATATTTTATTCTTCAATATTCTGCATCATCAGGTCATCACCTACTGCCTTGTTGGTGGTTTTGTAGGCCTCTGTCAAGCTGTCAGGAACAGCTTTTTGCCTATGAATCCTCCAGAATCTTTCTGGAAAATAAAAATGAATTGAATTCAATTCAATTGAAGCCGGCACCGAGCTGTGTTCGGCGTTCTGTTTACCGAGTGGTTGTTGGTGGTCCTCCATGGCTTCACCACGTCTCAGCAAGGACCAGAGGGATCACGCCTGGCTCTCATCAGCTGTAGAGAGACGTCGGTAGGAAGGACCCGGACCAAAGGGTTGCTACTCAAGAACAGGTTCTTTTTGTTGCCTTAGTGACATCGCACATCAGTAAGAGATGTTGTCGGGCTAGTTGGCTAGATACTTGTAATGCCATGAAAGGTTAAGCGCAAAAAAAGACGATACAAACACAGAAGACGCGACAGGACGAGCGCAAACTAACTAGGTTATTCAGAAGTTGACAGCTCTCAATATAAGACAAGCAGGCGCACGCGTGGCGGATATACCCACAGCATTCCTGGTAAGCGTGATCACACCATCATTACCCTACAAGACAGATCTTAACAAAGCTGACTCGCTTCTATACCACGTAAGAGACGTATCGCTGTGACAATTGTGTCCATTCTTAATCAAGAGGGATTCCACTATTTCTCGCGCCATGGCGTTGGTGCCCTGTCCAAGAACCTTGATATCATTCAATCGCGGCCTGCACGGACATTTTCGGCAATGTTCGGCCAAATTCGGGACACTTTCTTTCTCACTTAACGTGCGCTCATGCTTCCCTGCACGATCATTCACGGGGGGCGCGTCTGAGCGCGCGACGTGAGCAGACGTGTGTGTTTCGGCTCCGCCATTTTCGGCTGGGGCCGCGAACCAACTCATCCTACCCCGGCAAACTGGCGTCTATTGATCCGGAACATCAAGCGGAACAACTGGATGCCATATTCGTCCAGGTGCGCCCATTTTCTCCAAATTTACGGCCGATTTTCGAGCGACCGCGTGGGTAGCGTCGTTGAGCCTAACGACAACGCCGATGCTCGGCCGGTTGGACTCGGCCCTCCGAGTAAAAAATGGAGAACTCCGCGCTTCATTTACGCGCCTATGACCCTGAGGCGATGGCGTGAACCTGGGTCCCCACCGTCGGCGACCCAAATTTGACGGTTTCTCCCAAAATTCGGAGCCAAGCTTTGCTTCAAGCGGCTGCACGCCGCTCCGACGACAAGGCCCGGATGGCGGCGCTCGGCGCCGCCTGGCCGCTGTCGCATCGGTCGGAAACATCAAAGCTCCCGCGACGCGTGCCACGGGAGGCAAGGGCAAGGTGTTCACGAAGTGGAAGCCGCGTCAGATGCCCAAACCCGCTCCTGAAGACTACGTTGTAGTCATAAAGCCCAGAGAACATGTTTCCCTTCACGAGGCGCTCGCTATTTCGCTATTTCGGCGTACCTCGGGCCGGAACGGGCCAGAGCCATCTCCGTTCTGCCCTCGCGAGAACAAAACATCATCATCGAGCATACCCCGGACATCGAGGCGGCTGACCGGCTCATCGGGGACTTTGCAGTTAATACCGAGAAGGGATTGCTCAAGCAACAGGGTTACCTGAGACAAGACGGCGGCAACACGTGCCACGGTGTGATCGTGGTCCGTAACACGGACACCACAGAAAGTCTTCAACAACGAGTGTGCTGGCGCACCGGCACCATCATGCAAATCCGCAAATTTGGAACATCCAACAAGGCACGCATCACCTTCGAGGGTAAGGAGAAGCCCCGGTACGTGCACTATGAAAACATGGTCGTGTCTGTGAAAAATTATTACAAAACTATCCCCGCCTGCAGCCAGTGTGGGGCCGTTGGGCATCACGCGGATGCATGTCCGAACCTGCAGCCGGACATGTGTGGACTCTGCGGACTCCAAGCTCCGCTAGTGGAGGGGGTGCGGGCCCCTCACAACTGTGTACCTCGGTGTTCTGTGTGCGGTGCCGCCCATGGCACCAACTCACGCGATTGTGTAGAAAAATTTCGCACACAAAAAAAAGGCTGCCCAAATGGGCAAGAAAAAGAAATCGGCTCCCAAGAAGAAAAGCCGCCATCTTGGGCCTCCAACCTCCAACACCGAGAATCTGGCGCCACCTCCCGGAGGTGCTGGAAAACGACCGTCGACCTGGGTGGACATCGTCAAAACCGGACACCTGGTGAGTGGTTCGGGCGGGGCTGCTTCTCCTCCCCCCTTCTCACTCCCCTCCCTGAGGCGCGCAGCGCCGAGGAAAATCAAATAGCAGCACTCATAGCCCAAAGCGAGATGCTGCTAAAGAAAATTAACGAATTGGAATCTAAAATGCACCAGCTGCCTTCTCCCCCTTCTCCTCCCGCGGCTGAAATGGAGAGTGAGCTCGTGGCGCCGAAGGCGCCAACAAGCGCGGAGACCGCATTGCAAGCCAATTTCGAGGCCCGCTTCGGGGCAATAGACGACCGATTCGCCGCCATAGAAAACCAAATCTCAATGGTGGTCAACGCCATCTCCAAATTGCAAGAGTCAATCCCCGCAATGATCTCCCAACAAACTGCGCATTCCTCGCGCCCCTCGCGCAGGCCCGGCGGTCCCTACAAGGACGTATCCGGACGCCTTCTCAAACCTCTGAGGTGCACCCCTGAGGTAGACGACGACGACAGCTGCTCGCTCTCCGGTGTGGAGGATGCTTCCCTCGCCGCGAGTGCTGGCTTCGGAGCAGCGCCACTGCAACCCGTCCTTAACCGAAATGACTATGGCGAGCAGCCCTAATATCATGCGCTCCCCAAGAACCAATTTGGCCACCCCAGTCCAAATTGTCCAGTGGAACTGTCGGAGCTTCCGCTCCCGCGCAAAGCGGGCGGATCTCAGACTTTTCCTTTCAACCCTCGACTCGCTTCCGGCGGTGGTTGCCCTCCAGGAGCCAGGGAGCGGCGCAACCCTTACAAATCACATCACCGTTCAGCAGGACCCCTCTTCGTGCGTCTGTGTGCATAAAAATTATACAGCTAATCTAGTCGACTTGAAACTTCGCACTGAATACTCGTACGTGATGATGACACTCCTTCCGCTCAAGAAACGCGATGCGCCACTCCACGTACTATTGTTCCCCCAGACTCAAAAATGTAACGTTCGCAGCACTCTTTAGCCGCGCTCTAAAGGCTGCGGGCAGGGACCCCCTTGTAATTGTGGGCGATTTCAATGCCCACAGTACGCCTTGGGGTTACGTGCGTGAGGAGAAGCGAGGACGCAAACTAGCGGAACTTGCGTCCACGCTGGGCCTGACTCTCCACACCGACCCTGCATATCCAACGCGGATGGGTAACTCCGTGACCCGGGATACGTGTCCGGACCTTACCTTTACCAAGAACATTACACACGCAGAGTGGGCCAACACGGAAGAAACCCTCGGTAGTGACCACTGCCTTATCAATACCACCGTAAGGATTAAACCATTGGCAAGACCCCATGCACAAGCCCGGCTCCCTGACTGGAATAAATTCCGACAAATCTTCGTCAATTCGGCATCTATCCACGAACAAGGATACCACGCATGGACACAAGGATTGGTTACACACCTTCGTTCGACGGAAACTCTCATTCAACTCTCGGAGGCAACGCCGGAAGTGGACAACTACCTTCTGCACCTCTGGGAGGCGCGGCACAGCCTTGTCCGCAGATGGCGCCGCCAAAAACATAATAGAAAGCATAAAATTCATATCGCCGAGCTCACTCAGCGAGCGGCAGAGTAAGCGGCCCAACATGCCGACTCGAACTGGGTGAACCGCTGTAACACGGCGGCCAGACAAATGTCTAGCCGGCGCACGTGGCGACTCTTCCGCGCCCTGATTGACCCGACTCAAACTCGCGCCGAGACACAAAAACATCTCCAACGAGCCATCCACAGCTTCGACGAAAATACTTCAAAATTGGCGTGCAAACTTCGCGACCAATATCTTTGCACTCAACAGGACCCCCGAGGGCCCGCGTACTCGTATGCAGGTTCAGAGAACGCGGAGCTGGCTCAGCCGTTCCAGCTGCACGACCTGAAGGCGGCCCTGGCTAAAATGAAACGAGGAACGGCACCGGGACGGGACAAGATAACTGTGAAACTGCTTGCCAATCTTCCCGACTCCGCACCGTCCTGTTTGGCCAGTGTAAGCCTTTCCACATGTTAGTGGAACCTCATACTGTTAAGTTTCGATTTATTCTGACCTTCGAGAGAGTGGGTTTGAGATCAACTTCCGCTTGTCTGCGCAAATTCCTTCCGGCTGATCCCACGGGTTCGCGGTGCTCTTACGTTTCAAATTCCTCTGTGCATCGAGAACGCGGCGTTCAGATGGCCGTCCGCTGCCTGGGAAGTTTCATTTCATCACGGCCATTTACTTCGGCCACAGCAGCATGGTATCGTGCGTCGGTGGCGACGGCGACGGCGGTGCTCTGCGTGATTTACGGCGGATGCGGCGCAAGTTGTTTACAGTGAGCAAAGGCGCCTGTGTACTCGCGGATCTGAAGAGACTTCTCCTCTTGCCTTGTGCGGAACCTTATGCGCGAGGGAAGCTTCGCCCGTCCATCACGGCCGCTGTGGCAGCGTATGTTTACAGCGAGGAACGACGCCTGTGTACTCGCGGTTCTGAAAAGACCTCTCTTGCCTCGTGCGGAACCGTAAGCGCGAGCGAAGCTTCGGCATTCCGTCCACACTAAGAGCTGTGCAGTTCAGGTGCCTGGGCTTGGCCACCGCTTGGGTCTCCTTCCATGCCTGTCATCACTGCTACAAGAACGGCCTGGACAGCATTTTGCCGGAAGTGGCGAGAGTGTGTCGGGGACATCCTGGTGGGCGGTTCCCAAAGAATGTACACGTGACCTAAACGACAATTATTTAATGCTTTTAATCGAGCTAAATTCCCAACCAGGCACCTGGGGACCAGGGCCCCTTTAAACGGAGCCGCAGTGCTCATTTTCAGTACCGAAATTTCCTTGATCACCATGTAAATAAATCTCTGCGAAGTTTCTCTCCTCCTCGACCCGTTTCTGCATCGGTGTCAACCGCAATGCCCGAGTGCCTGCAGCCCGAATTCTGACTTGGTTTTTCACTACCCGTTGAGTCCGCTACCGAAACGGACACAACGCAACAACTGGTTGGCAGCGTCGAGATGGACTCCGCTGGAACCATAGTTACAGAGTTTTGTGAGTTCTGGGATTTTCTCCAGTGAGGTTCTACCAGGCGTTGTATTGAGTTTGCTTACAAAGGTGGTATAAATTGTGTCTATCTTTCACAATTTGTTTAAAGTAAGTGAAGGTAGTTGTGTGAGCAGTGAAAATTTTGCGGCACTATGCGCAGGCATGAATATGAGAGCATTGAAAAAGCCGCTTTTGTTAGAGTAGGCCCGCGAAAAATTGGTTGCAGATTGGGCTTAATATATTTTACAGTTTATTCAGCAGTGTATCCCGTGTATCTCAAGGCAAAGGAAATCTAGCCGGCGTAGAGAGTCAGTAGAGGCAACGGAACTATGAAAGTTGTTTGGATGGTGTGGCTGCGGCTGACGCGACGCAGGGCTGGTTGGACATCGATGAAAGGTGCCTTTGCTCAACAAAGCTTGGGTTTGGATGTTCAGGGCCAAACAAGGAAGCCAGCCATCATCGCGGCTATCAAAGCACTTAAGGCAGACGACGAGGAGCTCTCGAAATGTCTAGATCTGATTGCAGAGAGAGAGAAAGCAGAGCGGGAAGGAGAGCAGAGAGATGATAAACGCATGGTTGAAGAGATTAACTGCTTAGAGAAGGCGCTTGAGCTGAAGCGTCTTGAACTGGAGGTGCTGCAGGCTCCGTTTCGAGACGAAAGGGATGAGAGCGTAGCCTCTAGTGTAGGAGAGCTGAATTCGGTCAGAACGAAAAACCTCATGCAACCTTATAGGAAAGGGGTGGACATAGGTCTGTTTTTGGTAAACTTCGAGCGCACATGCGAGAAGGCAGGGTTTAGCAAGGCCAAATGGCCACAGTGTTTGCTGACCCTACTACCACGTGAGGCTGCTGATGTGATTGCCCGCTTGAGTAAAGAGGATGCAGAGAACTACGACAAAGTCAAGTCTAGCCGTCTGAAAAAGTACAGAATGTCAGCGGAAGCATTCCGATAAAAATTTCGCAGTGACTAGAAGCAAACTAATGAGTTATATCCAGACTTCGCATAGAATCTAAAGGCGAACCTAGGGGAATGGCTGAAAGAAGCTGAGACGCATGACGCAAGTGAGAAAATGAGGGAATACTTAGGCCTCGAGCAGTTTTATCGTTGGTTGCCTGAAGACATAAGGCACTCGGTGCATGACAGGCCAGACGCTACGTCTGTTTCGAAAGCAGCTGAGCTGGCAGAAGAGTTCGTCTCACGCCGTGCACTAGATAGAAAGGAAAACCCCAAGAAAAAATACCAGAATAGGAAGACATCTTGGGGGAAGGGGCAGCTTTTGAAAGTGAAGGAATATAAACGGAGTGTAGAATCTTCCGAAAAAGGGGGGGGGGGGGGTAAAACAGAAAGCCCCCTGAGGCAGTAGAGCGCCAAAAGAAAGCGTTTGAAAAGAGACGAACCCCGGTATGCTATAACTGCCAAAAGCCGGGAAATGTAGCGGCAATATGCAAAAGCCCCAAAGTTGTTTGAACGAAAGCATGAAAAATTGCCGCTAAGGCCATCCCACTGGAAGCGTCAAGTGATTTTGGCATGGTTGGGGGTGAGCTTTCTGACAGATCAGATGTCTCCGCGACGACAACTAAAGAAGTAAAAGTCCCGCGCAGGCCCGAAAGTAGCGAGGATTGTCTTGAGCTTAAAGAGGCCTGTGGTGAGCTTCTGATAACCCCAGCATATAATAGCCTGCAAAGATTGCTAGGCGTGGACCCATCGCCCTTGACAGCGGAACAAAGGGCAGACTCCCCACTGCAAAATCTTAAGTGCCGGGAGGATGAAGGTGTCGCAAAGAAAAATGTGGCATTTCAGGAAAGGTCCGGGGTACTCTATTTCAAGTATCATGGTCGCAGAGGGGTACAGTTCGACCAATTAGTCGTGCCTCAACGCTTCCGCCGTGATCTTTTGCACTTGGTTCACGGTGGCTCGTGGTCGGGTCATTTAGTGCTCAGGAAAACGAAGTACCGCTTTCTGCAAGTATTCTACTCGCCGGGATGCTTTCGGAAAGTAGAAAAATTTGTAAAGATCTGCGACACATGTCAACCGGTGGGCAAGCCAGGAGATAAGGCAAGAGCCCCAATGAAGTTCGTTCCGGTCATCACAGAGCGATTTCGACGGCTCGTGATTCACACAGTTGGCCCCCTTCCCAAAACTGAGTCTAATTACCGTCACATTTTGACTGTAGTCCGTCCCGCTACTAAGTTTCCTGAGGCAGTGCCGCTAAAAGAATTAAGCTTAGTAGAAATCGTAAATGCACTACTGTCCATTTTCGAGCGTGTCGGTTTTCCGGCGGAAATAGTCAGATCAGAGAACCGTTTTTACCAGCGCGCTAACTACATCTTTCCTGGAGAAATGTGGGAATAAATTAATCCATAGTTCAGTATACCACTCGCAGTCTAATCCAGTGGAGAAGATGCATTGGGTTACGAAACGCGTACTGAGGGCACTGTGCTTTGATCGCAAAGCCAACTGGGATGCCTGCTTGCCGGCCACATTGTTTGCGCTCAGTACTGTGATTTATGAGGCCACTGGATTCACATCTGCCGAACTAGTATACGGCCGCTCCCTGCTGTCACCATTCCGCATTCTTCGGAAATCGTGGGAAGATCGAGCAGAGGACTCCAAAGTGGTTGAGTAGGTGCTCACACTGCTTGAGACTGCACAAAGCGCAGGAGCAGGTCGGAGGCGAGATGAGTAAAGCACAATTAAAGGCCAATGAGTACTATGACCGGACGGCGAGATTACGCCGCTTTGAAGCAGGAGACGAGGTAATGCTTCTCAGACTTATGAAAAAAAAAATAAACTAGAAGTTCAATGGGAGGGTCCAGCCAAAGTCGTTCGGTGACTGTCCGCCACGAACTGTATAGTAAGCATGCCCGGAAACCGAAAGGCACGGCAAATATACCACACCACCCTGCTCAAACCGTACCGGGAAAGAGATCACATAGTAAACATGTCGCTGAATGTTCTTGAAGAAACACCTTTAGATTTCCCGCAGCTAGGCGCGCCTAAAAAGGTTGAAAGTCCTGACCTAGCGATCAAGGCAATGGTAGAGGCTGCTGAGCTCAATGTTGATCAAAACAGAGATTTAACAGAACTCTTGCTCGAATTCGAAGACGTTTTCTCGGACAAGCCAGGCAGAACTACCGTCATAGTTGATGACATTGAGCTTACTTCCTCTCAGTCCGTACGTTCGAAAGCTTACCGGGTACCCCACCGCCAAAGAGAATTTATGGAGGCAGAAATTAAAAGAATGCTTGACCTCGACGTCATTGAGGCTTGCGAGAGCGACTACACTTCACCGCTAATTTTGGTGGCAGTCCCTGGCAAGTAACCACGTCCTTGTATTGATTACAGAAGGCTAAACCTCATAACCAAGGACCAGACCTACCCTATACCCAACATCGAGGAGAGAATTGAGAAAGTTAGTAGTGCTCAGTATATCTCTAGGTTCGACCTCGTTGTGGGCTACTGGCAGGTGCCACTGGTCGAACGGGCAAGTAGATATGCCGTCTTCATCTCGCCCATAGGGACATTCCGTCCTAAAGCATTAAGCTTCGGCTTAAAGAACGCACCCTACTGCTTCTCAGCCCTCATGGATAAGGAGTTGAGGGGACTGCATGATTTTGCCTTGCCGTATGTGGACGACGTGGTGGTGTTTTCCAGTTCGTTGTCTGAGCATATCGCGCACCTGCGAACAGTTCTTGAACGTTTTCGCGACGCGGGCCTGACAGTGAAAGCTCAGAAATGTGAACATTTGACGTGCAGAGTGACCTAATTGGGTCACATAGTGGGGCGAGGCCACCGCCAACCATCTGAGGTGAAAGTGACTGGTATCAGTAATTTCCCACAGCCGCGTACTGAAACAGATGTCCGGTCATTTTTGGGAGTTGCCGGCTACTACCACCGCTATATCCCACGTTATTCAGAGCTTGCCAGTACTCTCACAGCTCTCAGAAAGACCAAACCGCAGAGCCTCCACTGGGACGAAAAAAAGGAAAAGGCTTTCTTGGCCTTGCAAAGTTCTCTAATGAGTCAACCCGTGCAGCAGGCACCCGATTACTCAAAGCGATTTTTGGTACAGTGCGGCGCCAGTGACCGCGGCATGGGCGTGGTATTGTGCCAAACAGCCGAGGCGGCGGAAGAGCATCCGGTGTTCTATGCTAGCCGTAAGCTGACGTTACGAGAAGAACCATATAGCGCTTCGGAGAAATAATGGGCCTGCCTTGTGTGGGCAGTGCAGAAACTTGCATGTTACCTTGCCGGCTCGAGGTTCATCACTGAAACGGACCATTGTCCTCTCACGTGGTTGCGGACTATCTCGCCCAAAAACGGCCGACTGCTCCGCTGGAGCCTCGCACTACAGCAATACTCTTTTGAAGTTCGTTACAAAAAGCGTAAACTGAACGCCAATGCCGTAGGCTTAAGTAACTGCTTTTAGTGTAAATGATTGCCTCAGAGATTCTGCCTTGAGTACATTTTTTTTCTGACTCAGGTTTACTGTTACCCTTTTTATATGAGTTCTTGAATTTTGTGTGTATGTTTGGAGAATGTTCAGGTGCAAGGATTAAAACCGTTCTAGTTAAAAAGGGAACCTGGTAAATCTCAGGGATATTCCAAGCGCTTGCCTGCTTTGCAGTTGTGATTTTTGTGTTGTTCAAACTGATGCTGACTTCCTAGAAAGTGCACTGGCCTGCAGAGAGAAAGACGCCGTACTTTTGAGAAGAAACGAGGAGCTGTAGAGACTACCTGGAGAAACAGAATAGCAGCAACAATGAAGTACATGGAGAACGAAATCATCCACAACTATTCCTCTGAACAATGGTTGTTGACCTTTGTTCATCGGGATCTCTGGCGCCACCGGAGAAGCTGTTACGTTTCGAATTATTCTGACGTTCGAGACAGTGGCTTTCAGATGGACATCCGCTTGTATGCGCAAATTCCTTCCGGCTGATCGCACGGGTTCGTGGTGCTCTTATGTTTCAAATTCCTCTGTGCATCGAGAATGCGGCGTTTAGATGGCCGTCCGCTGCCTGGGAAGTTTCATCTACTTGGGCCACAGCAGCGTGGTATCGTGCGTCGGCGGCGACGGTGGTGCTCTGCGTGATTCACGGCGGACGAGGCAGAAGTTGTTTACAGCGAGCAACGGCGCCTGTTTACTCGCGCTTCTGAAGAGACTGCTGCTCTTGCTTTGTGCGGAACCCTATGCGCGATGGAAGCTTCGGCCGTCCACCACGGCGGAGGCGGCAGCGGTTGCTTACAGCGAGCAACGACGCCTGTATACTCGCGGTTCTGAATAGACTTCTCTTACCTCGTGCAGAACCCTAAGCGCGATGCGGAGAAGTTCACGGTGGAGGCAGCAGAAGTTGTTTACAGCGAGCAACGGCGCCTGTGTACTCGCGGTTCTGAAGCGACTTCTCCTCTTGCCTCGTGGGGAACCCTATGCGCGAGGGAAGCTTCGGCCGTCCATCACGGCCGCTGCGGCAGCGTATGTTTACAGCGAGGAACGACGCCTGTATACTCGCGGTTCTGAAAAGACCTCTCTTGCCTCGTGCGGAACCCTAAGCGCGAGTGAAGGTTCGGCACTCCGTCCACACGGAGAGCTGTGCATTTAAGGTGTCTGGCTTTCGCCAGCACTTGGTTCTCCTTCCATGCTTGTCGTCACTGCTGCGAGAACGGTCTGGACAGCATTTTGCCGAAAGTGGCGGGAGTGTGTCGGGGACGTCCTGGTGGGCGGTTCCCGAAGATTGTACACGTGACCTAAACGACAATGATTGGACGCTTGTAATCGAGCTAAATTCCCCATCCATGGACCAAATGACAAGGGACCCCTTTACAAGGAGCCGCTGTGCTCATTTTTGAGTACCGAAATCTCCTTGATCACCATGTAAATCAATCTCTGCTAAGCTTCTCTCTTCCTCGACCCGTCTCTGCATCGGCGTCAACCGCGATGCCCGAGTTCTGATTTCGTTTTTCGCTACCCGTTGAGTCCGCTACCGAAGCCGACACAGCGCAACAAAACACAGTGCCTTTTGTGCATTTAACAAAGGGCTTGCCATGCTTTTTGGCGCATCCGGTCCGCTTGGTTCTCTCCTTTACCGTGATTGAGCAAAGTCGGCCTAACTTCAGAGGTGCTGAAAACACCATGGGCACTCCATACTTATTGGCACCTTCCGCAAATTATTTGCCACCTTATGCATGTAAGGAACTACTTCAGGCTTCGTACGTTACTTTGCGGCCCTTTTGCGCGCTTTTCCTTTGATTTTTTGCATGAGAGTTTCACTCACCACTGTCAGATAGTGTGAGGCATCCCGCATTGTCCAACCGGGAAACTTGTTTTGTCCATCAATCAATCAATCAATCAATCAATCAATCAATCAATCAATCAATCAATCAATCAATCAATCAATCAATCAATCAATCAATCAATCAATCAATCAATCAATAAATCAATCAATCAATCAATCAATCAATCAATCAATCAATCAATCAATCAATCAATCAATCAATCTTTATTTTCGCATACATTGTACAGCGAAAAAAGGTGACTGGAGAAAAAGCCGCTTCGTTGCGGCTTGACTGAGCTCCAGTTACCCATCACCCATTAGCAGTGACGAACGATGCACTTGCACGCGGAAACAAAAACTGGTTTGGCCCATAGTGGTGAGAAAAATAAACATGCTAAATACAGAGGAAACAAAGAACAAAAAACGCATCAGAAATACCATAACTGCAAAACAAACTTGGGATAAGACATTAATACATTATGTAATGATGGTAATAAACGACTTTTGTATGAATAGTTCGGTAATACGTTTATGAGGTAGTTGTGCAATATCAATTTGTAGTGTATCACAGTGATTAAGTATTGTTGGTAACGTGTGTTGAGTCGTCAATATGCCGTAATTAGTTCTTGATGCTGGAACCAACCAAGTTGAGGGATTACGAAGACAGTAATTACTGAAAGGAGGTTTTAGTTGTGCTAAGTCTATAAACAAATCTAAGGTGCCTTTAAGGGCCCTTTTGTAAGTGGAAAGTAATTTATACATATATATGTCTTGTGTTTTGATGATCTTATGTGTAATAAAAAGTGGTGCTGTGTGTTCGAAGAATGGCACATTTGCAACAGTTCGTAGGGCTCGTTTCTGAAGAACAAAAATTTTCTGCATGTTCGTTACAGTGGTGTTGCCCATTATTAAAACACAATAACAAAAGTGGGAATGGAAAAGAGCATAATAAATAACATGTTTCACTGCAGTTGGAAGGAAAAGGCGGCAGCGGTTTATCATTCCCGGAGCCTTGCTTAATTTTGACGAAAGGTAGTTGATGTGATCATTCCATGACATGTGTTCTGAAAAAATCACCCCAAGTGATTTGACACATTTTTCTACAGATACTATGTATGGACCTAAAATAACAGTTTTTGGGACATCAATTAATGAGCTGTGGGCACGAAATAGCACGCATTTTGTTTTCGATTCATTTAGAATCAACGAATTGCTTTTACACCAATTTTGCAGTTTGTAACAAAAAGCCCTTGCCTTTGTTTCTAGTTCCGCCATGTCCTTCCCAGAAAAAAACACAGTACAGTCGTCGGCGTAGATAAAAAACCGGCAGTTATTTTCTAATTTTACAATATCATTGATATAGTAAAGAAACAAAATAGGCCCAAAGATACTTCCTTGCGGAACTCCTGATTCTATACATCTGAGGAGCGATCTATGATTGTTTATGTCCGTGAATTGGAATCTGTCTTTCAGATAAGACTATGAGTTGTTGAGCAGTTCCTCTGAAGCCATATCTTTCAAGTTTTTCTAGCAAAATTGAGTGATTAACGCACTCGAACGCCTTACTAAAGTCTAGATACAGCCCCAGAACCAATAGTTTATTCTCGAAATTCTTTAATATCATGTGTTTCTGCGCCAGAAGCGCATGAAACTCTTACCCATTCTGTGTGGACACGACTTCATGAACGCAGATTCAAGACACATTGCAGCAACGCCTTTTTTCAGTGTCTTCGATTGTGCTGACCCCTACGGCATAAGCTCTTTCGCAACTCGGGGATGATACATGAAACATAGATGCTTTTCTGAGAGAAACATTTTCATCTGCAAGAAATCTAGACTGTTATCATTTAGTATCTCACGCGTAAAGGTTAAACCTTTACCTTGCAGTCTAAAAACATTGAAAACCTCATTCGTCAAACCAAGGTAGTTAATGGTGTTCTGTTCCTTTAGGAGGACTAAAAAGTCGTCTACATATCTAAACACTTTCAAAACTTTGGCGGCGTCAAAGACGTTTGGGAGGGTACGGTCAATGTAGGACAGAAAAATGTTACACAGGACAGGGGCAACACACGACCCTGCACAAATGCCGCGACGCTGCCAGTAGAAACCATTGCCAAAAGTTATAAACGTGCTATTAAGATAAAATTTAAGGAGAATTATAAAAATATCAAAATAATTCGTGTGGGGTTTTGAAAGGGAACTTCGCCGTTCTCCTACACAAGATCTAACAGACTGCAGCAGAGCAGCATGATGTACGGAGTAAGAGAGGTCCGGAGAGAGACAGAAAGCAAAAAGCCAACATTTTTGGTTTTGGTTTAAATAGCCTGTTACATCTTGTGAATTTCTAGCAGCAAATGGGCCAAACTCATCTAGCCCCTGTAATTTCTTCTGAAGAAACAGACTGACCTGGTTCCGCCATGAGCCTCTTTCGCTAACAACCGCCCTAAACGGTAAATCCGCATTACGAGTCTTTGGCAAGAAAAACACCTGGAACGAGTTGCCAGTACACTTGTTTATTCTTTTTGCCATCTGCCCTAGACCAAGTTCATTGCACAACTTCGCAGCCTTACTTTTTACTCTAGTTACACTCTTAATAACCGGCCCAAAGGTCTTACAGATTGCCTGGCCTGCCTTTTCTCTAAACACGCCTTCAGGTACAATGACAAATCCAGCGTTGTGTAGAGGAGAACGGCGAAGTTCCCTTTCAAAATGCAATAAGAATGACTCTAGATAATATTATAACTGTGCTTGAATTTTATCTTAATAGCACGTTTATAACTTTGGACAACTATTTCTACCCGCAGCGTCGCGGTATTTGTATAGGGTTATGTGTTGCCCTTGTCCTGTGTAACATTTTCCCGTCTCATATTGACCGTACCCCTACAAACGTCTTTGACGCCGCAAAAGTTTTAAAAGTGTTTAGATATGTAGACAACTTTTTAGTCCTCTTAAAGGAACAGAACACCATTAACTACCTAGACAGGACGAATGAGGTTTTAAATGTTTTAGACTAGATGGCAAAGGTTTAACGTTTGCGCATGAGATACCAAATGATAACAGTCCACAGTTTTCGGACATCAAAATGTTTCTATCAGAAAAGCATCTGTGTTGGATGCATCATCCCCAAGTTGCGAAAGGTCTTATGCCGTATGGGTCAGCACAATCAAAGACAGTGAAAGAGGCGTGGCTGCAATGTGTCTTGAGTCAGCGCTCACGCAGTCGTGTCCCGGATGGACAATGCGGGCTACCCCTACACGATCCTGACATCGGTGAGCGAAACTCTCATGCAAGAAATGAAAGGAAATGCACACAAAAGGACCCAAAGGAAGGTACGAAGCCTGTCGCAGTATCTTACATCCTTAAGGTGGCACAAAATTTGAAGAAGGTGGCCAATAGGTATGGAGTGCCTATGGTGTTCTCAGCACCTTTGATGTTAGGCCGACTTTCTCAATCACGGAAAGAGAACCAGGTGGACCGGGGAGATCCAGGTGGAAAGGAGAGAACCAGGTGGACTGGATGCGTCAAAAGCATGACAATCCCTTTGTTAAATGCGCTAAAGGCTTTGTGTATGAGATTTTACTAACACGTGGAAAGGCTTACATTGGCCAAACAGGACGCTGCATGAATGATCGTGCAGGGGAGCATGAGCGCATGTTATGTGATAAGGAAAGTGGCACGAATTTGGCCGAACATTGCTGAAAATGTCAGTGCAGGCCGCGAATGAATGAGATCAAGATTGTTGGCCAGGGCAGCAACGCCGTGGCGCGAGAAATAACGGAATCCTTATTGATTAAAAATGCACACAATTGCATCAGCGATACGTCTCCTACCTTGTGTAGAAGGGAGTCAGCTTTGTTAAGATGTGTCTTGTAGGCTATGACGTTATGATCACATTTACCAGGCATGCTGTGGGTGTATCCCCGCGCGTGCGCCTGCTTGTCTCATATTTAAAGGCGCCAACTTCTGAATAAACTAGCTGTTAGTTTGCGCTTCTCCTGTCGTGTCTAGGTGTCGTGTTTTTTTGCGCATAACATTCCATGGCGTTACAAGGCACATATCCACGATGGATTGTAGGCCAGGAGGGTTCAGTGAGGCGAACCAAAGAAGAAGACAAATTGGTGCCTGAGCTAATGGTTTTACTGTGGGTAAGAATTCAGAATAGTTAAGAAGGAATTAAAAAAATTAATGATAATAAAGAAATAAAGGGGAACAAGATTAGTTAATTGAATAGATGAAAATTGCTCAAAGATCTTTTTTAAATGCGGAAATTTGGAATACCATTATCAAGGGAATCTGCCGGTAGCTATTATGTAATTGTAGAAGTATTCGTAAACTTGATGCAATGCAAAACCTCTGGCCCCAGCACCGAAGGATAGGAAAGAAGTTTCCTTTTTAATACCTCGTCATCGACCGAGTGCGATATCGGCTCCGGAGCCTTCTAGCACGCGGCTCCTGTCCATTCGTCTTATTCGGCCGCTCCAGTCGTCCTCAGAGGGCGCTCCTACAACAGCTTGCTTGATTTGACGACATGCTACCGCTATAGGATTCTGCTTCGGCTAGGGCGGCTGAAGTCAACGCTTTGTTTGTTGGTGTTGTGACTGCGTTTCCGGCGCAAGCGCAGATACTAGATGTTGCCGTCTGCGACATTGGTCGCTCTGCAAATGGCTAGGTTGCTTCCTGCTAAATGCCACATTTACGCAGCGTCCGTAATATTTAGGGCGGCATCTACCCAGGTAGCGTCAAAACTTTAAAATAGTGTTACTTTTTTTTGATCGAACGTTATCTCATTCTTCTTAATGTTTCTTTAACATTACTGCAATTCAACAAATAAATGCTGGAAGAAGCTTTCAGTAACATTCATTTGACATTTAAACAAAATAAATGTGACGTTCTTGAAAAAGAAAAGACAGCCGTGCACGAGAATGCTGGTCTGCCTTTGTGAAAGTGCACAACTTAATGAACGTTTTGAAAGGGTAAACAACAGGGGCGACGTTGAGCTCCACATAATGTAACACATCTTGAAACAGATACATACAGTCAAGCTGATATAGCTATTACTGAGGGTGCTGCATGGGTATTATTAGGAAATCGGTGATACGCAAAGCTTTCTCACAAAATAATGGAGCTGTGGATGAAACCCATGGCAGGTGCAATCTAAGGCGTATAGTAGCAAAGCACTGCTAGTTGGAAAAAATCGTTATTATCACCATCATACGCCTGATTACACCCACTGCAGGGGAAAGGCCTTTACCATATCTCCCGCCTGTCCTGTGCCAGGAGCGACCTTCTTATCCTTGTAAACTTCTTAATCGCATACATCCACCTAACTTTCTTGCCTCCCTCCGCCTTCCCCTTGTTACGCCTGCCTTCTCTTAGTGTCCAGTCCATTACAGCTAATGACCATCGGCTATCTTGCATGCTTTGCCCAAGAGCCTTAATTCATTCATTCATTCATTCATTCATTCATTCATTCATTCATTCATTCATTCATTCATTCATTCATTCATTCATTCATTCATTCATTCATTCATTCATTCATTCATTTTATTTGTTTTTCACAACATGACGTACACATTGTGAAAGGGGCCAAGAAGAAAAGCCGTTCCTTTACGGCTTGAAAAAAAATCTTGGTCCCCCCTGGCATTGACAGCAACGAAGCAACACAATCCAGAAACAAATGTACAGAACAAAATGTACAGATATATACAGAAACAAACAAAATTATAACTTGGCATTTTTATGAAAGATATGGCGACAAGCTCATGGAACGGTCGGGAAATAAAGACATGCAGTTATAATGAAACAGTGGCTAAATATCTGTACAAGGTGCTTTGTTTATGAAATGTGTGGTGTGTATTAGGGACATGCAAATTAATAAAACAACGCCTTCAGGTTCCGGAAATTTAGTCCTAAAATATCTGTTTCCGCTTTAATATGCTCATTTAGTAATCGAGGCAGGTTATTCCTAAGACTCTGAAACCCATAGTTCGTACGGCATTTTGGCACTTTCCAACGGTCTGTTGTCCTCGTATTATAGGCCGCGTTGCCTATTAATTCTAAGTTCGATATGTCCAAAAACAGCCTTTGATTTTCCTTGATGCTGAGTTTATATTCGCGTAGGAGTTTATAATGATACATTTTAGTTATTGGAATGACCTTAAGATTTCTGAAGATAAGTTTACTTGAGTAAAACTTAGGCAAATTATTAATGATCCGTAAAACCTTTTTTTTGCATCCTTAAAAGACTACTGAGGTTTTTGTCGGTCGTTGTGCCCCAGACTAAATGAGAATAGTTCATGTAGGAAGAAAATAAGGCATAATAAATGGCTAGTTTTGCAGACATTGGAAAGACAGCGATTTCGACTGAGTATACCTGTTATGGAACATAATTTCTGCAAAATATGGTTTACGTGGTCATCCCATTGCAACGTCTTGGAAAAGAAAACGCCCAATACCTTTATTATTTCGACCAGCTCAATCCTTGTACCTCTAAACAGAAGATCGTAATCGGTAGATAGCTGCTTACCCTTGGGGTGAAAAATTACTGCTTTTGTGTTTTTTTGTATTGATATTCAGTTGATTACCCTATTAATACCTAAGAATAGCACTGCTCACACTAAAAACAAATTAACCGCGCATTTGTGGGCGGCAGTGCTATCGTATTTTCTTCTTTTCTTTCTTTCATTTAGTTTTTCATTCTTATTATGGATGCCCAATCTTTTACGTGGAAGTGCACAAATTTTTGTGAAACTTTATTTGGGAGTGTTGTGTGTGGTTTGGCTACAGGGTGTGTCTATTTTGTTTTTTCAATATAAAACATAAGCCCCCAATCGAAGCTCAGCATCTTTTCTGAGGCACTTCCATATCCACTGGTCAGACGCACTTAATGCGCAAAAGTGCTATTTCCAGTTATATGCTATCGCGGTCTGAGGCTTTAGAAAAGAACCAATGAGCTGACTAAAACTATCCGCAGAGCTTCTGTCAAACCAAAAACAGGGCGCGTTGGTGAACGCTTAGCATCTTAAAGTTGGTGAAGGTTTAGCATAACGTTCGTCATGGAGCATAACGTTCGTCGCTGGAGGTCATGGCCGCTTCTTGCAATCTTCACATTCAATTCGGCGACTGTGGCAAGAAAACAATAGCTTATGTTCACTAGAGTTAGGCTCACCAATGTTGTCCACAGGCTCAAAAATCTGCTGTGTCGGGAAATAGCAGACGCAGGTGTAGGACAAAACGTCCCTGGAAAATACGTCCACTGAATATATGTCCCCTGAAAAAAGGACCCCGATGAAACTGCCCCCAAGAAAGTGCCATGATCAAGAAAAAAATGTCCCCAAGTGTAAAGTTACGAAAAGAATATTTTCTTCCGGAACCCACCTGACGAAAAATTGCTTTCTATATTGGACTCTTCCTTGAATATGAGAATACATGTAAACATGAAGTATTTTGCAGTACCTGAGCACACCATGGCCATGCCTGTCTCTTTTATGAAAATATATTCCGCAGCGTTTAAATTAATGCTTGGAAAAAGTGTCCAACTTCAAGTGCTCTGCATACTGTTACACCACGTCTACAAACCCGTACACTTACCTTCCAGTTACTGCTGAAAGAGTGAAGCTGCTGTCTCCAGGTGCAGTGCGTAGGCGCCGAGCTACCGCCTCCTAAATATTGCGTTGTGCTAATGTGATAGCTGGATGATATTGTACAGGCCATGCACAATGCTTGTTCCAGGCTGTCATTAACCTATAAATAAGATGCCCAGCATTAAACGTATTCGGCTTATATCTACTCTGTGTATGTATCAAGCTGTCCTTCTGATCTAGTGTTGTTCCGAGCCTTGAGTGATAAACCACTGCCACAACTGCGTTGCATTGACCATGCCATTGTGTTTACGGGGTCAGTGATTCATTCCACCGTTAAGGTGGAGGAGCAAAAACTTCATTTTGTCAAAAGCATGTGTAGGTGGTTCCGTGCCAGATGGCCATCAGTCCTCGACTGACGGCGACCTGGGCGGCCCACACCGCGGCCCTGACCTGGATGGCGGGGTCTGAGCTGGCAACATGGCCTCCCACTGCTCAAGAGAAGGATCTTAGAACAGAGCCACAAAGGCGGCTCTTTTTTGCATTCCCACAGGATATGATTATATGCCACCGGGTTCCTACACCATCTACGCTCCAGCTTGACCTCTTGCAGATATATTTTGCTGAATAAATAAGGACTTATGAATGGTTTCGTCTGGAGTCTTCATGAAACACGCTCCTGCTCCTTGGCCAACGTCTTATCTGGCATGGTTTTCGGCACAGGTTTGATGTACAACCCCTTCCCTACCGCCTTCAGTAGCTGTGTTTCCCTATCTACCTGCGGTTTGCACCCCTATGCCGTTCTTCTCTAGAATGTTTCTCCCAGCTCCTGGTTTCGAGAACCCAGCCATCTGCATCGTTAGATGCTCCTCCTTTAACTCATCCAAGGTGTTCTGTACCCCCAGACCTATTAAACGCTCCGTCGATGCATTGTAGGGTAGGCCCAAAGGAGCCTTGTACGCTTGCCTGATCATAGCTTCTGCCTCACCCATCTCCATGACATCCAGCTTAAGGTAGGAAAGTGCATACACCATCCCGCTTACAATGAATGCCCGCACCAGCTTACACATGTCTCTCTCGTTTGCTCCCATCTTCCGGTTGGATATTCCCCTAATCAGTCTCACCGTCGCATTAACCGTGTTCTTGAGCCGTGTTCCTCTACATAGTACTAAAGCCTGTTGAGAACCACATGCTCCATCAGCTTCCCCACACAAGAGGTCAGCGATATTGGGCGTAGGTTCTCTATGCACAGCTTGCTTCCCGGCTTGGGAATAAAAGTGATTCTAGCATCTTTCCACTCAGGCGGCAGCTCTACTTCATGGCAGGCAGCATTTATTCATCAAGTTTGTGATCCCCACCGACTTGTGGGCAGAGTGGACAGAGAAGAGCAGCTACGATGCGGATGCCTGAAACTCCTTTCTTCGTCCTTGCTGTACAGATTTTCGTTCTTCTTTGCGCGTGGCTGTCTGCACCCCGCCAAGAACATAACAACATCAATGCGACGTCACCGTGGTTTGCGGACGTGAACTGGACAGCTGATGTCATCGATTTCGCCAACGTTTTCCCGCCCTAACCGCCACCATGCGCCCAAGGAACGTCCGCATCACCGAGGATAAAAAAAACAGTGGTTTCAACGACTTTTTCAGTGGGCAGAGAGAAGCACCTACAATGAGGATGCTTGAATGCATTTTCTTCTTCCTTGCTGTACAGATTCCCGTTCTTGGCACATGTCTATCTGACCCCGCCAAGAACACACCGACATCAAGGCAACGTCACCGTGGTTTGTGGACGCTAACTGGACGGCTGATGTCATCGATTCGCCAACGTTTTTCTGCCCTCAGCGCCACCATGCGCCCAAGGAACGACGCACCACCCACCGAGGATATAAAAGCCAGTGGTTTCCACGACTTCTCCAGAGGGCAAAGAGCAGCTACAATGCCAATGCCTGAAAGTCTTTTCTTCTTCCTTGCTGTACA
Source organism: Amblyomma mixtum (assembly GCF_055824585.1). Lineage (NCBI taxonomy): Eukaryota > Metazoa > Arthropoda > Arachnida > Ixodida > Ixodidae > Amblyomma > Amblyomma mixtum. Next base: position 132,174,343 of record NC_143019.1, read on the forward strand.
GGTTGGTAACGGTACTTCCTTATACGCTAAACGTACCAGCAACGTCTGTACTCTGCTCTTCCCTTGCCCACTTGTTACCTTCAACAATCTATGAATGCGTGTATGATTTGAATCTTTTATTGTTAGCAGCCGGCACTGAGACAAACCCTGGTCCGAATCAAGATGAAGCTAACTCAAATGCTGATGTGCTTGCTGCTATTGCAGCACAGTCAGCTAAATCAGATGCCCACCATGCTGAGTTCGTGTATACCTTAACTCAGCTTAATGCAAACCAACTTGAGCTAGAACAGAAAGTGTCTCATCTCACTACCAGGCTCACGGCTGTTGAGTCCCACGTACAGCCATTGGAAGGTGAACGGTCCCCCTCACTCACAGCTGCTGTATCCGATGCAATTCATGCTGAGTCTGCTGGAGTCAATTCACGGCTAGACAATCTCGAGGATCAGTCTCGTCGAGACAACCTTATCTTTCATGGTGTCCCAGACACCAGCTCAGAGACCTTGGCTGAGACTGAAGAACATGTTGGGGAAATTCTTTCTGACACATTATCATTCCTGATGGGAGTATCCACCGAGCTCAATAACTGGGTTCCTATGTATCGGAGGGATGTTGACCTATCATTGTGAAATTCGGCTCCCTCCAATTAAGAGGCAAAATTTGACCTCACTGCTCGAAGTGCAAAGGCTTCAAGATAGTGATTAGTGAAGACTTCTCTTGCGTCACACGTCAGTCCCGCAAAAAGCTGGCCGAGTTCGGGAAGGCTTCAGGAGAAAAGCACTTATTGCGAGCATACCAAATGTACATATACAGAAATGCTACATGTACATGTACCGTTCGACAACCGATCGTGTTTGTGAAGTAGATTTTGCCGACAACCATTCAAGTGCCAAGAGACACCAATCTGTTTCGGATTGCACAGATAAAATCGCGAGTGTATCATTCATTACTATCTGTTCACCGCAATAGCTACCTACATGCCCAGTCGCACAGTCAGTTTCTTTTCTTTTTTCCGATGCGCGTAGTGTCCGTAACAATCGTAACAATATGTCTTCAGTCATTGACGCGTGGTCAGCTGACATTGTTAACTTGACCGAAACATGGCTCTCGAGCAATACTGCAGATAATGAAATCTTTCTATGTAAAAGTACTTCTAATTTTTTTTTCATTCTGACTGTATTCTGCGTACTGGTGGCCGGGAACTGATTGCCATACGTGATGGTTTGAGATCTGGTGTTTTAGATAGAAATAGTTTGTGCACAGTCACTCTCGGGTATCGTGATTTTATTTTTTGCGCGTGTTATCTTGCACTCACTTCGTCCATTTCATTTCACTTCTAATCTACGCGATGTATTAAATGAGTTAATGGTCCGGTTCCCTTCAAGTCCGATGGTTCTTTTTGGCGATTTTAATTTTCCAGCAAATAACTGGCATGAATCTCCTCCTCCATCTGATGGTTCATCGGAGTGTTCTCTCTTCATCAACCTTTGTCTGCATTTCAATTTTAAGCGGCTTGTTCTTCAGCCTATGCGAGCTGGACCGCATTCTGCTAACATTCTTGATCTCATCTTTACTACTGCGCCTCAGGTTGTGTCCTGTTTCAAATACATGCATGGTTTAAGTGACCATTGCCTTATTTATTTCAAATGTGAATTTCTGTTCCCACTACCAAAACGGCAAAAGTTATGTTTGACTACAAAAGCGCTAATTTCGACTGCATAATCCATGAACTAATGAATTTCATTGCTGACTACATTGCTGACTACAAGTTTTCAAACGCGTTGTGTTGAAGAAAACTTGGCCTAGTACAGAAAAAGTGAAATTTTTAATTGATAAATTAATCCCTCGGAAACGCATTACATCTGCCTCCCATGCTCTATGGTTTAACGCGTGCTTACGACGCCTACTGAACAAGAAGAAAAGGCTGTTGGCGGGCTAAGGCAGCACAAACGGCCGAACGCTGGCACGCTTACGCTACCGCTAATGCTGAATACAGAAATGTTGCATGTCAAAACAAAAACACAATTCTATAAGAACACCCTCCCGTCTCTTTTTAAAGAGAATCCCAAGAAATTTTGGAATGTGGTCAAATACATTAGATCTTGCAGATGATAGCAACGCACCAATACTTGAGAGTGACTGCTGCAAAGTGCTGAATGAATATTTTGCCTCGTGTTTCCCGTCTACTCTTCCGAACTGTTACCCCGATATTTGTACATCTGACGATCTACCCATGGATCCCATGACCATTGATTCCGTTGGTGTACAATTGAAAGGCAGAAAATTTCAGCTTTGTCAGGAGTCTATGGCATAACAACAAAGTTCCTGAAAAGCACAACTCCATGTTCATCTTCGATTCTTACCGAGCTCGTTCTGTAGTCATTGCAGAGTTGCTCCATGCCAAAAGACTGGAAGGTGTGGAAGATGGCTCCTTTGCATAAATCAAGTCGCAGTGCTTCAGCACCTAATTATAGGCCCATTTCATTAACCAGCGTACCCTGCGAACTTCTTGAGCACATTATTTACTCTCACCTTGTCGCACTCATTGAATATAACAACTTTTTCAATTGTTGTCAACAAGATTTTCGAAGTTTTTTCGCGCGAAACACAACTCCTCTTTTTCCCTAACTTTCGTTTATTTCAATTTATTTCATTTTATTTATTTCCTTTCATTTATTTTGAGCTCTGGTTGCTAACTGCAAGCTAGGTGTATTTTGTTAGATTTTGCCAATGCATCGGACTCTGTTTCGCATGACTTGCTACTAATTAAACTCAATGCTCTAAATACTGATGATCAGTAATTAGGCTGGATCATATATTTTCTTTCAAACCTAAGCCAATATATCTCAGCTAATGGCTATGACTCGCCTCTTATTTAAGCAACTTCTCGAGTACCTCAAAGTTCTGTCTTAGGTCCACTCTTCCTTCTAATCTTTATTGATGATCTTCCTAACAATGTTTCTTCCCACATTAAACTTCTTGCAGATGATTGCGTGCTGTGTTGTATAAATACTAATCACTGTGATGAGGCGTGTTTGCAGACGAACCTGGATACAATTTCTTCATGGTGCAGTGCCTGGCTTATGAAACTTAACACTACTAAGTGGAAACGCATGTGTATTTCTAAGCAAACTTATGATAACACCACTCTCTATCTTAATAACACTCCGTTATCTCCTGTTTCATCGTACAATTATCTCGGTGTTCAAATAACTCACAATCTCTTGTGGAAAATGCACGTGAACTATGTATCTAACCAGGCGAACTGCATACTCGGTTTCTTACGCCGCCATTTCACAGGTGCAGAAAGTTCCGTTAAGCTTCATTTGTACAGGACATTAATAAGACTAAAACTAGAATACGCATGTTCCATTAGAGATCCTCGTCCAATATCTGTAATTAACACTCTAGAGTACATTCAGAACCGCGACGCTCGCTTTAGTGTTTTAAATTACTCATGAACAGCAAGCGTATCTGCAATAAAGACAACTGTTGGTCTTCCAGCTCTTCATTTGCGCCGTAAATATTTTCACTTATGTATTTTCCAGTGGGTTTACTATACTTGCCCCATTCTCAAAAATCAGTTACTGCTTCCTCAGTCTTATATAGCCTCATGCACTGATCATAATTTTAAGGTAAGTATCCTACCCTGCAGAACCACCCTTTGCTTGAGTTTATATATTCCTCGAACTGCAAATGACTGGAACCACGTCCCAGCCTTCATCGCTGCCATCACCAACGTCAAAAATTTCATGGAAATTCTTATTTTGTATGCCCGGCCTTTCTGTAACGTCTCCGGGCCTTCAAAGTATTGAAAATAATAACAATAATAATAATAATAATAATAATAATAATAATAATAATAATAATAATAATAAGAAGAAGAAGAAGAAGAAGAAGAAATAGGCTGAAGGCTTACCTTGGTTAAGCCTGGCTGATTGCGAAAGCAATAACACCTGGCTGCGCTTGGTTCTGCTGGTAGTTGGACATGGTTTCCCGTATAATGCAATTGTGCTCACGACTTGGTTCTGCTAATATGGTTACCCGTATGGATTCACTCTGGACACAACATTGGTCTACTGTAAATGTGCTTTATTAATTCCGATGAACACGCTTTGGTGATCCGTAAAGAAATGGCTTTTGACTCTGAACTTGTAGATGAACCCGCAGCAAGCCGGCGTGCTCTCCATTCTGCAGCATACGCACGTTGCTTCGCCAACCTTTGTTCCTTTTCTTCGTCTGTTTCTTCGGCACGACGCCGTCGCTTGGCTGCGCCACACCGTTCCAGCCTCGTCTTGTACGCATCCTCCAACATAGCACAGCACTGCGAGGAGCACAGCCGCAGCCCCGTTTTATCCCAGTCTAGCGAGCGCTCTCACTTGGCAGCTGCGCCGGAGCGAAAGATGAGCCTCCATCGATGAGAGGAGTTGGGCCCCCAGCTCTCCTCTTGTCGTGACGTCACGCGGTCACGTGTAGCGCGCCGCACCTGCGCCGGAGCGAAGGATAAGCCTCCATCGATGGCAGAAAAGTGCAAGCAGTATTGCTTTCGCAATAATATAATAATAATAATATTAGTAATCTAAGCTTCTCAAAACCGTATTCGTCACTCCGCCTGGCCCGGCCGCTGACGTGGTGCGGTGCTACCCCATGGCAAATTCGACTTCCACCAACGTAAATTCGGCATCTAGTTCCCGGTTCTTCGTTAACTTGTTGTCGGGTAGTCGACCTTCTGTCGTACTAATAAGGTACTGGTCCTTGAGCTCTTCCACGAAATCATCCATGGATCCTGCGTATTGAGTAATAGCCTCGTCATCTGCTTTCTCTGAACCGATTTGATCAGCGTCGAATCAAGAAGATGCCGCATAAGTTTTCACGCCCTCTTACACTCAAACTGTCCATTCATGTGACCAAACATTTGTCCGTATGGTTTATCCTGGAACGCAAGCAATTTTTTCACTCAATCGACCGACACCTTAGATCAAGACTCTCACCCAGAATTCCGCGGATAGTTAGAGGTATGCGCACGCCACTTCAACAACTCCACCCCTTCGCTGCACTCTCCCTTCACGAACAAAAATCTATAAATGAAGTCTCAGAAGAATACTGCAGGCTACTGTCGACAGGGTCAGGGCATTCGACATTCTCCGCAGATGGTCAAACAGGCATCCCAAAGGCGGCAGTGCCAGCGTTAGACCTGCCTTTCACAATGGAAGAACTATCCACAGCTATCGCGGAGACAAACAGACACACGTCTCCAGGTCATGATGAGGTGACCTATGACGCCATTGCTAAGCTACCCCACACCTCCCGTCTTCGAATCCAGGAGTATTACAATTCTTCCTGGATGGCTGGTGAGGTCCCCAGGGAATGGAAGCTGGCAAAAATTTTGCCCGTTTTGAAGCCCTGTAAGCAGCCAACAAGCTACGCATCATTCCGGCCCATTGCCCTACTGAGCTGCGTAGGTAAGCTCATGGAGCGCATGATCTCCAAACGCATAATTTGGTTTCTAGAAAGCCGAAATGAGTTCCCCCAAGAAATGAATGGGTTCCGTCAAAACAGGTCTGCGACTGACAATATCATCGCCCTCGTCTCATCACTTGAGGAGTACCCTCATGCTGGGTAGATCCCGACAGCCGTTTTCCTAGACATCAAGGCCGCCTTTGACTCTGTCTTTCACCATGCAATTCTCGCAGCCTATGGCAGTCTTGGCCTTGGAGGAAGGCTATACAAGTGGATTGGGCATTATTTACAAGAACGGCAAATTTTATGACCACTCCAGACGGTCCAACACGCTTTCACGCAGTGGAGAGGGGCGTACCACAGGGAGCGGTGCTCAGCCCTCTCTTGTTCAATATTGTCCTTATTCACATAACAAGAAACCTTCCGCGAGGGGTCCGCAAAACAATTCATGCTGATGATATCTGCATCTGGACCGCATCACGTTCGCGCTATATTACCCAGCAACGTCTTCAGAGAGCGCTATTGCATGTTTCGTAGTACCTGGCTTCCAGAGGTCTTCGTCTATCGCCAGAAAAGAGTGTTGCAATGGCGTTTACAAGAAAAACGATGACCAGATATCCGCTGCTCCTAGGCGGACGATCGCTGCGATATGTACGATCTCAGCGATTCCTGGGTGTTGTAATCGACTACAATCTGTCATGGTCACCTCAGATCAAAAAACTCCGCCAGAGGATTACTGCAGCATCGCAAGTGTTCAGGTTCATGGCGGGAACAAGGTGAGGTAGCAACTGCCGAGCAATGCGTCTGCTTGTAAAAGCCTACGTTGAAGGAACCTGGCGCTACTGTCTACCAGTGCTTCAAAGATTATCTACATCAAGCAATAAGACTCTCAATGCCGCACGGAACAACTGCCTGCGAATATGTCTTGGCCTCCCAAAAGGTTCCTCTGCGTCAGGAACAGTAGCGGAGGCAGGATGTCTCCCACTAGAGGTGATTGCCGCCCAGGAAACTATGAGTGCCCATCTCCGCCATGTCCTGCAAGGGAAGAAGCACTTCCTACACCGTGTCCATCTAACTCACAGCAACTCTAGCTTTGGCCAGGCAGTACAGCTCCTGCCCCTTCCTACTATTAATCAGCCACAGAAGCTACTACCTCTGGCCTTTCCTCCATGGACAGTCTCTCCTCTAAAGGTGAAGAAGTCTGTTTCAGGTGTGAATGCAAAGAGCCGCATGCCACACGCAGCGCTTCTGCAAACTATTCTCGCCTACTTAACGGAGGAATATACGCAGCACACCCATATCTTCACCGATGGTTCAACTACTAAAGAAACCTCTTCTTGTGGCGTTTATGTGCCCTCAACAGACCATGCCCTTTCTTACCGGGTGCAGCGGAGGACATCCTCTACGACAGCTGAGCTCCACGGCATTAAGGAAGCTGTTTCTTACATCCTGCGCTGAACCGCCGGCCGTTGGGTTATCTTCACCGATTCAAAAGCATCTGCAGATCCTGGCCAACCTGCTGAAGAAAACGAATCACCAGCCAGTTTCCCTCGACATCGGGTATATACATCATTTAGCTATTGCCGCAGGCCACTGCGTAACATTTCAGTGGGTACCTGCTCACTGTGGCATTCTGGCTAATGAAAAAGCAGATGAAGCGGCCCGTAAGGGCCATCAACATCGGAGATACATTCGAACTTTTTTCATGAAATCTGATGCGTCCGAAATGGCTAAAAGTTTTGCGTATGAAGGAACGTATCAGCTTTGGAGTTTGCCGACACATCAGTACCAATTTCTTCACTCAATCGACCCACATCTTAGATCAAGACTCTCACCCAGAATTCCTCGACAACTGGAAACAGTTTATCACCGACTTCGTCTGAATTCTGCATATACAAACTTCTTGCGATACCGTTTTGGACAAACGAACAGTCCGCATTGTGACAATTGTGCCTCGATAGAAACTGTGGAACATATCCTACTTGTGTGCCCTGCGTATGCTAACGAGCGTGCGTACTATGAACATTGCATGCAGAAGCGCTGCCCAGTGCCCCTAACAATTTACAAAGTTTTAGGTCCCTTAGGCTGCTTCAGGCAACAGAGACTTGCAATGAACTTTCTTTTTACATATTTGAAAGACATTGGACATCTCGATAAGCTCTAAATTCACTTGCACGTTACCTTCATGCATTCTTCATGCAGCGAACTTCGTCAGCCCATTTGTCGTCGGACTATGCGCTCCATCATTCCATAGGTTACATCAATACTCGCCATTGCATCCTTAGTACCCATTTCATGGCCGCATTTTATCTTCGTTTTTTTTTTCTTTTACCTCTTCCACGCTGCTCTCCTTCTGTCTTTTTCTCCCAAATTCCCCTTCCTACGCTGAGTAGCATGCCAGCGATTTTTAAACGCCGGCTAAATTCTCTGCATTTCATTAAAGAGTCTCTCTCTCTCTATCTCTAGTTTAGCAGTTCACCATTAAACAACTTAAATCCTGCTCGTCTCAAGAGGCTTCAGGCCTTCGAAGAGGTCCTCCCCTCATCCGCCGTGCTCGAACTCGCTGACGGGCGGTCTGTTGGGGTGAGCCTGCCGGGCACCTTGGAGGACTGCTAGGACACTCGACCAACAGGTTTCACGCGTTTATTGCATCTCGATCTCTCTCCAGAACACCAAGACCACTGATTAAATAGCCTCGCCAGACAAAGAACATGCAACCTCGCCAATCAGGCGCGAGGTTCATGCATCTGGGCAGAACCAAACGTTTCGTCACAGTTCTCCTCGCATTCACACGCACTGCACCAATCACGACTTTCTTCGCACTCCCTCGTGGTCGCCACGCACCACGCAGTGTTCGGAGTCCGCGGCTTGCATCCCGCGCACCACTGCCCGAGACAGGCGATTCTTGCATCCCTAGGAACGGGGTTCTTGTTACCTGCCGCTCATGTCACATATTTCCCACGTTGTTACCCGCCGCTCATCGCTCATATTGGGAGAGGTCAACTCCATGTAATTTTTTTTAGTTTGGTAAAAGTAAGTCGTTCGGCTATGGTGAAAATATTGCAGAAAACATTTGATTTACGAAATTAAAGGCGATTTACTTCACATGGCCAAATGCGAAGTAAGGGCAGTAGCACGTTGCATCTCATTTCACTTTTAGGTCGAGGCTAGTTTTTCGAGGAGAGGGTTCAGGCGAAAGTCGGCAATATTTGCGATAGGGGACCTTAGCGGTAGTACAGAATAAAATTTTGGGACTGCTAAGTCGGCGCGATAACGGTGTGTTTTGGATCCATTGCCTACGATTGTCAGTTGATAAGACGAGGATGTCCAGTGCGCAGCGTGAGAGTGTGGCAGTTAACACGAGGCGTGATTGTTTCCGCGTTGATAGCAGAGTGCGCTCATGCAGTGGGCAGCGGAGCTGTCCTGTTCCTGCTGCCGGTGGTTCGAAAGCCAGGCGCGGCGCAGTCGCGGGAATATTTATTTTACTTCTGCATAGGCGACCTCACCCAAAGAGAAAACGGTTTTTTCTAGAGAATGGAAGCCTCAGTGCCAGTGCACTAGAATGGAAAATTCGTTCCCGCCACATGAACCGAAATTGTGACGTTGAAACCGAGCAAGGCTCCGGTCTCCGCTTACGAGTGAATTGTGTTGTAGCCTGGCCTCAGGCTACTGCGCGCAGAAATATTATCTCAGTGTTATCGTACTCTCCTTGTGGATACGGCAGATGGTGGCTACAGATGCGTGTTTTTTTAGCTTTTGTTACCCATAAATGTCTATTTTCAGCACAAGTGGCCTCTCTTTCCTTAGAACGCTACTGCGTGCAGATACAGGACAACATCAGGCTGTTCCCAGTGACCCTCGAAATTGCAGTAGTGATTCCATGCAGGAAATAATGACTAGAACTGAGAATCACTTCACATTTTGGTGCCTGTTTATAAATAGTATAATGTAAAGCATCAGGGGAAAGAGGCATTTACGTGACGAAGCAGCGGTTACTCTTAGCCAAGTTTCACTTTTGCTGGCTGCACAGCCTAGTGCCTGCACTTGAAATTTGAGACGTACCTGGGGCGCAGCCCAAGGAACCTCGGACCACCTCGGTACGGATTTCCCTGGAGCCAGCAGACAGGCGCTATGCCGCTGTGTGCACGTTCACTGAAAGCACACGAATCAAGCCATGGCTTGTAGTCTGGTGACTATCAAGTGTAAAATTCCCAAGACTCATTGTGCAAAAGGGCCCTCGGCGAGAGAAGGCAACGGCGTCGAAGGGGGATGGTTGCGGAAGCCGAGCGCGTGACGTCATGCTCCTTCCTAGTATTTTTTTTCCTCCATGGACGATTCAAACTGCGACGGCCTTATCTCGAGAGCAGTGGAAAAAAAATTAAGTGGTTATTTCAGTGCAGATTAAAGAATTTTTGATTGCTCGGATTGATGCTAAACATTTCTGTAAGGCCTCTATTCCATGACGCTTACATGACGCGGCGTCCTCGGCGCTGTGCGCCGTATCCACGCCGACACGGGGCATCACCACCAGCTGAACTCCATGCTGCAATGATGGCAGCAGCGGCAGCGGCGGGTCCAGCGGTCCTGTAGTAGCGGCTGCAGACCAGGGCCCGGCAAAAAAGAGACTGCGCGACGACCAAGCCAGCAACGAGGCGCTGACCTACCATCCAGAGGACATGGACCAAGCATGGTTGCAGTTGTCTCGTACAAGAAAAAGATAGCTACCGGTGTTCCTGTAGTCTTTAGGCCCACCGAGGTAGGAGGAAGCCTGTGGAAAGCCAACCCCAACATTGTGGCTTCGGCGGTTGTAGCATAGGCTCAAGTAAAAGTCCTCAGCCATCGTATTCACAAGGACGGGAGCCTGATGGTTACAGTATCGACGCTGCCCGCAGCTAACCGTCTGCTCACGGTAACTAAGCTGGCTGGAGTGGCTGTAGAGGCCCGAGTCCCATACTATTACACGGCAAGTTATGGCAAAATACAACATGTACCTGTCACCTACTCAGACGAAGATCTGCAGGAATATCTACGCGACGAAGGCGTCCTTTCAGCAAGGAGGCTAACAGCCTACACTCCTGAGGATGGCGGAAAGATCAATGAGGTACGCCGTCTCACAGTTACATTGGAATTCACAAAAGATGCGCCGCTACCAAAACGAGTAAAGATTGGGTTCTGTAGTTACCCTTTAACTGAATACGTCAGAGCAGCAACTCAGTGCTATAAATGTCAGAGGCATGGCCACATATCAAGACATTGTAACGGCCCCGTGCGCTGCAAAGTGTGTGCTGGCCCCCACTCGCATAAAGAATGCATTTCGAGAGCGCGATCTAAATGCGCTAACTGTGGGGGCCCGCACCCTGCTTCCTATGGATGGTGATATAAAAGGAAAGCAGCCACCGTTGCTCGCACGGCAGAGGAAACAGAAGGGAAGCCCCCCAAGCGCCATGAACCACCACCTAACCCCGACGTGATTTTCGCGACTACGGCAGCTCTCTCCGAGAATCAGTCAACACAGCGTGGCAAAGCAGCTGACAAGACCTACGCAGATGCGGTAAGAAAGAAGCACGGGAAGTCCGTTTGGTTCTTCTCCTTCATCAAAGCTGCTGAAACAACTGCACAATACCCGACAAACAGCGTCGCTCGCTCTGAGCCTAAGGTGCCACAACATGACAGGAAAATCAGCGACAGGCAGCAAACCGGAAGCTCTGAACAAGATATCACATGCCTACTGATTCCCATGCTGTTTGCAGCCATCAAGGCTCTTATCCGTGCAAACCCCTCGTCAGGAGGACTCCCAGAAGTAGAAGCTGTCCTTGCAATGGAGCCGTTGGTGTCGGTCTCCTACGCTCCGCAGGGGCGTAATAACACACTTCAGTAATCATGGCTTCAACAGCGAGAACTTCACCACAGCTGACAATCCACAACATCTTTCGTACATGCACCATTTTCCAGTGGAACGCTCGCGGGCTACGCTCTAAGCCCTCAGGTTTCCGACAGCTCGTGCGAGCGTACCGCTTCCCCTTCATAGTCATCTGTGATTCACGTGTCGAGAAAACTTTCCTACTCCACGGATACTATTTCCATCATTCACAACGACCAGATAACGTCAGCAGATTGCTGATAGGCTTTCGCGAGGATATCCCGGCCTCATCGTTTGATGTTCCGCCTCACAGCGACAATGAATACGTGTGCGCTGTCACAGTTATTGCCGGACAACAGTACACTCTTATTGGAGCACATCTTGAGCGAGGCACGCAATTTAATGCTTTGAGACTAGAAAACTTGATATATTTCTCATATTATTTACGGAGACCTCAGTGCTCATAATGAAATTTGGGGCAGCTTGCATACATATGCCCGAGGTGCCAAGCTTGCAAAACTTCTCTCCAAACATGCAGTTCAGCCATTAAATGACGGCAGCATCACCTACCTCCAAGGCCCGACGACTACCAGCAGCATCGACGTGACATTTATCACAAGTTCATTCGCCCACAACTTTGGCTGGTGCACTGATTTGGCGACACGCGGAAGCGACCATTACCCAATCCTCATATGGGGTTTCCGTGCGCAGAGGAACCCAAAGAAATTCCTTACAAAATCTACAGACTGGGACGCATACGAGGACGCTGTAAGCAGAGGAGTTACTGCGGCAACTCTCAATGAGGAATTAGCATCGACAATGGCGTGTTGCCTGAGAGCGAGTACACAAATTACAGCTAAAAATGATAGCCTACCTTCAAATGATGACACATTTCAAAGGCTTTGCGCTATACGCAGGCGAGCTGAAAGGAAAGCTCTGCGCACAAAAAGCCTCGATGACCTACGTTCATGCCGACGGGCACAACGTCACCTTCGACGCTACATGGATAGACTCAGTCAGCAAAAGTGGCGTGACTTTTGTTCTACGCTGGATGTGCGCCAACCAGTAACCAATATTGGGCTGATAGTTAGAGCTATGCGCACACCACTTCAACAACTTCACCCCTTCGCTGCACTCTCCCTTCACGAAGAAAAATCTATAAAAGAAGGCTTTGAAGAATACTGCAAGCTACTGTCGGCAGGGTCAAGGCATTCGACATTCTTCGCAGATGGTCAAAGGGGCATCCCAAAGGCGGCTGTGCCAGCGTTAGACCTGCCTTTCACAATGGAAGATCTACCCACAGCTTTCGCGGAGACAAAGAGACACACGTCTCCGGGTCGTGATGAGGTGACCTATGACGCCATTGCAAAGCTACGCCACACCTCCCGTCTTCGACTACTGGAATATTAAAATTCTTCCTGGATGGCTGGTGAGGTCTCCACGGAATGGAAGCTGGCGAAAATTGTGCCCGTTTTGAAACCCTGTAAGCAGCGAACCAGCTACGCATCATTCCGGCCCATTGCCCTACTGAGCGGCGTAGGTAAGCTCATGGAGCGCATGATCTGCAAACGCATAACTTGGTTCCTAGAAAGCAGAAATGAGTTCCCCGAAGAAATGAACTGGTTCCGTCAAAAAACGTCTGCGACTGACAATATCTTCGCCCTCGTCTCATCACTTGAGGAGTACCTTCATGCTGGGTACATCCCGACAGCCATTTTCCTAGACATCAAGGCCGCCTTTGACTCTGTCTTTCACTATGCAATTCTCGCAGCATTTGCCAGTCTTTCTTGGCCTTGGAGGAAAGATATAAAAGTGGATTGGGCATTATTTAAATGAACGGCAAATTTTTATGACCACTCCAAACGGTCCAACACGCTTTCACGAAGTGGAGAGGGGCGTACCACAGGGAGCGGTGCTCAGCCCTCTCCTGTTCAATACTGTCCTTATACACATAAGAAGAAACCTTCCGCGAGGGGTCCACATAACAATTTTTGCATCTGGACCGCATCACGTTCGCGCTATATTACCTAGCAACGTCTTCGAAGAGCACTATTGCACATTTCGATGTACCTGGCTACCAAAGGTCTTCGTATCTCGCCACAAAAGAGTGTTGCAATGGCGTTTACAAGAAAAACGATGACCCGATATCCGCTGCTCCTAGGCGGACGATCGCTATCAAATGTACGATCTTAGCGACTCCTGGGTGTTGTAATCGACTATAATCTGTCATGGTCCCCTGAGATCAAACCTACGCGAGAGGATCACTGCAGCATCGCAAGTGTTCAGGTTGATGGCGGGAACAAGGTGGGGTAGCAACTGCCGATCAATGCTTTTGCTTGAATAAGCCTACGTTGAAGGAACCTTGCGCTAGTGTCTACCAGTGCTTCAAAGATTATCTACATCAAGCAATAAGACTCTCGTTGCCGCACGGAGCAACTGCCTGCGAATATGCCTTGGCCTCCCAAAGGGTTCCTCTGCATCAGGAACAGTAGGGGAGGCAGGATGTCTCCCTCTAGACGTGATTGCCGCCCAGGAAACTATGATTGCCCATCTCCGCCATGTTCCGCAAGAGAAGCACTTCCTACACCGTGTCCACCTAACTCACAGCAACTCTAGCTTTGGCCAGCAGTGCAGCTCCGGCCCCCCCCCCCCCCCCCTACTATTAATCTGTCACAGAAACTATTACCTCTGGCCTTTCCTCCGTGGACACTCTCTCCTCTAAAGGTGAAGAAGTTTGTTCCAGGTGTGAATGCAAAGAGCCGCATGCCACAGGCAGCGCTTCTGCAAACTGCTCTCGCCTACTTAACCGAGGAATATACGCAACACACCCATATCCTCACCGATTATTCAAATACTAAAGAAACCTCTTCTTCTGGCCTTCATGTGCCCTCAACAGGCCATGCCCTTTCTTACCGGCTGCAGCGGAGGACATCCTCTACGACAGCTGAGCGTCACGGTATTAAGGAAGCTGTTTCTTACATCCTGCGCAGAACCGCCGGCCGTTGGGTCATCTTCACCGATTCAAAAGCATCTCTGCAGATCCTGGCCAACCTGCTGAAGAAAACGAATCACCAGCCAGTTTCCCTGGACATCGGGTATCTACATCATTTAGCTATTGCCGCAGGCCACTGCATAACATTTCAGTGGGTACCTGCTCACTATGGCATTCTGGCTAATGAAAACGCAGATGAAGCGGCCCGTAAGGGCCATCAACATCGGAGATTCATTCGAACTTTTTTTTACGAAATCTGATGCGTCCGAAATGGCTAAAAGTTTTGCTTCCGAAAAAAAGCATCGGCTTTGGAGTTTGCCGACACATCAGTACCGATTTCTTCACTCATTCGACCCACATCTTAGATCAAGACTCTCACCCAAAATTCCTCGGCATCTGGAAACACTTTACTGAATGCTGCATATACAAACGGCTTGCGATACCGTTTTGGACAAATGAACAGTCCGCATTGTGACAACTGTGCCTGGATAGAAAGTTGGAACATAGCCTGCTTGAGTGCCCTGCGTATGCTAACAAGCGTGCGTACTATGAACATTTCGTGCAGAAGCTCTGCCCAGTGCCCCTAACAATGGACAAAGTTTTAGGTCCCTTAGCCTGACTTAGGCAACAGAGAATTGCAATGAACTTTCTATTTACATATTTAAAAGACATTGGACATCTCGATAAGCTCTAAATTCACTTGCACGTTACCTTCATGCATTCTTCATGCAGTGAACTTCGTCAGCCCATTTGTCGGACTATGCACTCCGCCATTCCATAGGTTACATTAATACTCGCCGTTGCATCCTTAGTACCCATTCCGTGGTCGCATTTTTATCTCTTCCACACTGCTCTCCTTCTGTCTTTATCTCCCAAATTCCCCTCCTTACGCAGAGTAGCATGCCAGCGATTTTTAAACGCCGGCTAAATTCTCTGCATTTCATTAAAAATTCTCTCTTTCCCTCTCGCTTACATTCTCTGGGACTATTAAAGATAGCACAATCTATTACGAGGTTTTCTGCTATTCCCTTTGCGCATTGGCGAGCTTTTTTGTCAGTCACGTTGCGCAAGCAACAAATTATGCTGCTGAAAAAGATGACAGACAAGTAGTTCTTTGGATGTGAGTTGATGTGCCCTTCGGTGTTTACGAAAGCGTTTTTGAACAGTTAGTTTGTGCGATGTATGCCTGATAACATGTTTCGTTTTACAGACTGCCAGAGCTGCCGAGCGAAAGTACCAGAGTTGCAGCAACTACAGACACAGCATGCCGTGAGTGTCGTAATTCGAGTTCTTGTAAACTATTTGGATTAATCAATTTCTTTATTATGGGCAGAGCCTGCAATGTTCAGGGAAAAGTTGAACATATGTTATGGTTCTTCTTTAACACTTCACAGCTATTGATATAGATGCCGCAAAATGTGTCGTTGCCACTATAAATTTCCCAACTTTCCTTTAGCTGCATATGACTGCATGCAACTCGCACTTTCTGAGCGTCTGCATGCAATTTGGTATCAGTGTGGAATACCTGGAACCGATTACCTTGTTTTCATTACCTCTTTTGTGTGTTCACCTCAACTGTTCTCAATTACAGTTCCTGCCACATAATTTGCACAAGTGAAGTTCCGAGTACCTTCATTCTGGTAGTGGCAGATTAAGGATTAATAACTCATGATTCAAGTTCAGCATCGCTATCACATCTTTCCGACAAAGGCTGCCGATAGAGGCTGAGCGACATGAAGTGAAAATGTGCATGGAATTAGGTGGCCTTTGCCCAGCGGTGTTCCGTCAACGCACACTGGTGATATACCGGCGGCAGGTGAAATTTTGTGTCCAGACATTGACACCTCTAGTGCAGCGAATGAACAAACGTTTAAATGGCAGCAGCAGCACCAACCCAATCTGAGTGCTGAAAGTCTTTTCGTTTTCCAGTTTCTCTTTCGCATTCCGCCATTTATGGCTCGGTGTGGCTTTTACAAATCAATGCACATTGCGGATTGATATGACAGGCAGCCCTGCTTGTGAAAAGTGTGGCTGCGAGGAGACACCCGTACATCAACTGTATGAGTACCCCACTTTTGCTATCGAAATACACACGCTGCGTTGCGCTCTGCACCGAATCAATCCTCGCCTTTTAACAGAGAATAAGATCCTGGGACAGTGGCTACAGCAGTCCACAGCCCACAAGGACTGCAAGGCACTCTTTTGCTATCTGAAAGCGACTGGCTTGGGGGACAAATTGTGACTCTTTTCCTGACCCCCCTCTTTCCCTGCTCAGTCCCTTCATCGCTCTTCCCCAGTGCAGGGTAGCCAACTAGAACATCCTCCTGGCAAAATCCCTGCCTTCTCTTCCTCTTTATCTCTCTCTCTCTGCCACCTACCTGCTGCGGAGGGATAAGTAGTTTAGTCTCATGGCTACTGATCCCGAGTTCACAGGATCGATGAGTGAAGCAAGTTGGGAGAGTTGAGATATACCGGGTGTCCCAGCTAAATGTAACCAAACTTTTAAAAAAGGCGAAGTGTCCTAGTACAGTGAAACCAACTGAGGGTTGTTCATGGTCGCGTGGCCTAGTCTTGAGTATTTTTTCGCACTTCAAAGTTAATTAATTAGTTATGTTTAATTACCTAACTTTTTAATTATTGTCTTGTGGAAGAAAGTGTCAATGAAAGAGTTATAGATCGCCTCGAGAAACCGCTAGTAGTGCTGTTTCTGTAGAGTTACGATTTAGGTAGCTTCATTTATAGGCCTTAAAAAAAAGATATCACGTGACCAGCTGCTCGCTTACTTCTCTGCCCCAATGTGCACCCAAAGTCTAATCGATGAGAGGACTTCAGAAAAAACGGATTTTATTCTTTAAGGCGCGTCTTGGGAAGTTGAAGTGGCCCAGTTGTCTTGTGGAAGCTTTTTCTTATTGTGCGGGTTATGGCTAAAGGCCGGTAAAAAAACTACTTTACGTAAATATAACGTTGCTGAAAATGTCTCAGTAAGCTGTTTCTCAAAGCTATCTACAACATTTTTATTGACACTTTGTTCCTCAAGTCAATAATTAAAAAGTTAGTTAATTAAGCTTAACTAATTAGTCAACCTTGATGAACGAAAAAAATACTGCAGAGTAGGTCACGCGACTCTAAACAACCCTCATTTGGTTTCAGACGGCTAGATAATCCCGTATTTTTTAAAAGCTTGGTTACATTTAGCTGGGACACCTGGTATATAGCACAGCGCGCACAGACAAAAGGGAGACCGGACAAAGCAACTGCGGACACTTACTGAAATTTGTTACGGGAAGGGAAAAATAAATCAGTAATCCTACAAAAACAAACAAAAACGAAACCCGCATACAAGGCGTAAGCTACCTGCGCAAGTGTCAAGAACAAAAGCACTCTAGCCATAGGAAGATAACCCCGGACCAGTCCTTTTTCATGCTGTCAATCGAGATAGGCACCCTTAAGGAAATTTAGTTCATTTCGTGAAACCACTACTGATGGCCAACTAACGCAAGTGTCTCCAGAATTATGCATGCTATACTTTTCCATTATTTCTCTAGCTAAATGATCCTTATGCCTAAAAAGAATGGCTGTAGCAGAAAAAAACTTAGTACAAATACACAAACAATGGTACCGGTCAGATCAATGGACGATTTTGATGAGTTATTATCGCAGGAATTGAAGTGTTCTTGGAGCCTTGTATATTAATACCATAGATAGTATAAAGTTCCTAATGCGAAGAACAAATTATGGAATGCAAATGCTGTCGAACATAATTCCAAGATTGTTAAACAACCTTCCTACTAATGATGCGATGCACGACTATATTAGAAATGTCAACGTGTTGTACACTTGATTTGTATTATCTCATATGTATTCAGAGGCACGTACATTTGATTGTATATGCCCTTTATATTGGTGTTTTGTACTCTTCTGAAAATTTTTGTAACCTCACAGGGAAGGACGTAGCGACATTTTTGCTTCATAAATTTTGTATATTATTTTTGTATTTACGTCTCTCAATATCAAATAATTTTTTCTCACGATGTTATGTTCACAAAATGGGCTGTTTCTGTTTCATGTAGTGCTTGTACGCGTCCAGGGTTGTCTTCCTCTGGGCAGAGTGTTTGTGTTGTTGGACACGTGCGCACATAGCTTGTGCCTTGTATGCCAGTTTCGTTTCTGTTTATGTTTTTGTAAGATTCGTCATTTATGTATTCTTCTCTTCCTGTAATAAATTTCAGTTAAAGTCAGCGCTTGTTTTGACTAGCCTCCCTATTATCCATGTGTGCTGCACTTTTGGGAATCACCACAGGATTGGATCTCGGATGCGGCGACCACATTTTGATGGCGGCGAAATACAAAAACAAAAGTCTGTTTCGTGTGCGATGTCGCACCCATTAAAGAACCCCAATTGGTCAAAATTCGGAGCCACCCTCTACTACGTTCTTTATAGCCTGTGTATCGCGTTTTGATGTTAAATCCCAGATTCTTTTTTATGATCTGCCACCAAAATGGCCGACACAGCCGATGCAGTGCGCTGCGAGCATGCACGGCATGCTGGTGTGTCGTGCATGAAGGCTTCAGAGATCAAAAGAGTTCTTTACTTGAGAAAACACGACCCACACTTTGTTCGAAACGGCTTTGTTGGTTATGCGGAGCTAATAGTAAGGAAAAAAATCTCCCGAGAACAGTGCCATACCAACGCTTATGCACACAGCGTCTGTAGTGCATAGACACTGTCGGACCTATTGACGCCTGCTGTAGTTATGCATTCATGTTGACTTTTTGTTTCGTAATTTTGGAAGAAATGTCAGCGTTGTTAAGGTGTGAAAAAGCTGCTCACAGCGATCGTTTTAACTGCTTGCTATGTCTACCTTGGTATCGAAGAATAACTGACATCCGCCGTTGCACTTTCGCTGTCTGCATTTTGTGTCCGTTGTAAACAAAGTTGTGAACAAAATACAGAACAATTTGCAGGACTTGGTAAAATGGTACTGCTGCTGCCTTTGTACTGCTGCTGCCTGCTACCACAGTACGGGCTGACGTAAGCGTGACGCTTCAGGGCTGAAGTGTGAGAAACATCGTTTGTATATAATATAATTAGTAGGAGTGTGAGTTCTGAATGTGGCATATTTCCTATCGCTTTCCTACCCCCGTCGCCTACTGCAGAGTCGAACGTATTCAGACTGTTTTGTGTACTGGGGTGCAAATAAGTTGCAAATCTAATATTTTTGTTGTGTCGGTTGTTTTTTTCCTGTTATGAGCACGCAGTTACACATCCTACCGCCAACATAGATATAGCGAAGCCGGGTTAAAACACAGTCCTGCGTCCGCTGTGTATATAAATACCATAGATAGTAGTAAGTTCCTAATGCCACAGAGCTGCAAATGTCAATGCCTGTTTTCTTGGCAGTTCAGCGTGGAGGCTTTCCTGGACAGTGGCGAGTTCACCGACTTTGAGTTCGTGGTCCGTCCTGAAGATGATCCCGATGTACCGGAGCGGAAGTTCCGTGCACACAAGTTGTTCCTGGCTATGAGGAACGAGGTTTTCTACCCTATGTTCTATGGCGACCTCGCTGAAAAAGATCAGGTGGTCATCACTGACATCCATCCGGACGGCTTTGATATACTTCTCAGGTGTGGGCAATTCTCCATAGTCATGCGCTTCATTTGCGAACTGTGCTAGGAAGGTTTGTTTAGTATAGTTAGTTCTTAAAGTCGAATGGTAAAAGTATCATTCTAAAGCATTTCTTCAATACTCAATGCTTGATTGAGCTTGGCGCATGATAGCCTTAGATGCTTATGCACCATTAGACCCAGCACAACAATACTAGCTTGAATAACGTTATTAGGGCCGAGTCTTTATTTTGTAACGGCAGCGTACGAAAGACAAAGTGTGCCCAAAATCTCCCGCAGATAAAGAAAAGAAGGCCACGTATTAACTCATAATTGGATACTTTTTTTCTCGTGGATGAAATGTGTATACATGGAACTTTAGCGTTATAATCCCTCATTGATAA